>NC_091283.1:158766271-159095199 GCF_032444005.1 Ranitomeya imitator | reverse complement strand
GGCAGAGATCCAACACTTCCAGAGAAACATTGACAACTGGCAGGGGGCTAAAGGATCATGCACACCTAAATATCCCAGTCAGAATTGTAATTATCCGATACACCTGGCCAGGACTGCGAGTCAGAGACAACTGCATTCCCACCAACAACCACTGTAGGGAACCCAAGAGCAGAATTCACAACAGTACCCCCCCCCTTGAGGAGGGGTCACCGAACCCTCACCAGGGCCCCCAGGACGATCAGGACGAGCCAGATGAAAAGCACGGACCAAATCAGCAGCATGGACATCAGAGGCAAAAACCCAAGAATTATCCTCCTGGCCATAACCCTTCCATTTGACCAGGTACTGAAGCTTCCGCCTCAAAAAACGGGAATCCAAAATCTTCCCAACAACATATTCCAACTCCCCATCAACCAACACAGGGGCCGGAGGATCAGCAGAGGGAACAACGGGCTCCACATATTTCCGCAACAAAGATCTATGGAAGACATTATGGATAGCAAAAGAGGCCGGAAGCGCCAGTCGAAAAGACACCGGATTAATAATCTCAGAAATCCTATAAGGACCAATAAACCGAGGTTTAAACTTAGGAGAAGAAACCTTCTTAGGAACATGACGGGAAGACAACCAGACCAGATCCCCAACCCGTAGCCGGGAACCAACACACCGACGACGATTAGCAAAACGTTGAGCCTCCACTTGAGACAACACCAACTTGTCCACCACATGAGCCCAAATCTGCTGCAACCTGTCCACCACAGAATCCACACCAGGACAGTCAGAAAGCTCAACCTGCCCAGAAGAAAAACGAGGATGAAAACCAAAATTACAAAAGAAAGGCGAAACCAAGGTAGCAGAACTAGCCCGATTATTAAGGGCAAACTCGGCCAATGGCAAGAAGGCCACCCAATCATTCTGATCAGTAGACACAAAGCATCTCAAATAAGTCTCCAAGGTCTGATTAGTACGCTCGGTCTGGCCATTTGTCTGAGCATGAAATGCAGAAGAAAAGGCAAATCAATGCCCAGCCTAGCACAAAAGGCCAGCCAAAACCTAGAAACAAACTGGGAACCTCTGTCGGAAACAATATTCTCCGGAATACTATGCAAACGAACCACATGCTGAAAGAACAACGGAACCAGATCAGAAGAGGAAGGCAATTTAGGTAAGGGCACCAAATGAACCATCTTAGAGAACCGGTCACAAACAACCCAGATAACAGACATCTTCTGGGAGACCGGAAGATCAGAAATAAAATCCATCGAAATATGCGTCTAGGGCCTCTCAGGGACTGGCAATGGCAAAAGTAACCCACTAGCACGGGAGCAACAAGGCTTGGCCCGCACACAAGTCCCACAGGACTGCACAAAAGAACGCACATCACGTGACAATGAAGGCCACCAAAAGGACCTACCAACCAAATCTCTGGTACCAAAAATGCCAGGATGACCGGCCAACACAGAACAGTGAACATCAGAAATCACTCTACTAGTGGTATGATCTGGTGGTTTAGGAACAACATGAGACAAGCTCTGAAGGAGGTGGTATCTGTACTGACCGCAAACTCTGAACCTAGCAGCGCAACTAAAAATAGCCATGGGGGGTACCTGACGCTCCCTAGACCCCTCGGCACAGCCTAAGATCTAACTTCCCCTAAAGATGGAAACAGGAAATCTATCTTGCCTAAGAGAAAATCCCCAAAGGAAAGATAGCCCCCCACAAATATTGACGGTGAGAGGAGGGGAAAATAACATACGCAGAAATGAAATCAGATTTTAGCATAGGAGGCCAGTCTAGCTTGATAAATAGGACAGGAAAGGATACTGTGCGGTCAGTATAAAAACTACAAAACAATCCACACAGAGTTTACAAAATCTCCACACCTGACTAAAGGTGTGGAGGGTAAATCTGCTTCCCAGAGCTTCCAGCTAACAGAAATAATCCATACTGACAAGCTGGACAAATATAGAATGCACAGAACAATAAGTCCACAACATGTGGACTGAAATGAGCAAAGCCAGAACTTATCTTTGCAGAACTGGTCAGGAAACCAGGAGAATCCAAGCAGAGATGTGAATCCAGCCAGGAAACATTGTCAAGTGGCACAGGCTGAAGAAAGAGCCAGACTTAAATAGCGGAGCAGAAGAGACGATAAGTGGAGGCAGCTGATGACAGCTAACTCCAAGGAGCAGCCATACCACTAGAAACCACAAGAGGGAGCCTGTTGTGAATTCTGTGATCAAGCTCCCTCCTGTGGTCACGAGTGGTACTGCGGCTTCTGAGTTTCCTTCCTCAGGTGATGAGGTTAAGTCGTTAGGTGCTGCTCTATTTAACTCCACCTAGTGCTTTGATCCTGGCCTCCAGTCAATGTTCTAGTATTGGTCTTGCTTCCTCCTGGATCGTTCCTGTGGCCTGTCTGCTCAGCATAAGCTAAGTTCTGCTTGTGTTACTTTTGTTGCTATATTTTCTGTCCAGCTTGCTTTTTTGGTTTTGCTTGCTTGCTGGAAGCCCTGAGACGCAGAGGGAGCACCTCCGTACCGTTAGTCGGTGCGGAGGGTCTTTTTGCCCCTCTGCGTGGTTGTTTGTAGGTTTTTGTGTTGACCGCAAAGCTATCTTTCCTATCCTCGGTCTATTCAGTAAGTCGAGCCTCACTTTGCTAAATCTATTTCATCTCTGTGTTTGTATTTTCATCTTACTCACAGTCATTATATGTGGGGGGCTGCCTTTTCCTTTGGGGAATTTCTCTGAGGCAAGGTAGGCTTATTTTTCTATCTTCAGGCTAGCTAGTTTCTCAGGCTGGGCCGAGTTGCATAGGGAGCGTTAGGCGCAATCCACGGCTACCTCTATTGTGGTTTGATAGGTTTAGGGATTGCGGTCAGCAGAGTTCCCACGTCTCAGAGCTCGTCTTATGTTTTGTGGTTTTTGTCAGGTCACTTGTGTGCTCTGAACTTCAAGGTCCATTGTGGTTCTGAATTACCTATTCATAACAGTACTGGAGGCCCAAAGTACTATGCTTCTCAATAGAGGGAAAAAAGAAGTTCTGAGACCATTTTTTTTTCTTTGCACTGTGTTTTGCCTTTTTTTCCCCCTAGACATTTGGGTGGTTCAGGACACAGGTGTGGTGATGGACATTAAAGGTCTGTCTTCATGTGTGGATCTTCTCACTGCAAGAGTACAAAATATTCAAGACGTTGTGGCTCAGAATTCTATGTTAGAACCAAGAATTCCTATTCCTGATTTGTTTTCTGGAGATAGAGCTAAATTTCTGAGTTTCAAAAATAATTGCAAACTGTTTCTGGCGTTGAAACCTCGCTCCTCTGGTGACCCAGTTCAACAAGTTAAGATCATTATTTCTTTATTACGTGGCGACCCTCAAGACTGGGCATTTTCCCTTGCGCCAGGAGATCCTGCATTATGTAATATTGATGCGTTTTTTCTGGCGCTCGGATTACTGTACGATGAACCTAATTCAGTGGATCAGGCAGAGAAAAATTTGCTGGCTCTGTGTCAGGGTCAGGATGAGATAGAGATTTATTGTCAGAAGTTTAGAAAGTGGTCTGTGCTCACTCAATGGAATGAATGTGCTTTGGCAGCAATCTTCAGAAAGGGTCTCTCTGAAGCCCTTAAGGATGTCATGGTGGGATTTCCTATGCCTGCTGGTCTGAATGAGTCTATGTCTTTGGCCATTCAGATCGGTCGACGCTTGCGTGAGCGTAAATCTGTGCACCATTTGGCGGTATTATTTGAGCATAAACCTGAGCCTATGCAGTGCGATAGGACTTTGACCAGAGCTGAAAGGCAAGAACACAGACGTCAGAATGGGCTGTGTTTCTACTGTGGTGATTCCACTCATGCTATCTCCGATTGTCCTAAGCGCACTAAGCGGTTCGCTAAGTCTGCCACCATTGGTACGGTACAGTCGAAATTTCTTTTGTCCGTTACTTTGATCTGCTCTTTGTCTTCCTATTCTGTCACGGCATTTGTGGATTCAGGCGCTGCCCTGAATTTGATGGACTTGGAGTTTGCTAGGCGCTGTGGGTTTGTCTTGGAGCCCTTGCAGTGTCTTATTCCATTGAGAGGAATTGATGCTACGCCTTTGGCCAAGAATAAGCCTCAGTATTGGACCCAGCTGACCATGTGCATGGCTCCTGCGCACCAGGAGGATATTCGCTTTCTGGTGTTGCAAAATCTGCATGATGTGGTCGTGTTGGGGTTGCCATGGCTACAAGTCCATAACCCAGTATTAGATTGCAAATCAATGTCTGAGTCCAGCTGGGGATGTCAGGGGGTACATGGTGATGTTCCATTTCTGTCTATCTCATCATCCACCCCTTCTGAGGTCCCAGAGTTCTTGTCTGATTACCGGGATGTATTCGATGAGCCCAAGTCCAATGCCCTACCTCCGCATAGGGATTGTGATTGTGCTATCGAGTTGATTCCTGGTAGTAAGTTTCCTAAAGGTCGACTGTTTAATTTATCTGTACCTGAGCACGCCGCTATGCGGAGTTACGTAAAAGAATCCTTGGAGAAGGGTCATATTCGGCCGTTGTCATCGCCATTGGGAGCAGGGTTCTTTTTTGTGGCCAAGAAGGATGGTTCACTGGGACCTTGTATTGATTACCGCCTTCTAAATAAAATCACGGTCAAATTTCAGTACCCCTTGCCGCTGCTATCTGATTTGTTTGCTCGGATTAAGGGGGCTAGTTGGTTCACCAAGATAGATCTTCGTGGTGCATATAATCTTGTGCGTATTAAACGGGGCGATGAATGGAAAACTGCATTTAATACGCCCGAGGGCCATTTTGAGTACCTAGTTATGCCATTCGGACTTGCCAATGCTCCATCAGTATTTCAGTCCTTTATGCATGACATCTTCCGAGAGTACCTGGATAAATTCCTGATTGTATACTTGGATGATATTTTGGTCTTCTCGGATGATTGGGAGTCTCATGTGAAGCAGGTCAGAATGGTGTTCCAGGTCCTGCGTGCTAATTCTTTGTTTGTGAAGGGATCAAAGTGTCTCTTTGGTGTTCAGAAGGTTTCATTTTTGGGGTTCATTTTTTCCCCTTCTACCATCGAGATGGACCCTGTTAAGGTCCAGGCCATTTATGATTGGACTCAGCCAACATCTCTGAAGAGTCTGCAAAAGTTCCTTGGCTTTGCTAATTTTTATCGTCGCTTCATCTGTAATTTTTCTAGTATTGCTAAACCATTGACCGATTTGACCAAGAAGAGTGCTGATGTGGTCAATTGGTCTTCTGCTGCTGTGGAAGCTTTTCAAGAGTTAAAGCGTCGTTTTTCTTCTGCCCCTGTGTTGTGTCAACCAGATGTTTCGCTTCCGTTCCAGGTTGAGGTTGATGCTTCTGAAATTGGAGCAGGGGCTGTTTTGTCGCAAAGAGGTGCTGATTGCTCGGTGATGAAGCCATGCGCCTTCTTTTCCAGGAAATTTTCGCCTGCTGAGCGAAATTATGATGTTGGCAATTGAGAGTTGCTGGCCATGAAGTGGGCATTCGAGGAGTGGCGTCATTGGCTTGAAGGAGCTAAGCATCGCGTGGTGGTCTTGACTGATCACAAGAACTTGACTTATCTCGAGTCTGCCAAACGATTGAATCCTAGACAGGCTCGTTGGTCGCTGTTTTTCTCCCGTTTTGACTTTGTGGTTTCGTACCTTCCGGGCTCTAAAAATGTGAAGGCGGATGCCCTGTCTAGGAGTTTTGTGCCCGACTCTCCGGGTTTGCCTGAGCCGGCGGGTATTCTCAAAGAGGGAGTAATTGTGTCTGCCATCTCCCCTGATTTGCGGCGGGTGCTGCAAAAATTTCAGGCTAATAAACCTGATCGTTGCCCAGCAGAGAAACTGTTTGTCCCTGATAGGTGGACGAATAAAGTTATCTCTGAGGTTCATTGTTCGGTGTTGGCTGGTCATCCTGGAATCTTTGGTACCAGAGATTTGGTGGCTAGATCCTTTTGGTGGCCGTCTCTGTCGCGGGATGTGCGTTCTTTTGTGCAGTCCTGTGGGATTTGTGCTCGGGCTAAGCCCTGCTGTTCTCGTGCCAGTGGGTTGCTTTTGCCCTTGCCGATCCCGAAGAGGCCTTGGACACATATCTCTATGGATTTTATTTCGGATCTCCCCGTCTCTCAAAAAATGTCGGTCATTTGGGTAGTTTGTGATCGCTTCTCTAAGATGATCCATTTGGTACCCTTGTCTAAATTACCTTCCTCCTCTGATTTGGTGCCATTGTTCTTCCAGCATGTGGTTCGTTTACATGGTATTCCAGAGAACATCGTTTCTGACAGAGGTTCCCAGTTTGTTTCAAGGTTTTGGCGAGCCTTTTGTGCTAGGATGGGCATTGATTTGTCTTTTTCCTCGGCTTTCCATCCTCAGACAAATGGCCAGACTGAACGAACCAATCAGACCTTGGAAACATATCTGAGATGTTTTGTTTCTGCTGATCAGGATGATTGGGTGTCCTTTTTGCCGTTGGCTGAGTTCGCTCTTAATAATCGGGCCAGCTCGGCTACCTTGGTTTCACCGTTTTTCTGCAATTCTGGGTTCCATCCTCGTTTCTCTTCAGGGCAGGTTGAGTCTTCGGACTGTCCTGGTGTGGATACTGTGGTGGACAGGTTGCAGCGGATTTGGACTCATGTAGTGGACAATTTGACCTTGTCCCAGGAGAAGGCTCAACGTTTCGCTAATCGCAGACGCTGTGTGGGTCCCCGACTTCGTGTTGGGGATTTGGTTTGGTTGTCATCTCGTTATATTCCTATGAAGGTTTCCTCTCCTAAATTTAAGCCTTGTTTCATTGGTCCGTATAGGATTTCTGAGGTTCTTAATCCTGTGTTTTTTCGTTTGACCCTTCCGGATTCTTTTTCCATCCATAACGTATTCCATAGGTCATTGTTGCGGAGATACGTGGCGCCTGTGGTTCCATCTGTTGATCCTCCTGCCCCGGTTTTGGTGGAGGGGGAGTTGGAGTATATTGTGGAGAAGATTTTGGATTCTTGTGTTTCGAGACGGAAACTCCAGTATCTGGTTAAGTGGAAGGGTTATGATCAGGAAGATAATTCCTGGGTCTTTGCCTCTGATGTCCATGCTACCGATCTTGTTCGTGCCTTTCATATGGCTCATCCTGGTCGGCCTGGGGGCTCTGGTGAGGGTTCGGTGATCCCTCCTCAAGGGGGGGGTACTGTTGTGAATTCTGTGATCAAGCTCCCTCCTGTGGTCACGAGTGGTACTGCGGCTTCTGAGTTTCCTTCCTCAGGTGATGAGGTTAAGTCGTTAGGTGCTGCTCTATTTAACTCCACCTAGTGCTTTGATCCTGGCCTCCAGTCAATGTTCTAGTATTGGTCTTGCTTCCTCCTGGATCGTTCCTGTGGCCTGTCTGCTCAGCATAAGCTAAGTTCTGCTTGTGTTACTTTTGTTGCTATATTTTCTGTCCAGCTTGCTTTTTTGGTTTTGCTTGCTTGCTGGAAGCTCTGAGACGCAGAGGGAGCACCTCCGTACCGTTAGTCGGTGCGGAGGGTCTTTTTGCCCCTCTGCGTGGTTGTTTGTAGGTTTTTGTGTTGACCGCAAAGCTATCTTTCCTATCCTCGGTCTATTCAGTAAGTCGGGCCTCACTTTGCTAAATCTATTTCATCTCTGTGTTTGTATTTTCATCTTACTCACAGTCATTATATGTGGGGGGCTGCCTTTTCCTTTGGGGAATTTCTCTGAGGCAAGGTAGACTTATTTTTCTATCTTCAGGCTAGCTAGTTTCTCAGGCTGTGCCGAGTTGCATAGGGAGCGTTAGGCGCAATCCACGGCTACCTCTAGTGTGGTTTGATAGGTTTAGGGATTGCGGTCAGCAGAGTTCCCACGTCTCAGAGCTCGTCTTATGTTTTGTGGTTTTTGTCAGGTCACTTGTGTGCTCTGAACTTCAAGGTCCATTGCGGTTCTGAATTACCTATTCATAACAGGAGCCCAAGAGCAGAACTCACAAAAGTGCCACTTACAACCACCGGAGGGAGCCCAAGAGCGGAATTTACAACAGTACCCCCCCCTTGAGGAGGGGTCACCGAACCCTCACCAGAGCCCCCAGGCCGATCAGGATGAGCCAAGTGAAAAGCACGGACCAAATCGGTAGCATGGACATCGGAGGCAACAACCCAAGAATTATCCTCCTGGCCATAACCCTTCCACTTGACAAGATACTGAAGCCTCCGCCTCGAAAAACGAGAATCCAAAATCTTCTCAACCTCGTATTCCAACTCTCCCTCAACCAACACCGGGGCAGGAGGGTCAACCGAGGGAACAACGGGCACCACATATCTCCGCAACAAAGATCTATGGAAAACATCATGAATGGCAAAAGAGGCAGGAAGAGCCAAACGAAAAGACACCGGATTAATAATTTCAGAAATTTTATAAGGACCAATAAACCGAGGCTTAAACTTAGGAAAAGAAACCTTCATAAGAACATGACGAGAAGACAACCAAACCAAATCCCCCACACGAAGCCGGGGACCAACACGCCGACGGCGGTTAGCAAAACGTTGAGCCCTTTCCTGAGACAACGTCAAATTGTCCACCACATGAGTCCAAATCTGCTGCAGCCTGTCCACCACAGAATTAACACCAGGACAATCAGAAGGCTCAACCTGCCCAGAAGAAAAACGAGGATGAAAACCAAAATTACAAAAGAAAGGTGAAACCAAAGTAGCCGAACTAGCCCGATTATTAAGGGCAAACTCGGCCAACGGCAAGAAAGACACCCAATCATCCTGATCAGCAGACACAAAGCATCTCAAATAGGTCTCCAAGGTCTGATTAGTTCGCTCAGTTTGGCCATTAGTCTGAGGATGAAACGACGAAGAAAAAGATAAATCAATGCCCATCCTAGCACAAAAGGCCCGCCAAAATCTAGAGACTAACTGAGAACCTCTGTCAGACACAATATTCTCCGGAATGCCATGCAAACGAACC
Organism: Ranitomeya imitator; assembly: GCF_032444005.1. Classification (NCBI taxonomy): domain Eukaryota; kingdom Metazoa; phylum Chordata; class Amphibia; order Anura; family Dendrobatidae; genus Ranitomeya; species Ranitomeya imitator. The sequence goes on along the minus strand of NC_091283.1, from coordinate 159,086,240 downwards.
ACATGCTGAAAAAACAATGGAACCAGATCTGAGGAGGAATGCAACTTAGGCAAAGGTACCAGATGGACCATTTTAGAGAACCGGTCACAAACAACTCAGATAACAGACATCTTCTGGGAAACAGGAAGAGCCAAAATATAATCCATGGAAATATGCGTCCAGGGCCTCTCAGGCAAAAGCAACCCACTAGCGCGGGAACAGCAAGGCTTGGCCCGGGCGCAAGTCCCACAGGACTGCACAAAAGCACGCACATCGCGAGACAAGGAAGGCCACCAAAAGGACCTAGCAACCAAATCTCTGGTACTAAAAATCCCAGGATGACCAGCCAACACTGAACAATGAACCTCAGAAATTACCTTACTTGTCCATCTATCAGGAACAAACAGCTTCCCCACTGGACAGCGGTCAGGCCTATCAGCCTGAAATTCCTGAAGCACCCGCCGCAAATCAGGGGAGATAGCAGAAAGAATCATCCCCTCCTTAAGAATGCCAACCGGCTCCAGGACTCCAGGAGAATCAGGCGAAAAACTCCTAGAGAGGGCATCAGCCTTAACATTCTTAGATCCCGGAAGATACGAGACCACAAAATCAAAATGGGAGAAAAACAGGGACCATCGAGCCTGTCTAGGATTCAGCCGCTTGGCCGACTCGAGGTAAATCAGATTCTTATGATCGGTCAGGACCACAACACGGTGTTTAGCTCCCTCAAGCCAATGTCGCCACTCCTCAAACGCCCACTTCATAGCCAACAACTCCCGATTGCCGACATCATAATTGCGTTTCGCAGGCGAAAACTTTCTGGAAAAAACAGCACACGGTTTCATCAAAGAACCATCAGACTCCCTCTGAGACAAAACGGCCCCTGCCCCAATCTCAGAAGCGTCGACCTCAACCTGAAAAGGAAGAGAAACATCCGGTTGACGCAACACAGGGGCAGAAGTAAATCGGCGTTTAAGCTCCTGAAAGGCCTCAACAGCCTCAGAGGACCAATTCGTCACATCAGCGCCTTTCTTCGTCAAATCAGTAAGGGGCTTAACCACACTGGAAAAGTTGGCAATGAAACGGCGATAGAAATTAGCAAAGCCCAAAAATTTTTAAAGACCCTTCACAGATGTGGGTTGGATCCAGTCATGAATAGCTTGGACCTTAACAGGATCCATTTCTATAGACGAGGGAGAAAAAATAAAACCCAAAAAAGAGACCTTCTGAACTCCAAATAGGCACTTAGACCCCTTCACAAATAAAGCATTATCACGAAGGATCTGGAACACCATCCTGACCTGCTTCACATGAGACTCCCAATCATTGGAAAAAATCAAAATATCATCCAAATATACGACCATGAATTTATCAAGATAATTGCGGAAAATATCATGCATGAAAGACTGGAACACAGATGGAGGATTAGAGAGCCCAAATGGCATCACAAGGTATTCAAAATGGCCTTCGGGCATATTAAATGCAGTTTTCCATTCGTCACCCTGTTTAATACGAACAAGATTATATGCCCCTCGGAGGTCAATCTTAGTAAACCAACTAGCCCCCTTAATCTGAGCAAACAAATCAGTAAGCAAAGGCAAGGGGTATTGGAATTTGACCGTGATCTTATTAGGAAGACGATAATCAATACAGGGTCTCAAGGAGCCATCCTTCTTAGCAACAAAAAAGAAACCCGCTCCCAATGGTGACGAAGAGGGACGAATATGCCCCTTCTCCAAAGACTCCTTAACATAACTCCGTATGGCGGCATGCTCTGGCACAGACAGATTGAAAAGTCGGCCCTTAGGGAACTTGCAACCAGGAATCAAGTTAATAGCACAATCACAGTCCCTGTGCGGAGGAAGGGAACTGGACTTGGGCTCATCAAATACATCCTGGAAATCCGACAAAAACTCAGGGACCTCAGAAGAGGTGGAAGAGGAAATTGACATCAAAGGAACGTCACTATGTACTCCTCGACAACCCCAACTAGTCACCGACATAGTTTTCCAATCCAGCACCGGATTATGTTCCTGTAACCATGGAAATCCCAGTACAACAACATCATGCAGATTATGCAACACCAGAAAACGGCAATCTTCCTGATGTGCAGGAGCCATTTACATAGTCATCTGTGTCCAGTACTGAGGTTTATCCTTGGCCAAGGGTGTAGCATCAATACCCCTCAAAGGAATAGGGCTCTGCAAAGGCTGCAAGGAAAAACCACAGCGCCTGGCAAATTCTAAGTCCATTAAGTTCAGGGCAGCGCCTGAATCCACAAATGCCATGACAGAAAAGGACGACAATGAGCAAATCAGGGTCACAAATAAGAGAAATTTAGGCTGTATAGTACTAATGGTAACAGACCTAGCGACTCTCTTAGTACGCTTAGGGCAATCAGAGATAACATGAGCCGAATCACCACAGTAAAAACACAGCCTATTCTGACGTCTGAATTCCTGCCGTTCTATTCTAGTCAAAATCCTATCACATTGCATAGGTTCAGGACTTTGCTCAGAGGATACTGCCATATGGTGCACAGCTTTGCGCTCGCGCAGACGCCGATCAATCTGAATGGCTAGAGACATAGATTCGCTCAAACCGGCAGGCGTAGGAAAGCCCACCGTAACATCTTTAAGGGTTTCAGAAAGACCTTTTCTGAAAATAGCAGCCAGAGCCTCTTCATTCCATTCAGTGAGCACAGACCATTTTCTAAATTTCTGGCAGTATAACTCTGCCGCTTCCTGACCTTGACACAAGGCCAACAGGGCTTTTTCTGCATGATCCACAGAATTAGGTTCGTCATACAATAATCCGAGCGCTTGAAAAAATGCATCTACATTCAATAATGCCGGATCCCCTGTTTCAAGAGAAAAAGCCCAGTCTTGAGGGTCACCACGCAGCAAGGATATGATGATTTTTACTTGCTGAATGGGATCACCAGAAGAACAGGGTTTCAAAGCAAAAAACAATTTGCAGTTATTTTTAAAGTTCAAAAACTTGGATCTGTCCCCAAACAACAAATCAGGAGTAGGAATTCTAGGCTCTAAAGCCGGAGTCTAGACAACATAGTCCTGGATACTCTGTACTCTTGCAGCAAGTTGATCCACACGAGAAAACAAACCCTGAACATCCATACCAAAGCATATATCCTGAACCACCCAGATATCAAGAGGAAAAAAAAGACAAACCAGAGCACAGAAAAAAAAAAATGGTTCAGAACTTTCTTTTCCTTCTTTTAAGATGCATTTAATTCATTTTTGGCCACTTGTACTGTTGTGATACGGTGGTCTAGGAGCAACATGGAATGAGCTCTGAAGGAAGTGGTAACTGTACTGACCGCAGGCCCTAAGCTCAACACAACACTAAAAGTAGCCGTGGAATGCTCCTAACTCTCCCTAGGCATCTCGTCACAGCCTAAGAGCTAACTACCCCTAAAGAAAGAAGCAGGAAAGCTATCTTGCCTCCGAGAAAATCCCCAAAGGATAGATTAGCCCCCCACAAATAATGACTGTGAGTGGAGAGGGAAAAGACATACACAGAATGAAACCAGGATGAGCACAGGAGGCCAGTCTAGCTAAATAGATAGGACCGGATGGAATACTGTGCGGTCAGTATAAAACACTACAAAAATCCACGCAGAGTTTACAAAAAAAATCTCCACACCTGACTAAAGGTGTGGAGGGCAAATCTGCCTCCCAGAGCTTCCAGCAAGACAGAATTAATTCACACTGATAAGCTGGACAAACATAGAAAGCACAGAATGGATAAGTCCACAATCTATGGACAGAAAAGAGCAAGCAAAAACTTAGCTTTGCTGAACTGGTCAGGGAATTCCAAAGAGATGTGAATCCAACCAGGAACCATTTACAAGTGGCACTGGCTGAAGAAAGAGCCAGGCCTAAATAGCCAAGCAGAAGAGACGATAAGTGGAGGCAGCTGATGACAGCTAACTCCAAGGAGCAGCCATACCACTAGAAACCACAAGAGGGAGCCCAAGAGCAGAACTCACAAAAGTGCCACTTACAACCACCTGAGGGAGCCCAAGAGCGGAATTCTCAACAATGTACTACGTGGCTGGGCAATGTACTACGTGGCTGGGCAATATACTACTTCGCTGTGCAATATAGTACGTGGCTGAGCAATATACTACGTGGCTGGGCAATATACTACGTGACTGGGCAATATACTACGTGACTGGGCAATATACTACGTGGCTAGGCAATATACTACGTCACTGTGCAATACACTACATGGCTGGGCAATATACTACATGGCTGGGCAATACACTACGTCGCTGTGCAATATACTATGTGGCTGGGCAATATACTACGTGGCTGGGCAATATACTACGTGGCTAGGCTATATATTACGTCACTGTGCAATATACTACGTGGCTGGGCAATATACTACGTGGCTGGGCAATATACTATGTCGCTGTGCAATATACTATGTGGCTGGGCAATGTACTACGTGGCTGGGCAATATACTACGTGACTGGGCAATATACTATGTGACTGGCCAATATACTACGTGGCTGGAAATATACTACGTGGCTGGGCAATATACTACGTATACTACATGACTGGGCAATATACTACATGGCTGGGCAATATACTACATGGCTAGGCAATATACTACGTGACTGGGCAATATAGTACGTGGCTGGGCAATATACTACGTGACTGGGCAATATACTACGTGGCTCTGTGCTGAATACTACGTCGCTGGGCAATATACTACGTTGCTGGACAATATACTACGTGACTGGGCAATATACTACGTCGCTGGGCAATATACTACGTGGCTGGCCAATATACTACGTGGCTGGGCAATGTACTATGTGCCTGGGCAATATACTACGTGACTGGGCAATATACTACGTGACTGGGCAATATACTACGTGGCTGGGCAATATACTACGTCGCTGTGCAATATACTACGTGGCTGGGCAATATACTACGTGACTGGGCAATATATTATGTAACTGGGCAATATACTACGTGGCTAGGCAATATACTACGTCACTGTGCAATATACTACTTGGCTGGGCAATATACTACGTGGCTGGGCAATATACTACGTGGCTGGGCAATATACTATGTGGCTGGGCAATATACTACGTGACTGGGCAATATACTACGTGACTGGGCAATATACTACGTGGCTGGGCAATATACTACGTGGCTGGGCAATATACTACGTCGCTGTGCAATATACTACGTGGCTGAGCAATATACAACGTGGCTGGGCAATATACTACGTGACTGGGCAATATACTACGTGGCTAGGCAATATACTACGTCACTGTGCAATACACTATGTGGCTGGGCAATATACTACGTGGCTGGGCAATACACTACGTCGCTGTGCAATATACTATGTGGCTGGGCAATATACTACGTGGCTAGGCAATATACTAGGTCACTGTGCAATATACTACATGGCTGGGCAATATACTACGTGGCTGGGCAATATACTACGTGGCTGGGCAATATACTACATGGCTGGGCAATATACTATGTCGCTGTGCAATATACTATGTGGCTGGGCAATATACTACGCGGCTTGGTAATATATTACGTGGCTGGGCAATATACTACGTGGCTGGGCAATATACTACGTGGCTGGGCAATATAGTACGTGGCTGGGCAATATACTACGTGGGCTGTGCAATATACTACGTGGGCTGTGCAATATACTACGTGGACCTGAAAATTCTAGAATACCCGATGCGTTAGAATCGGGCCATCATCTAGTATACACATAAGGGTTCATTGGAGCAAAGATGTAAAAGTGTAGAGGAGCTGCATACTATATGAGCCATTACGATCATCATCAATTAGTGATTTACAACTTGTCACTTCTGTACTGTCAGCACATTTCAAACCACAGCAGACACAAGGAGATCTCCGCTACAAGATTGCAGCCTGGTCTGAGTGCTGCCACGCCACATAAAACATCCATGTGCAGTAATGTCTATGCCCGATGACCATTCAGTGCAAACCAGGGATGCAAAAACCGATCAATACAAAGCAATATCCCCCCTCATATGGGAAAACTGAATGCAGAACATCCGATCCTCAATACTACAGTCACGTTATCTCCCAATCTCATCATAAATCTTTCATGGGGTTTAAGGAACTTACTTACTTGAGTAACTTTCCTCTACGTCCGGAGTCACACTGGCGTTTTAAACGGTCGAGTGCGATGCGATAAAAAAATCGCATTGCACTCGGACCAATGTTAAGCTATGGGGCAGCTCCCAGCAGCCGAATTTTTGTCAGCCATTTTCCTCGGTCCGAGACAATCGCAGCATGCTGCGATTGTCTCGGGAAAACTCTCAGCTCACTCGCACCCATATAAGCCTATGGGTGCGAGTGAGAACAGCGCACACCACTCGGATATCATCTGAGTGATGTGCGTTATAAGCGGACCCCAGCAATGGAGGAGATGGAGAAATTAATTTCTCCGCCTCCTCCGCAGCTGTGCTCCGATCCTCCCTGTGCAAAAGAATCGGAGCACAGACACATGACACTCGGCTCCTGCTCTGCTGCGAGCAGGAGCCGAGTGTCATTAGCATATCGCATCCGATGATCTCGCATCGGATGCAATACGCCAGTGTGACGCCGGCCTAAGATGCAAAGTTACTAAAGTTTTGGAGCTGTCCTCTTATATCCCGTATCTATTCATCTATGGGAGACTAATATGCTTTTCCAAGGTGTGACAATATTGTATGAAATATAATATGATGGTGTAGCTTTGTCCTTCAGCTCATGCTGGGGGCTAAACCTCCCCTTCTCTCGGTAGCTCTCTTTGTCTCTTTGTGTTGGAATCTATGGGGGAAGAGGGTTTTATTGCTGAAAGGTATTTACGACTAGGCTCAAATCTCCCTCTAGCAGAACTGTCTAGAAGTTCCAGAAATCCATGAGAGTCCTTTGTTCCAATATGATAAGATATTGGGCCAACTACTGGGCGTAAGAGAATATTAATTAGATATTGCTAAGGTCCATCGGAGCCTCTATCCATCACGGTAAACCTGATTTTCTAACTCCATCAGGTAAAAAAGTAGGGATTTCTCTGTAATGACGCATCACACATATGACATATTTGACCTCATTAGAATGCCAATGTTAATACGAGATGAATGCTGGGTTTGTTATGACCATGACATGTTCGGTAGCGGAGTTACAAGCCTTAGACAAATTTAGCTTACATTTAGTTAGACTGAAAAGGTAGGAGGGTCTGGGATAGCCAGCCCTTTTGGTGATGTCACCAAGCTGAGCTATAACTGTTTTGCCAGACTCCAGCAGTCAGTCTGCTGCTGGAAGCCATGTGAGTCTGACCTGAAGAGCTGTTCCTAACCAGTCCTAATGCACTGGGACATATGGACCTAGCCTGGTTGCCTGAACTGATATGAACTAAGAACATGTGAGTTGTACCTTTTCTTATTTAATCCCTTTATTTTATAATTACCTTGTACATATTTTTCAATTGTCTCATATTGTAACATCTTTATATAACTTTTTATAAACACTGCCTGAAAATCATTTATGGAGTATAATATTTAATATACTAGATTCGTTCTCCTGTTCTAAAACGTACCCTGTCTCCTGAAGGCAATTACGCTACTGTTTTGGGTTAGCTTCGGACCCGTTTAATCGAAGCTGGTGGCAGCTTACCGTGTGCAGGCCTCTGGGTGTTGTTGTAGCAACTGCGGCGTTGATAATTATTGTTCCTGCCTGAGTGGGAGTAGTTTATCGCATCGCTGCAGCGTGCCCAATAGCCAGTACATAGCAGGCAGCCTTTCTGGCGACTAATTACCCCAGGTGCAGTACCTAATCTGACCTGAGAGTAGGGGGGGAGGGGGCGCCAGAGAGCTGCAAGTCTTAAGTGGAACTGTAAGCGGGATATACATAAATCCCTGCAGTTCGTGGTATATTGAAGAGCAGTGGGATACCTAAAATAAGCCCCTGCTGTAAACTAAGAGGTCAATAGCCTTGTGTGTGTTTTTTCATCACATTGTGGAGTGGAGGGATAACTAAGATAAGCCCCCTGCACATGTGATAGCCGTCTGTTGGCCTAAAGTCACCCCGACCCGTGACGTAGGGGGTGACGGTCACGGTGTGAATCGTGACACAAGGTCTCTGAATGGCATCTCTACCCATCTACAATCAATGGTGAGAACAAGCTCTGTGGTGCCTCTGTGCCAATATTATTATTATTTATTATTATAGCGCCATTTATTCCATGGCGCTTTACATGTGAGGAGGGGTATACATAATAAAAACAGGTACAATAATCTTAAACAATACAAGTCATAACTGGTACAGGAGGTGAGGATAGAGCTGGTCATGCAGCGGTTTGGTCGATCGGTGGTTACTGCAGTTTGTAGGCTTGTCGGAAGAGGTAGGTCTTCAGTCTCTTTTTGAAGGTTTCGATGGTAGGTGAGAGTCTGATATGTTGTAGTAGAGGGTTCCAGAGTAGGGGTGATACGCGAGAGAAATCTTGTATACGATTGTGGGAAGAGGAGATAAGAGGGGAGTAGAGAAGGAGATCTTGTGAGGATCGGAGGTTGCGTGTAGGTAAGTACCGAGAGACCAGGTCAATATTGTATGGACATGCCCTCGCCTCAGGCATGCAGGGCTTGAAACGGGTTTCCAGTACTCGAATCGCTGCTTCTCGCAGGATTCCTTTATTTCTCGTCAATGTCCTTTGGATATTTTTTTTTTCAGATTTCTTACCTTTAGGCTACTTTCATACTAGCGTCGGATTCGGCCCGTCGCATTGCGTCGGGCCGAGATTCCGACGCTAGCGTTTGTTGTGCCGCACAACGGGTGCAGCGGATGCATTTCTCCGGCGCATCCGCTGCCCCATTGTGAGGTGTGGGGAGGTGGGGGTGGAGTTCTGGCCGCGCATGCGCGGTCGGAAAAAGTGGTCCGTCGGCTGCAAAAAACGTTACTTTCACACTGGCGTTTTTTTTAATACATCGCAATGCGTTGTTTAGGGGAAAAAACGCATCCTGGAAAGTTGTTTGCAGGATGCGTTTTTGCCCCGTAGAGTTACATTACCGATGCATTGCGACGTATTAAAAAAAACGCCAGTGTGAAAGTACCCTAACCCCCAATATCATGGAAGCATATGACGTTATTGACAAGCAGCACTCCTGACCATTTACTACATGGCTAGCGCTGCCTCCTCACCCAGTACCACCTCTGCATAGCCAGCCTCCTCCTAGTGTCCAATATCGCCAACTACTCCTCTTCACTTTTCAAATCACAAATACAGTCAGAGGTGAAAGTCAAAGCAAAGGACAGAGTCTAGAACAACAGAAAGAGGGGAAAACCTGTGACCTGCACCAGTGTCAGGAAGACTACTTTCACACTTCCGTCTTTTTTCCTCCGTCGCAATCCGTCATTATGGGCAAAAAAACGGATCCTGCAAATGTGCTTGCAGGATGCGTTTTTTGCCCATAGACTTGTATTAGCGACGGATCGCGAAAGATGGGCACACGTCGCATCCGTCGTGTTTTGGCGGACGCGACGCACAAAAAAAGTTCAATGTAACTTTTTTTGTGCGACGTGTCCGCCATTTTCGACTGCGCATGCGTGGCCGGAACTCCGCCCCCTCCTCCCCGCTCATCACAATGGGCAGCGGATGTGTTGTAAAACTGCATCCGCTGCTCAAGTTGTGCTAAATTTAGCACAATGTCCGTCGGCCTGACGGTTTGCGACGGCCCCTTGTCGACGGAAGTGTGAAAGTAGCCTAAGCCAGCGCCTGATTGCTACAATGTAAATTGTAAAAGTACTTCTTTTCCCAAAAGGAAAGCCTAGCAATAATTTTAGCAAATCCAGGAAAACCTCATTATAGGGAATCTGTCGGCAAGTTTTTACTGATGTAGGTGCAGAGGCCCTGATTTCAGCAAGGTGTCACTTACTGGTCTGTATTTTGTTATTTAACCCCTTTCTGCCATCGGACGTACTATTCATCAAAGCCAGGACATGAACAGCTGACATGTGCCCGCAATAGGCGCAGGTGGAATTGCGATCCACCCGCACCTATTAATTAAATGCCCCTGTCAGCAGTATTTAACAAACGCTGCTGGCCATCAGGCCGGAAATGCTCACATCAGTGACCCCTGTCATGTGATCGGGGGTCTCCTGAAGACCACTATGGTTGTTGATGCCAGATTGCTGTGAGCGCCACCCTGTGGTCGGCACTCATAGCAATGCTGTAATTCAGCTACATAGGAGCGATCTGAGCAAAAAGACATGTTTTAAAAAATATGAAAAAAAAAATAAAAAAAATTATCAAAAGTTCAAATCACCCCCCTTTCAAAATAAAATAATAATAAAAATATATCAAACATACACATAAAGGGGCGTGTCCGGATGCCGAGCTGAGCAGACGTGTGGTGAGGGAGCTCCTGCCATCTTCCAGCTATAAATAGCATAATATCACCCTGCATCACCGGGTTCCACAGTCAGCATGGGGCCCAGGAAACCTAGAAACACACAGCAACCAGCGGTGGACCAGCCAGCGCAGCGGACAGCTCTGGACACCTTCCTGGGCCTTGAACAGGTCCAGGGAGATACTCAGGCACCATCTTTACAGAGGCAGGTCGGTGAGGAGGGGGTTTCCCCGGCGTGACACTCTGCATCAGGACAGCATTCAGGAGGCAGATGGCTGCGGGGAGGAGGAGGAGATCTCCCCCTCTACATCGGGGGAAGAGCCGTGCACAGAAGGAGCTGAACTTCATGGAGACCAGACCAGCACCGCTGCTGACAGCAGCCACGAGGTGAGGGGGAGGGGGGATGTGGGGCCCCCCTTCCTACACCCGTCTTATCAGCTCACACAAACAAACAGCTCCTCTTCACATCAGGAGGCCCATGGACGGAATATTACACAGGACACTGCCTATATCCAACCCCATCAGGGACACTACTCCTCTCATCATCCACATTCTTCAGTTAACTATCCTCCTAAGGCCGGGGTCACACTAGACCGTAATACGGACGAGTGCAATGCGATAAAAAATCGCATAGCACTCGTCCCAATGTTAATCTATGGGGCAGCTCCCATCATCCGATATTTTCTCGGCCGTATTCAGGATCCGAGTGAAATCGCAGCATGCTGCGATTGTCAGCGTTTCTCGGCCGAGAATCGCCAATGAAAGTCTATGGGGGTGAGAAAAAATCGCACAGCACACGGACCATCAGTGTGACTTGCGAGAAATTCTCAGGCATTGGGCAGGTGACAGGAAAGGCTCAGCCATTATTTGCTCATTTTGCAAGTGTGTGAGAAAATCTCACCATACGGATGCCATACGGATGTCACACGGATGTCACACGGATCATTTGATGCGAGAAAATCGCATCCTCGCACTGCACACGGATCACTGTTTTGGTAACATTTGTGCGATTCTCGTCCGTCAAAAACGGACCTTTTTTTATACGTTGTGTGTGTCCCCGGCCTTACTCACAGCCTGTTGGCAGCTTCAGGGGGCCTCCCCCTCCCTTCCAAGACTGGCAGTCTATTCTGGCATCCCTACCATCTAAAGAGGACTTTAAGATCCTTATCAGTGAGGTCAAAGACATATGCAGGGCAGAAATAGCCAATGTAAGACAAGATTTACAACACTTAAATGGGAGGATAGAAGCCCTGGAAGAGGAACATGACTCCACAAGAAAACACATGACAGAAATTCACCAGCTAGTGTCCTCACAACAAAAAGTGATGGAGGAAATGCAGTCCCACTTAGAGGATTTGGACAATAGAGGACGCAGATGCAACATTCGTGTGAGAGGAGTGCCTGAGGTAGAGGACTCTGAATCTCCTGATCTGATCCTGCAGGACATCTTTAATAACATTCTGGGTGCACCTTCAACCAATATAACTAAGTTGGACAGAGCACATAGGGCGCTACAGCCTAAGAACATGTCTACTCAACCCCGAGATATTATATGCTGTGTTCACGACTTTACTACTAAAGAATTGATCATGTCCAAAGCCAGGACCCGGAACCAGATCCCCTCATTTCGGGGAACAGAGGTTCAGCTCTTTCCAGATCTCTCCCGTATTACCCTGCAGAAGCGGAGACACCTCAGGCCCCTGTTGTTAATACTCCAGGAACACCAAATTAAATATAGATGGGGGTTCCCATTTGCCCTGACAGCCAGGAAGGATGGAAAGTCTGCGTCTCTGCGCACCCCTGCTGATGTGACATCCTTCTGTACAACCCTAGAGATCCCAGCGGTTGACATTCCGCCATGGGTCCTGCATGTCCACAGAAACGAACGGGCACACGGACACGGATTATTCCGATACCAGAATTATCTGGACGTGTGAGACTGGCCTCAAGCAAATTCTGAAGAATCACATATTTATACACAACACAGCACAGAACTGTCATTATGGGAGAGTGATAAACAGTTGTGTCCATAAATATTGGAAAGTTCCTAGATTAGGAGTGAATGTTTTGTTGTCCTCTGATTGGGGTCTGGTTCTGTTATGATGACCCCACATGGTCTGAGGGGCAAATTCTTTAATTGATGTAAAAAGACATGAATCCATGTGACACATTCATTCCTGCACTGTGTCAAAGGTCGTCAATAGTTTATAATCCCAGATTCTACTGTCTCTCTGAGATTTGAAGCTACAGTTAACCATTATATCAACCACTGAGGACTCTCAATTCTAAATATTTTTCTATCTACTGGCTAACACGGTATCAAGATATTTATCTTTTCTGTATGAAGTCGTAACGACCTGGAGAATCATAATGGCAGGTCATTTTTAGCATTTAGTGAACCTAGCAAAAAAGCCAAACAAAAAACAAGGGATTGCACTTTTTTTGCAATTTCACTGCACTTGAATTTTTTTTCCCCATTTTCTAGTACACAATATGGTAAAACCTCAATGGTGTCCTTCAAAAGTACAACTCGTCCTGCAAAAAAACAGGCCCTGACATGGCCATATTGACGGAAAAATAAAAAAAGCTATGGCTCTGGAAAGAGAAAGAAGGGGAGTGAAAAACGAAAACAAAACTGAAAAAAGGTGCGGGGGTTAAATAACATCACTTTACAAAACACAAATAACACCAGCATACAGTATTCGTATTAGAGAAAACCGTACTGGATTCACATAACATGGTTAAACCCTAGATACTTTATCACCAATTAACAGTGCTGAAACAATGCAAAAATGTAATCATGCTGAAATAAAAAATATCTCCATACAGGGTTCCTATAAGGGTATGTTTCCACGTGCAGGAAACGCTGCGTGTCTGACGCTGCATAGAGCCGCACCGTCAGACACGCAGCGTCCAGATGTTACAGCATAGTGGAGGGGATTTAATGAAATCCCGTCTCCACTATGCGTGGTAACACGCACGCGGCGGCCCTGCGACTCCGGACATGCTGCGCGTCTTTTCAGATCGCAGCATGTCCGTATATCTTGCGGCGACGCAACGTCGCCGCAAGATATAGCACAGGGCCCTATGGTGGGGAGCGATGATGCCGGATGTGTGCTATGAATACATCCGGCATCATCGCGTCCCAGAAAGGGGGCGGGGCTTACCGCAGAGCGGGTTTGCCGCTCCGACGATACCGCCGGCCATCCTGAACGTGGACACGCAGCCTCAGGGTATGTTTCCACGTTCAGGAAACGCTGCGTTTTTGACACGTTTTTCCGCAGCGTCAAAAACGCAGCATCCAGATGTTACAGCATAGTGGAGGGGATTTAATGAAATCCCGTCTCTACTATGCAGGAAAAAACGCATGTGTTTTTGCCGCGAAAACGCACATGCGGCGCGTTTTTTCCAGAACGCAGCATGTTGTTACAATGAGCAAAACATGCAAGAACACCGCAGGTGACCTGCCAGTGACCTCAGGTACAGATTTGGTCAGGATTTTACCTGCATAAAATCCTGACCAAATCCTGAAGCAAGCCTGAAAGTGGATACATACCCATACTGCTATGAAGTGCACAAATAAGACGCCATACAATACAGTACTCAATACTGCAACAGTAAAGATACGCGAATCAATTCACAGGACCTGGGTCACCCGGCCAAATCAGTGCTCTGTGGCCGCTGGCAAGGTGCGTCTTCTGATTAGTAGGTCCAGTGCGATCCCATAATCATGACACTGTTCTGGGTAAGCAAGTCAGAAGAGGTGTCGGGAAAACCAGCGTGTAGGAAGCAGATCGCAGGTCTCACATCCGGGGGCTAGAAACTACTGATGTGGTGGTTGATGAACGCTTGGGATGGGCTGAAACTTATCCTACTATTTCATCAATTTCATGCCAAAATAAAATAATAAGTTGCATTGAAGTTGTGAGTTCTGGGACTTCCTTTAGATTTATTTCCATGTGCACCACCTGATTACACGAATATTATGACTATTATACAAGATATTTGTCTGAACTTGCTCACTAATCTACAATTGTCCTTGATGGCTGGAGGACTGATCTTTCCTATTATTTGGGCCATCTGCCTGCACTGGGGACTTTTCGTCACCTTATACATATTTCATGTTCCACCTGCTCACCACAGTTCACCCTCCTCCATAATGTGCTCAGATGTTTTGAAGATAATGACTGAGCTAGAAAAAGTTGAATAACTACATATTTATGCTAATGTTTGTATCCAGACTTTCGTTTGTATGGAACCTTGTTCCTTCACACTTATAACGGCTCACACAGATTTGTTGCTTGGGGTTGATGACATTAGCCAGGCACCTCGGCCAAAGGTCCTAGCAGAGAACGGATTCTGCTACCTGAGCTCCCACAGTGCACTGCAGTCTAAAAACCGAAAAAGTTGTGAATGGAGAGAAAAACCTCATGTAACTGTAAGATCCAAGCAGATTATTAAAGCGAAGGATTTACTGCATTACTTCACATTCCAGTTGGATTGTAACTGCAGAGATTGTTGTATAGTGGAGTCATTCTTTAAATTCCCCCTTTAAATGCACAAAAAAAATGACGAAGTATGAATGATATGTGGGTGCTCTCGCTCGGCATTGTGTGTATGAATACAAGTATGATTGTCTGGTAACTCTGGGAGTCTGAACCCCTGCAGTCCCTCTTCTCTCAATGTGAATCCTAGGACTCCCCCATGTGATGCTTTCCCTGGGCCTCTTGCCCAGAGCCTGGTTAATTTCAAGAGTTACCATGACACAAAATACCTTGTTAGGCAGCGAATGGGACCCAGCAGGAATGTAAATGAGAACAGGATTTCCAGGACCTGCAGCTCAATCCAGGACACATCCCTAAAACTCAGATAATTAGTGATGAGCGAACGTACTCGGATAAGGCGTTATATGAGCATGCTCGTGAGCTAACCAAGTGTGTTAAAAAAATATGTTAGAGTCCCTGAGGACTTGCCCTAAGGGTATGTGCACACGTAGAATGGTCCACTGCGGATTTTTCCGCAGCGGAATTGATAAATCTGCAGGGCAAAAATGCTGCGTTTTTGCTGCAGTTTTATCGCGGATTTCCCGCGGTTTTTTTTGCAGATTTCACTGCGGTTTTACAACTGCGGCTTTCTATTGGAGCAGGCGGAATCCACAGAAAGAAGTGACATGCTGCGGAATGTAAACAGCTGCGTTTCCGTGCGTTTTTTTCCGCAGCATGTGCACAGCGTTTTCTGCTTCCCATAGGTTTACATTGTAATATAAACTCATGGGAAATGGGAAACTGCTGCGGACCCGCAGCTGCAGATCCACCGCAAAATCTGCATCGTGTGCACATAGCCTTAATGCTTGGTAGGGGATCAAATACTTATTTCTCACTGCAAAATGCAAATACATTTATATAATGTGATTTTCTGGATTTTATTTTTGATGTTCCATCTCTCAATGTTAAAATTAACCTACCGTATATACTCGAGTATAAGCCGACCCGAGTATAAGCCGACCCCCCTAATTTTGCCACAAAAAACTGGGAAAACTTATTGACTCGAGTATAAGCCTAGGGTGGAAATGCAGCATTTACCGGTGAATTTCAAAAATAAAAATAGATCATTATTGCCCCATAGCTGTGCCATATAGTGCTCTGCACCGTTCATATTTCCCCATAGCTCTGCCATATAGTGCTCTGCACCGTTCATATTTCCCCATAGCTCTGCCATATAGTGCTCTGCACCGTTCATATTGCCCCATATCTGCCCCATATAGTGCTCTGCACTGTTCATATTGCCCCATATCTGCCCCATATAGTGCTCTGCACTGTTCATATTGCCCCATATAGTGCTCTGCACTGTTCATATTGCCCCATATCTGCCCCATATAGTGCTCTGCACTGTTCATATTGCTCCATATCTGCCCCATATAGTGCTCTGCACCGTTCATATTGCCCCATATCTGCCCCATATAGTGCTCTGCACCGTTCATATTGCCCCATATAGTGCTCTGCACTGTTCATATTGCTCCATATCTGCCCCATATAGTGCTCTGCACTGTTCATATTGCTCCATATCTGCCCCATATAGTGCTCTGCACCGTTCATATTGCCCCATAGATGCTCGGTATAAATCTGTGCCGCCGCTGCTGCTGCTGCAATAAAAAAAAAAAAAGCCATACTCACCTTTCTTGATTGCAGCTCCCAGCATCCGGTCCCGGCGTCCCCCCGCTCTGACTGATCAGGCAGAGGGCGCCGCGCACACTATATGCGCCATCGCGCCCTCTGACCTGAACAGTCAGAGCGCAGAGACGTCGGGAAGATGGAGCGGCGCCCGGCGGCTGGAACGCGGACAGGTAAATATGCGATACTTACCTGGTCCTGGCGTCCGGCTCCTTCCCCCGTACAGCTGTCTTCGGTGCCGCAGCTTCTTTCTCTATCAGCGGTCACCATTACCGCTGATTAGAGAAATGAATAGGCGGCTCCACCCCTATGGGAGGTGGAGCCGCTTATTCATTTCTCTAATGAGCAGTCCCACGTGACCGCTGAAGAGGGGAAGAAGCTGCAGCACAGAAGACCGTGGGACGGCAGGGGGAGCGCCAGGATCGCTGGGACTAGGTAAGTATACCTCAGCGCCCTCTCCCCCTCACCCGCCGACCCCACCGCTACCGTGACTCGAGTATAAGCCGAGAGGGGCACTTTCAGCCCAAAAATTTGGGCTGAAAATCTCGGCTTATACTCGAGTATATACGGTACCCTTAATATTATAGACTGTTCATGTCTTTGTCAGTGGGCAAACTTACAAAATCAGCGAGGGATCAAATACTTATTTACCCCCCCCTTTACACAGGAGCATTACTCTACAAGACATAAATATAGTTGCTATATTCCTTTACATAAAATACAATGTTGTAGTGAAAAAAATAAAATCCATAAAGACATCTCCATTGAGGGGATATATCACCCTCACATTAAACATGAGATTAATTATAACTGGGGAAGTAAGAAACTAATTATAACTGGGGTCGTGAAAGTGAACCGTCAATTCAACCTCCATTGAAATGAGACCTCCTGCTGTGAACAGGTAATTACAACAGGAGATCTGCTCTGAGAACCAGATACCAAGGCTATAATGTGTATATTCAGAGGCAGAGAAGTGCACTTCCAAGGCAAGAGTTTCCCCTGTTCAAAGCACTGATCGTACACTTCCGGAAGACAGTGGTCAGTGATAAATATTGGCATTTGCATGGATCCGATATTTATGGGAGATATATTTTCAGCGTCATAGTGAAGGGATAAACATAAAGCATTCACTTACATCACCGTAAGGCCATTCTAACCCCTCCAACTTAATAACGTTCCAGTAGATAAGGGTATCCATGCCATATTTCATCACCATAGAAAGGTAAAATCATAATAGGAAACATGATGACAATATCTACCACCTGGGACCTCCAGGGGTAAAGATATCCTGAAAGTTCAGGATCCCAAACTTCTAAAAGCCCTAGCATATCCCACAACCAGCCCACATGAGGTCACCAAGGGGATGTATGTGGGCATAACCTTGATCTAAAATAAAAAAAAAAATCAGAGGTTCGGTTTTTGTCATTGTTCATTTCTGGAAGACACAGTTCTTTGTGAGTGTGTTCCATTTTCCAAATTGGAGCGCTTCCCTGCATAAAGATAAGAGCCATTCATGCAACATCAAGTTAATTACTTTTTATTGTATGTAACTGTATATATCATATGCTTTTGTTGACATTTTATAACATCTTTGTATATTTTTTTATAAACACTGCCTGCCTTTCCATATTAAATGTATAAAATGTAATAGCTCTGTTTCTGCTGCTCTGTAAACCGCACCCCTGAAGCCATACGCGGCCTGTATAAATTATTGGTGGTGGCAGCTAGTAGTTCCTTTATGTTATAATGGACTTGGCGGTGACCGCTCCGGGGTATGTATGTAGAGTCCATGCACTGAAATTGGAGGTGTATACAGGGCTGCCACTAGAAATTTCGGGGCCCCATACTGGCAAAATTTTCGGGGCCCCCTTGAGACTCCGCCCAGGCTCCACCCCAGCCCCGCCTCCAGGCTCCACCCCTCGAACTGTCCACAGTCCCACCGTTCTCTCTTGGAAAAACTCCACTTCTCACCAATCACACATTAACAGTTCCCATCACCAGATCACACATATAGCCGGCAGCTTTTGTTTTGGCCAAAAGATTTTTTAAGCCGCCACCATAACACGGAAGACACTTTTGGCCGGGCCCTACTCTACTGTAACCTATAGAATATTTGTTAAAATATGCAATACAATTTAGGTATATTTTTATTTATTTTTCAATTTTTAAAATGACCAATAATATCACATAGAAGGAACAAATACCACCGCACCATGACCAGACCACATATTACCACCACAGTGATCGAATAATATCACATACAAGGAACAAATACCACAACACCATGTCCAGACCACATATTACCACCACATAGTGACTGAATACTACAATTCTGATCAGTAATTTAAAAAAAAGCACCATACTATCACCATAAGTGCCATTATACACAGGAGATCTGTACTTAGTATGCAGTGTCTGTGTACAGATAATATAGTGATCACTAGTGAAATTGTACACAGGAGCTCTGTATACAGTATACAGTGTATAGTGTCAGTGTATAGGTAACACACTGACTCACCAGTGACGTCTCTAGGTGAAGTCCTTCATCTTTCATCCAGCACAGACCGCCATCATTTCATCCAGCCAGGACTTCTCTCTGCAGGAAATAACACAGTTATCTCGAGCTCCGCTTGCAGAACACATTACTTAATTTTTCACAACTTCTACATTACACCACATGAAGAAGGCGACATAGTATCACTCTATACAGTAACAGGACCGCCCCCCATTTAAAACAGTATACTCAAAAAATAAAATAAATACATCACTGCAGTAATAATATCCCTAAATTAGCCCCTATGGTATTAATAATATCCCCCAGCCTGGCCCCGTGTGTCTCATTCCTGGCGTCAGCCAGATGTTCTCCCATCCTGCCCTCATGAGTATCCATTCTGCCCCATATGATCTCCCCATCCTGCCCCATATGATCGCCCCATGTGATCTCTCCATCCTGCCCCATCTGTCTCCATCATATCCATCCTGCCCCATGATCCTGCACGATCTGTCTCCAATTCTGCCCCCAGTGTCTCCAATCATGCCCCGTATCTCCATTCTGCCCCGTGTCTCGCATTCTGCCCCAATGTCCAGCATTCTGCCCCGGGTCTCACAGTCTGCCCCTGTGTCCAGCATTCTGCCCCTGTCACTGTGTCCAGCATTCTGCCCCTGTCACTGTGTCCAGCATTTCTGCCCCACTGTGTCCAGCATTCTGCCCCACTGTGTGTCCAGCATTCTGCCCCACTGTGTCCAGCATTCTGCCCCAATGTCCAGCATTCTGCCCGTCACTGTGTCCAGCATTCTGCCCCACTGTGTCCAGCATTCTGCCCCACTGTGTCCAGCATTTCTGCCCCTGTCACTGTGTCCAGCATTCTGCCCCACTGTCTCCAGCATTCTGCCCCACTGTCTCCAACATTCTGCCCCACTGTGTGTCCAGCATTCTGCCCCACTGTGTGTCCAGCATTCTGCCCCACTGTGTGTCCAGCATTCTGCCCCACTGTGTGTCCAGCATTTTGCCCCACTGTGTGTCCAGCATTCTGCCCCACTGTGTGTCCAGCATTCTGCCCCACTGTGTGTCCAGCATTCTGCCCCACTGTGTCCAGCATTCTGCCCCACTGTGTCCAGCATTCTGCCCCACTGTGTCCAGCATTTCTGCCCCTGTGTCCACCATTCTGCCCCACTGTGTCCAGCATTTCTGCCCCACTGTGTCCAGCATTTCTGCCCCACTGTGTCCAGCATTCTGTCCCACTGTGTCCACCATTCTGTCCCACTGTGTCCAGCATTTCTGCCCCTGTGTGTCCAGCATTCTGCCCCACTGTGTCCACCATTCTGTCCCACTGTGTCCAGCATTTCTGCCCCTGTGTGTCCAGCATTCTGCCCCACTGTGTCCAGCATTTCTGCCCCTGTGTGTCCAGCATTCTGCCCCACTGTGTGTCCAGCATTCTGCCCCACTGTGTCCACCATTCTGCCCCACTGTGTCCAGCATTCTGCCCCACTGTGTCCAAGCATTTCCGCCCCTGTGTGTCCAGCATTTCCGCCCCTCTGTGTCCAGCATTCTGCCCCACTGTGTCCAGCATTTCTGCCCCTGTGTGTCTACCATTCTGCCCCACTGTGTCCAGCATTTCTGCCCCTGTGTGTCCACCATTCTGCCCCTGTGTCTACCATTCTGTCACACTGTGTCCAGCATTTCTGCCCCTGTGTGTCCACCATTCTGCCCCACTGTGTCCAGCATTTCTGCCCCACTGTGTCCACCATTCTGCCCCACTGTGTCCAGCATTTCTGCCCCTGTGTGTCCAGCATTCTGCCCCACTGTGTCCACCATTCTGTCCCACTGTGTCCAGCATTTCTGCCCCTGTGTGTCCAGCATTCTGCCCCACTGTGTCCAGCATTTCTGCCCCTGTGTGTCCAGCATTCTGCCCCACTGTGTGTCCAGCATTCTGCCCCACTGTGTCCAGCATTTCCGCCCCTGTGTGTCCAGCATTTCCGCCCCTCTGTGTCCAGCATTCTGCCCCACTGTGTCCAGCATTTCTGCCCCTGTGTGTCTACCATTCTGCCCCACTGTGTCCAGCATTTCTGCCCCTGTGTGTCCACCATTCTGCCCCTGTGTCTACCATTCTGTCACACTGTGTCCAGCATTTCTGCCCCTGTGTGTCCACCATTCTGCCCCACTGTGTCCAGCATTTCTGCCCCACTGTGTCCACCATTCTGCCCCACTGTGTCCACCATTCTGCCCCTGTGTGCCCAGCATTCTGCCCCACTGTGTGTCCACCATTCTCTCCCAAGGTGTCCAGCATTTCTGCCCCTGTGTGTCCACCATTCTGCCCCACTGTGTCCAGCATTTCTGCCCCACTGTGTCCACCATTCTGCCCCACTGTGTCCAGCATTTCTGCCCCTGTGTGTCCAGCATTCTGCCCCACTGTGTGTCCACCATTCTGTCCCAAGGTGTCCAGCATTTCTGCCCCTGGATCGCAGCTCTCAAAGTAAAAAAAAAAACACGACTTCTTACCTGGCCATGCTCCTGCGCCGGGCGAAGATCCCCCCCAGGCTCCACACAGACGCACTCGCCGGGCCCGGCGGCTGACAATGACGTCAGACACCGGCGACTCCGGCGAGTGCGCACTGCGGCCCTATTCAGCTGCCAGCCTCAGACTGGCTGGCGGCTGTTAACTATTGACGTGCGGGCGCGGGCCCGCACGTCAATAGTGTGCCGCTGCCGCAGCGCCTGCAGGGGGGGCCCGGTGACCAGATGAGACGGGGCCCGATGCGGGCCCCCTCTGCTCACCGGGCCCCATACGCCAGTCACGGCCGTCATGCCCTGATGGCGGCCCTGGGTGTATATACTATATGCTCAGTGTGTTCCCCAATAACTGGCCTAGTAGTTGAAGCAAATGTGGCCTCGTCCATCCCTTATCAGTCAAAGCGGTGGAATCTGCGTGATCTCCCCTGCTTTTCTCTTTGGCAGACAATATTAATCATAATACATACAGCATTTATGGGACAGTATTCTAGTGGATTAATTATTGTTTGTGACGGTAGCATTTAGTGTATTGTATTTGTGAAAACCATTCTGTGCATTTCAGTCTAAAGGATTACCCTTCTAGAATATGCTGGATTGAAATGAATGGTGTGTGATTGGCTTCTAAGACAGACCTATATATGACCCCTATGTGCTGCCCTTAGCCTTATAAAGGAACTTCTGGATATGGGCCCTCAGGCCCCTGGCAGCGAGGTTGGCATAATTTACAATCACACAGAGATTTTGAGATAAAACGTCTGTCTAGTCACTGGTACAAAGCCGCTCTCTGTATAACAGAACAAGACACCTCTTGTAGTAATCCATGTTACAATGACTTTCCTTTAATGCGTTGTAATCACATGTATTACAAACCACTAGATAAAAACAAAAGACATAGATCATTGCTGGCAATTCATAGCAATGGAGACCACAAAACTAGCAGAACACACATTGGCCAAAATTACAATTTTAGAATTCTGACAATTTTGGAATTAGTCCTATGTTTAGATCAAACGTGAAAAACAAGTTCAAAAGTTCACTTCATAGAAGAACGGACCACCCATATAGGTTTTTCTACATCAAGCAAGAAAGGCCGTACTGGGGGCCCACGGCACGTAAAGGGAGGCCGCCATGACGGGGTTACGTGGGACCTGGGGAGCTGGAGCAGTTAGAAGGGATACGGTGGTAAGGGGTTAACTGGGAACTTGAGGGGTGGCTTTAGGGGCATTTTTTGAAAATAAGGGGTGGAACTAGGGGACTGTGGGGAGGGGGCACATAAAAAGGGGCACGCTCCTCACGCAGGCATCCATTTTAGGTGCCTGCGTGACAAGTGAGGAATCTCTGTCACACTTACCAGAATGGACGTTGAAGCGATCCTCCAGCGTCTCCGGACGGCAGCCAGCTCCCAGGGGACAGATTGGCTGAATGCATCCGTTAACAGCCTTCTCCAGGGGACATCGGGAGCACCATCGCAGGCACCGCAGGACGGGCGCCGGCCGCGGAGGACTAGGCCTCCGGCGCGCCTAAGCCCGGACATCATCCCCAGGGCCCGGCGCCCGGCATCCCCAGGGCCCCTCTGCGGACCCTCCGGTAAGCAGCGCTGTTCCCTCCACCTCACAGCGCGGCGCCGGGAGGAATCCTCCAGTGCGGCGGGGCCTACAACGGGGGGTGGATCCTTCCTCCCCTCCTTCAGTGTCCGGGCGACGTGGGGCGGCAGGAGCAGGAGCCGGTACGGCGGCCGCCAGCATGCCCGCTGGCGCCGCTCAGCGTGGGAGGCAGCGACAGCCGAGGAGACGGGGGTCAGGTGCGGTGGCCCCTCAGCGCCGAGGATTATGCGGGCGGCAGTCGGCTGGCCCTGGCATCAGCGTGCGGCCTTCTGCAGTGCACAGCTCTGGAGTCTTCAACGCAGCAGCGCCCTCTGCTGGTGGTGGCCTGGATATTGCAAGTTCTGCGCCCTCTGCTGGTGTTGGCCGGGATTTTCCTGCAGCTGCGCCCTCTGCTGGTGATGGCCGGGATTTTCCTGGATCTGCGCCCTCTGCTGGTGATGGCCGGAACTTTCCTGGATCTGCGTCCTCTGCTGGTGGTGGCGGAAATTTTCCGGATTCCGGCAGGCGACATTCCGTCGCTTCGGTACGCAGTGCCGGGGACGTATCCGTGGCAGGGAGCCACACATCTTCCATCGGGCGGCAGGATGCTGGCTCGGCCTTTTCCCTTTCCGCAGCACCAGGGCAGTCGACGGCATCACCGAGTCGCCAGGACACGGATACGGCCGCCAGGAGTTCGGCGGGCAACATCGCGGATCAAGCCGGTCGGGATGCAGGACACCTTCGGCTGGGAGCTGGATCTTCGGCTGCTGGGCTCACAGCACCCAGGCAGCTAGGTGAGAACATTTTCCCTATCTTTAATTTGCCAGGCATAGTTTCCCCTGAAGCTAGGAATAGTGACATTACTTCGGGAGTTGCTAGCGGGGGTATGGGTTTAATCCTTAGAGGTTTAGGGGAGCTAGCGGGCTTGTGGGGGTCCGGTCTTAGCAGGGGGTCTTTGCCGTCAGCTGCTTGGTTGGGAAATACGGGGTCGTTTGAGGGGTCTAGACAGTTGTCTGAAGTTACGGGTACATCCAGCAGTGCGGGTCCTGCGGCAGACACGGGGAGCTCATCAAGGGAGAAGGACGGAACAGCACCAGGGCCTGGGTCAGGAATTGATGCACCAGGTGAGGGAGCTTTGCAGGATAAGGAAAAGGAGGATGTACCGCAACTAGACGATGCGGCTAGGGGGGAGGTCTATGTCTGCTTCGAGGGCCCGTTAGGGGCACATTTAAAACAAGAGGTTAGGGAAAAAATCTGGAAAGGGGAGTACATAGAAATATTTTCTCTTTTACCCCTAGAGAGATTTAATTTGGATAGACCTAGAAGGGAGGACTCTAAAAAAGAAGATGAGGAGAAACGGAGATATAGGCTGATTCCCAGATCATTTTCAAATTGGCTGCAAGCTTTCGCTATTATGGCTAGCGTAATCGGGGAGAAGGCCCCGGAACATTGCTCGGCATTATTTTGTTACTTAGATGCCATAGGGGAGGCTTACAGGACCTATGGGGGACAGGGTTGGTTACGCTATGACGAACAGTTTCGTCAGCGTAAGGCTTTTAGGCCAAGTATCAGGTGGGATCACAAGGACATAGCGTTGTGGATGAGAGTTATGGTCCCGTCCCGTTTAGGTCAGACTAGCCAGCCTTTTCACGGGGGCGCCGGGAGTTCAGGGCAGTCAGGACACTCGGCGGCTTTGCAGAAGGGACTGTGTTTCGCCTTCAATGATGGCATATGCAGATTCGGAAGCAAGTGTAAATATAGGCACGAGTGTTCAACCTGCGGGGGGGTGCATAGCGCTTCAAAATGTTTCAGGGGTAACAGGCAAAAAGTTGGAGATTCAGCTGACAAAAGGGGTGACTCCGGTGCAGTGGGTCGTGATGGAGGCCTTTCTAAGTAGATACCCTGATAGGTCAGCTGCAGTTTTATTGCGCGACGGTTTTAAGGAGGGTTTCAAAATCCCTTATGTTGAGCAGGATGTTAGTTTAAAAAGAAAAAATTTGAAATCGGCGTTACAATTCCCGGAGGTCGTGTCGGAGAAGTTGAATAAGGAAGTTGCTCTGGGAAGAATGGCAGGCCCGTTTGTCGCCCCTCCGATTGCAAATCTGAGGGTGTCACCTCTTGGCGTGGTCCCTAAGAAAGAACCTAATAAATTTAGGTTAATCCATCACCTGTCATTTCCGAAGGGATCTTCGGTTAATGATGGTATTGATCCCGAGTTGAGTTCGGTGTCGTACTTATCATTCGATTCAGCGATGGAGTGGGTTAGAGCATGTGGAAAGGGGGCTAAGCTGGCTAAGACCGACATCGAAGCGGCCTTTCGTTTGTTGCCAGTTCATCCTGACAGTTTGCATTTATTGGGTTGTTTTTGGGATGGCGGCTTCTTTGTTGATCGTTGTCTTCCCATGGGTTGCTCGATTTCATGTGCTTACTTTGAGGCCTTCAGCACGTTCCTAGAATGGGTGGTGAAAGATGTGTCTGGGATACGCTCATGTTCGCACTATCTGGATGACTTTCTGTTTATAGGGCCAGCGGAATCAGCAGATTGTTCGATTTTGTTGCATACAATGGAGAGTGTGACAAAAAACTTCGGGGTGCCTTTGGCGGAGGATAAAACAGTTGGTCCGGTGACAGTGTTGAGCTTCCTAGGCATTGAAATCGACACGGTAGCAATGGAATGTAGGCTACCTGCAGACAAGGTTACCGCGTTGCGCCAAGATGTGGTTAATACGATTGGTTTGAAGAAGATAAATTTGCGCAGTTTGAAATCGTTGTTAGGGAAACTGAACTTTGCATGTAGGATCATGCCGATGGGTCGAGCGTTCTGCCGCCGCCTATCCTTGGCAACAGTAGGGGTAAAGTCCCCTTTGCATTTCATCAGGATAAAGAAAGAGTTTCGGGACGATTTGAAGATGTGGGCGGATTTTCTGGACGAGTACAATGGCAGATCTCTGTGGATTCAGCCGGTGGCAGATGCTACCTCCTTGGGCATTTTGGTGCATGTCGTTGAAATGAGTGGCTTTGGTCTTTTCTTTCATGGTAGCTGGTCAGCAGCGGCTTGGCCGGAAGAATGGAAGGAGGAGGGGTTAACAAACAACCGGCTACTGTTGCATTTGTTCCCCAGGGTAGTTGCGTTGGCCCTGTGGGGTGACAAATTGAGGAATTTGAAGATTTCTTTTCATTGTGAGCATGTTGGAACGGTGACGGCGGTAAACTCGTTGTCAGCGGCTACGCCTGCAGTAGTGAAGGTCTTGCAGCACTTGGTTTTCCTGGGTCTTAAGTTTAACTTATGGATTGTATCTGAAGTTAGCTTGTCAGCGCCTGATCCAATAGTTGTTGCTCTTTCTCAATTTCAGTGGCAGCTTTTCCGGGATTTGGCACCACAGGCGGAGAGCGCGGGCCGGGATTGTCCAGTGGAGTTGTGGAACCTGCCGCGAGGGCCGTAACAGAGTTATTTACCAAATCGCTCGCGGATTCATCTTGGTCTCATTATAATCAGGCTTGGAGCTTGTGGGAATCCTGGATGTCAAGTATGGACCAGGATATGGAGGAGGAGTATGGTTTGTTGTTGTTCTTAGGTCATCATTGGGAGGCAGGTTGGTCTGTGACACGTTTGAATAAGTTTCTGGCGGGGCTAGCCTTCAACCTTAAATGGAGGGGGGGTAAGGATATAACGAAATCCTTCTTGGTTCGGCAAGTTGTTCGGGGTTGGAAGAAAGGCTGGAAGGCTTCGGACGGTCGCCGACCCGTATCTTATGAGGTGCTCTCAGCCATTGAGCGGAAGTTGCAAGAGGTGTGTTTTTCCGAATGGGAAGTGGTTCTGTTCTGTGCAGCCTTTTGTTTGGCCTTCTTTGGGGCATTTCGGTTAGGTGAGTTGGTTAGCCCGTCCGTTAGTAAAAAAGGTATTTTGTTAAGAGAAAACGTGGATGTCGAAGGGAATAAGGTGCTAGTGTTTATTAAGGCTTCCAAAACGGACGTGTATGGGAAAGGGTGCAAAGTGGTGTTGTTCAATGTTGAAGGATCCCCGGTGTGCCCGGTGGCATCCGTGAAGAAGTACATGGCAAAAGGCGGGGTGTTAGACGAGCCATTCTTGGTGCACGAAAATGGGTCTTTCTTGTCCCGTTTTCAGTTCATTTCTGTTTTTAGGAAATGTTTGGCGGCAGCGGGCTTACCTGCAACACAATATAGTGGTCACTCCTTCAGGATCGGGGCAGCGACTGAGGCCGCTAGGTGGGGCCTTGGTGAGGATGTGGTTCGGAGAATTGGGAGGTGGGAATCTTCAAGATTCCAGTCGTATGTTCGCCCAAACCTATTGTGAGTTAGAAGCTGTGTTAAGTTAATTGTTTGTTGCCTTTCTTTCTGTGTTGCAGGGCCTGATCCGATGCTCGTCTGGATCATGGGGCATTCGTATGTTGTATGGGCTGCGTTGCGTGCTGCGGTTCGTCCGGACGGTCGTCAGTTGGGTCTTTCTCGAGAGACAGTGACTTTACGATGGATCGGTAAAAGGGGGATGGTGTGGAAGGAATGGTTACCTGAATTTCATCGTTTTGTTAGACTGGATAGAGTGCCGGAGATCGTGGTGATACATTTAGGGGGGAATGATTTGGCTAAACGGTCTTGTAGGGAGCTGATTAAGGATATCAAATTCGATATCCTGAGGTTCTGGGTCATGTTTCCAAAAGTGTTGTTGGTGTGGTCCGACATTATTCCCCGTAAAAGATGGAGAGGTGCTAGATCACACGAGGGGGTGAACAGGGCCCGGATTAAAATAAACAGGGCCATATCTCGGTTTATGGTGAGGAATGGCGCGTTGGCCGTGAGACATGTGGACTTGGAATCGGGTCAAGGAGCTTACTGGAGAGCTGATGGCGTGCACCTGAACGCGGTGGGTAATGATATGTGGTGTTTGGCTATCCGTAGTGGCATTGAATTAAGCTTGAAGGTGTGGAGGGACATGAATGGCTAAGGTGTCAGGCCATTCGTGTTCGTGGCGGGGGTGGAGGTCCTCGAAGTCGGTGGAAATGGTAAATCGTGGTTCAATGGGGTGGGGATCTTGAGAGGTCCTGGACACCCCATGAGAGAATTTAACAAGGCGCGGTACGGTTATTCCGCGTGAGGTGGATTTATGGACCCCTGGCATGGGGGTGGGTTCGGTGGACCAGGATTGGTTGTTATCTATCCCTGAGCTGGTGCTTTACGGCTGGGGGTAAGACTCATCCTGGGCTGAACATTGTGGAGTTTTTGGGATACTGAGTTTTTTATAACTTTGGGGCTTCGAGGACCGCCCCTCCTATTCTGGGTTGTCATAAAAGTTCTGTTATCTTTTATTTAATAAAATGGCTGCTGTGGCCAATTAAATCCAACATATGTCTCCGTCTGCTGTTTTGAGTACGTTAGAAGTTTATTCTTTAGATTGTTAAGAGATCTGTTTAAGGGGGTTGGGGTAATTTTTTCCAGGTCACGGAACTCACGTATACCCTATGTCATGTGTATGGTTTATCAAAGGAGGCAGAGGCCATCAGGGGAGTCTTCTCACTGATGAGAAGCAGCTAGCCATGTGACTCCTCTCTGCAGAATGGCTATAAGGGCTGGCAGAGGCAAGGGGCAGTGGCGAGGGACACAGGCAGAATGCTATTTTCCAGCCACCTAATTGTCCCGTTGGGCGGATCAGCCTGCTGTGATTTCAAACATCGTCAATGAAAATCAAGCGTTTTTAAAACTAGCACGAAATGATCGCGGGAGACAACGTTATACACCTATATGTTTTATATTTTCTGCATGTAACTATGAACAATTCATATGATGTGACTGGTAAGTTTATTTAGCATTGTTACTTGCCCTGCAGGACCGGTCACAGCCCTATGATTTCCTCTTTGAACTGTGTAATGCTACTTTTTTCCTAATTGGTAATTAACTCTTTCTGACTGATTCCCCAAGAGATTACAGGAAACGCAACAAATGATCAACTTATTGGCAGGGACTCATGTAGGTGCAACATCTTCGAAGGAAGCACAGATCGTGGATCCAACTCCCTACAGTTATGTGGAGTTTTATCACTAATAAGATTAGGAATTTGTTTGGTCTTTTTTTTCCATATCAATCTTGTCAGTACTTAAAAGCTTGAATTATTGGAGGCATTGTGCAGGATTAGAAAAATCTGGCAGTTGTCCTCTAAAACAGCGCCACACCTGTCTTCAGGTAGCACTTGGTATTGCAGCACAGCCCAATGCATCATGCCGTAAAGCAGGAAAAAAACAACCTATGGATTGGGCTGGTGCTATTTCTGGAAGAAAGCGGTCATGTTTTATGAGGATTTTTTTTTTTTACAATGGCGATTAACCCTTTCTTGGTCCCTGGATGGGCTCTTGAATTTGCCAGTTTTTCGGTTCCAATAGGACAATTTCTGGCATCTAAATCACAAGACCTGCGATTGTGTCCTAAAATGAAACAGATGTCACAGCTCCGACTCCTCACACCTTCTTATTACTGAATATCTCACACAGGATATCTATAAAAAGACATGCCAGTGGACTCGGTGGGACTGAGATAGGATGTACTGAAAACATTTTGCTTCCCACCCTTAAGTATTAGTACTTAATGCCCCAATTGTAAAAGTGAATGCATGCTTATCTTTCCTAATAATTAGAAAAAAAGCCCAACACTAGTGGCCACCCAGCCGCCATGACACTTTCCCCTCATTACATGATGTAGTTGGAAACATTAGTTTGGGTCAGGATCTCGCCCGGACGGCCTTCCCTTCGGCCGGGGTCACACCAGCGTATTTTCTCAGGAAGCGTTGGGCTGATTATGCTAATCACACTCTGATCATAGTTTGAAAGAAAAAAAACATTTCTCCATTCTTTCAGTCCATAAAAATAGGACTACAGTAAGGTGTCATCCGAGTGCAGTCTGATTTTTTTTCCATGGATGTATTGACTTTTGTTGGATCGCACTCGAACACAAAATGATTACGGTATGTACACGAGCACTTGGGCCAAACAATTGATTAGATTGTGGGGGGTCCAAGTTTCACCATTTCCACCAATCACCAGCAGCCCATTAAATGATTACATATGCATAATATATGAGGAGTGTGTTCTGCTGGTGTGTACAGTGTGGATGAGCGTCCTGTGTTCACCACCCTGTGTCCGCTGGGCTCCCGTCTAGTGATGTGGGTGCCCGTCTAGTGAAGTGGGATTCCAGTGAGTGCCCTTATTATTTTATTTTATTATTATTATACATTTTTATAGCGCCATTTATTCCATGGCGCTTTACATGTGAATACGGGGCAAATATAGACAAATACATTAAACATGAGCAGATAACAAGGCACATGAGTACATAAGGAGGGAGGACCCTGCCCGCGAGGGCTCACAGTCTGCAGGGGGTGGGTGAGGATACACTAGGAGAGGGAAGAGCTGGCTGTGCGGCTGTTCAGTAGGTTGAGGATCACTGCAGGCTGTAGGCTTGTCGGAAGAGATGAGTCTTCAGGTTCTTTTTGAAGGTTTCTATGGTAGGCGCAAGTCTGATGTGTTGGGGTAGAGAGTTCCAGAGTATGGGGGAAGCACGGGAGAAGTCTTGGATGCGGTTATGGGAAGAAGAGATGAGAGGGGAGTAGAGAAGGAGGTCTTGGGAGGATCGGAGGTCGCGTGTAGGTAGGTACCGGGAGACCATGTCACAGATGTATGGAGGAGACAGGTTGTGGATGGCTTTGTATGTCAGTGTGAGGGTTTTGAACTGGAGTCTCTGGGCGATAGGAAGCCAGTGAAGGGCTTGACACAGGGGAGAGGCTGGGGAATAGCGGGGGGACAGGTGGATTAGTCGGGCAGCAGAGTGTAGGATGGATTGGAGTGGTGCCAGAGTGCTAGAGGGGAGTCCAGAGAGTAGGAGGTTGCAGTAGTCGAGGCGGGAGATGATAAGGGCATGCACTAGCGTTTTTGCAGTGTTGCGGTCAAGGAAAGCACGGATCCGGGAAATATTTTTGAGTTTGAGACGACAGGAGGAGGCAAGGGCTTGGATATGTGGCTTGAAAGAGAGGGCAGAGTCGAGGATCACCCCGAGGCACCGGGCTTGTGGGACTGGGGATAGTGAGCAGCCATTGACATTGATGGATAGGTCTGGTGGAGGGGTAGAGTGAGATGGGGGAAAGATGATGAATTCTGTTTTGTCCATGTTCAGTTGTAGAAAGCGAGCAGAAAAGAAGGCTGAAATGGCAGACAGACAGTGCGGGATTTTGGTAAGCAAGGAGGAGAGGTCAGGTCCGGAGAGGTAGATCTGCGTGTCGTCAGCGTAGAGATGGTACTGCATACCGTGGGATTCTATGAGCTGTCCCAGGCTGAAAGTGTAGATGGAGAAGAGTAGGGGTCCTAGAACAGAGCCTTGAGGAACACCGACTGACAAGGGGCGAAGTGAGGAGGTGGTGTGGGGGAGGGAGACACTGAATGTTCGGTCTGTCAGATATGACGAGATCCAGGAAAGGGCCAAGTCTGTGATGCCAAGGGATGAGAGGATTTGTAGCAAAAGGGAGTGGTCTACAGTGTCAAAGGCAGAAGACAAGTCCAGGAGAAGGAGGACAGAGTAGTGTCGCATGCTCCTGGCAGTTAGTAGGTCATTGGTGACTTTAGTTAGGGCAGTTTCAGTTGAGTGATGGGAACGGAAGCCTGATTGTAACCGATCAAAGAGGGAGCAGGAGGAGAAGTGGGAGGACAGTTCAAGATGGACGTGTTGCTCCAGCAATTTGGAGGCATAAGGGAGAAGAGATATTGGGCGATAGCTAGACACAGAAGATGGGTCGAGGGAGGGCTTTTTGAGGATGGGTGTGATCTTGGCATGCTTGAAGGATGAGGGAAAGACACCTGTTGTGAGTGAGAGGTTGAAGAGGTGCGTTAGGGTTGGGATGAAGACCGTGGAAAGGTTAGGGATGAGGTGGGATGGGAGCGGGTCAAGCGTGCAGGTGGTGAGGTGTGATCTTGACAGGAGGGTGGAGAGCTGATCTTCTGTCATGGTGGAGAAGCTGGTTTTGGAGGAGCAGGGTTGAGCAGCTAAGAGGGGCAGTGGGCGCTGTGGGCCAAAGCTTTCTCTGATCGTATCGATCTTCTGTTTAAAGAAAGAGGCGAAGTCATCAGCAGAAATGAGGGGGGAGGGAGGAGGTGCGGGGGGACGGAGTAGAGAATTGAAAGTGTTGAAAAGCTGTTTAGGGTTGTGGGACAGGGAGGATATGAGGGATGAGAAGTAAGTTTGTTTTGCGGCAGTGAGCGCAGACTTGAAGCTGGCGAGGGACTGCTTGTATGCAGTGAAGTGGTCGGCAGAGTGGGATCGCTTCCATCTCCGCTCAGCAATCCTGGAAGCCCGTCTCAATTCTTTGGTCAGGCTGGTCAGCCAGGGCTGCCTGTTAATTGTACGAGTTTTACTATGCATGAGTGGGGCGGCCGAATCGAGTGTTGTTGTTATTGTGGTGTTATAAAAAGTGGCAGCAGCATCTGTGTCATGAAGGGAGGCTATGTCTGTGAGAGGGAGAAGGGACTCAGAGAGTGATTGTAAGTTGAGATGTTTGAGATTTCTGCGAGGGTGAGTGAGTTTGTGGAGTGGGGGTTGCACACTAGGAGAGGAGAGGGACGAGAATGTCAGTAGGTTGTGGTCAGACAGGGGGAGGGGTGTGTTAGTGAGGTTAGTAAGGGAGCAGAGGCGGGTGAAGATGAGGTCCAGCGTGTGGCCATCTTTGTGAGTGGCCTCAGAGGACCATTGAGTGAGGCCAAAGGAGGCAGTCAGTGATAAAAGTTTAGAGGCAGCTGAGGTGAAAGTGTCAATGGGGACATTGAAATCACCCATGATGATAGTGGGGATGTCAACAGAGAGGAAATGAAGTAGCCAGGTGGTGAAGTGGTCGAGAAAGGTGGAGATGGCTAGTTCTGGGGGGCGGTAGATGACAGCCAGCTGGAGGTTGGAGGGGGAATAGATGCGGACAGAGTGCACCTCAAACGAGGGAAGAGTAGCGGAGGGTGGTAGCGGGATTGGAGTAAAGGAGCAGGTGTCGGACAGGAGCAAGCCAACTCCTCCACCGCGTTTGTTGCTGGGGCGAGGGGTGTGAGAGAGGTGGAATCCGCCATAGGAGAGCGCAGCTGGAGAGGCCGAGTCAGAGGGGGTGAGCCAGGTTTCAGTGAGGCCGAGGAAGGAGAGTTTGTTTGTGATGAAGAGGTCATGGATAAATGTCAGTTTGTTGCAGATGGAGCGTGCGTTCCATAGTGCTCCAAGTAGGGGGAGCTGGGGAGTGGGGGCTGGATGAATGGGTATGAGGTTGTCGTGGTTGGGAAAACGTACGGAGGATCGTGGCAGGGGGTTAGAAACGAGTGTGGGGATGAATTGGGGAGGGCCGGGATTTGGGGATATGTCACCAGCAAAGAGGAGTAACAGACAGATCATTAGAAGGTGGGAGCAGGATAGGACATGATGTGGCCGTGTGTGTCTGGATAAAAAGGATTGTATGTGGAGGAACAGTTCTGAGGGGAAGGTGAGATGGCTGGGGAGTATGGAGGAAGAAATGACTAGTTCCTTACTAGGAGGAGGGATTGCAGGAGATTGTAAGAAGGAAAGTAGTATGGGGGTGAAAGAGAAAAGAAACCGAAACATTGTAGTGGTCGGTGTTCTGTTACCTTCCAGTCAATTCCAGTCCAATTCAGTCTAATTCAGAATCATAATTAAAAAGATGTAATTTAAAAGATGATTTGCAGCAGACTGAGTCTATAGCAGACTCCTGCATGTGAATATATCCCCAGTTAAGGGCAATCAGGTGTGAATGAGGGGGTGGCTGGGTATGGGAGACCAGATGTAGAGAGTTAAGCAAAGGTCATAAAGTGAGGGAGGGGTAAGACTGACCACTCAAAGAGATGCCAGGATCACACAATGAGAGACATGAAAACAGGTCGTGGAAACAAGCTCATAGGTGAGAAAGCATACTAAAAGGATTATATGTGCTGCACCAAGACACTCAGATCCAGGGGAAGCATAGAAAAGCCAGTGCAATATACAGAGACATTCAGAAGCCAGGGAGAGCTGGGTAAAGTCAGTGCATACCATGGAAAATCAATGCAGTATACAGAGATATTCTGGAGCCAGGGAGAGCTGGGTAAAGTCAGTGCATACCATGGAAAATCAATGCAGTATACAGAGATATTCTGGAGCTGGGTAAAGTCAGTGCATACCATGGAAAATCAATGCAGTATACAGAGATATTCTGGAGCCAGGGAGAGCTGGGTAAAGTCAGTGCATACCATGGAAAATCAATGCAGTATACAGAGATATTCTGGAGCCAGGGAGAGCTGGGTAAAGTCAGTGCATACCATGGAAAATCAATGCAGTATACAGAGATATTCTGGAGCTGGGTAAAGTCAGTGCATACCATGGAAAATCAATGCAGTATACAGAGATATTCTGGAGCCAGGGAGAGCTGGGTAAAGTCAGTGCATACCATGGAAAATCAATGCAGTATACAGAGATATTCTGGAGCCAGGGAGAGCTGGGTAAAGTCAGTGCATACCTGTGGGAAGAGGAGAACAGCCCTTCTAGTGTTGTGGACTTTTAGTGGGCGCCTGTCTAGTGATGTGGGCGCCCGTCTAGTGATGTGGGCGCCCGTCTAGTGATGTGGTCTTCCAGTGTTATATAACTGCATATGGTGGGAATATTTTATATGTATGATATATTTGAAGGCGGTGTACATGGTATGTGAGAGTCATACATCAGTGGTCCTCAGCCTGTGAGGATTATTAATTAATGGCGTTATTGCTCATTCTGTGCTGCTATCCACTATATAATTAAAGGGGTAGTCTGGTCCAAATCGATAAGTCTGCTGTCACTCTGTGTGTCTGCAGGCTTATGAATCCCCCCCCCAGAGCTCGCACTGTGCGCTGTGGGGAATTTGCCAGTTTCTAAGTCAGTGGAGTGAGGCCACACCCTCTAGTCGGACACTGGAAGACCACATCACTAGAAGGGCGCTCACTGGAAGCTCAAATCACTAGACAGGCGCCCACAACACTAGACGGGTGCCCACATCACTAGACAGGCTCCCACTAAAAGTCCACATCACTAGAAGGGCGCTCACTGGAATCCCACTTCACTAGACGGGCACCCACATCACTAGACGGGAGCCCACTGGAAGCTCACATCACTAGGCGGGGTGCAGCCTTGCTCAATACAAGTGTATGGAGGGAGCGCACACCCACTAGACAGGCTCTAGCTGGGAATATGTATAACTCATACATACACACCAGGCCTGGGTCTGAAACCAACGAATCCCCGCAGCGCACAGTATGAGCTCTGGGAATTCATAAGTTTGCAGACACACAGAGTGGACTGCAGACTTATCGGGCAGCACGGTGGCTCAGTGGTTAGCATTGCAGTGCTGGAGTTCTGGGTTCAAATCCCACCAAGGACAACATATATTCTACAAGGAGTTCGTATGTTCTCCCCGTGTTTGCGTGGGTTTCCTCAGGGCACTCCGGTTTCCTCCCACACTCCAAAAATCGTAGTTACTTACCGATAACTGTATTTCTCTGATCTCATGACGGCACCACGGAGAGAGGGATCCGCCCTCAGGGACAGGAAACCTACAGGTAAAAAAGGCGGTACCTCTCTCCCACATCAGTTGGTATACAGAGCATTAAACAGAACTTCAGCTGCAACTCAAATGGTTATACCAAACAAAATATTTAATTCAAGCTTAACAGAGGCACCGCGTGACAAATTACTAATAACTGAATCTATTGTGCACACCCACACGTGAAGGGAGGGAATGTACGGGTGTCGTCATGGGATCAGAGAAATACCGTTATCGGTAAGTAACTACGATTTTCTCTTTCCCCCATGACAGCACCTCGGAGAGAATTACATAGATTGTATATTTAGGGGGAACCACAGCCTCCAGAACCCTTCTCCCAAAGGCAAGGTCTGAAGAAGTCAGATCTACATAGTAACATAGTAACATAGTTAGTAAGGCCGAAAAAAGACATTTGTCCATCCAGTTCAGCCTATATTCCATCATAATAAATACCCAGATCTACGTCCTTCTACAGAACCTAATAATTGTATGATACAATATTGTTCTGCTCCAGGAAGACATCCAGGCCTCTCTTGAACCCCTCGACTGAGTTCGCCATCACCACCTCCTCAGGCAAGCAATTCCAGATTCTCACTGCCCTAACAGTAAAGAATCCTCTTCTATGTTGGTGGAAAAACCTTCTCTCCTCCAGACGCAAAGAATGCCCCCTTGTGCCCGTCACCTTCCTTGGTATAAACATATCCTCAGCGAGATATTTGTATTGTCCCCTTATATACTTATACATGGTTATTAGATCGCCCCTCAGTCGTCTTTTTTCTAGACTAAATAATCCTAATTTCGCTAATCTATCTGGGTATTGTAGTTCTCCCATCCCCTTTATTAATTTTGTTGCCCTCCTTTGTACTCTCTCTAGTTCCATTATATCCTTCCTGAGCACCGGTGCCCAAAACTGGACACAGTACTCCATGTGCGGTCTAACTAGGGATTTGTACAGAGGCAGTATAATGCTCTCATCATGTGTATCCAGACCTCTTTTAATGCACCCCATGATCCTGTTTGCCTTGGCAGCTGCTGCCTGGCACTGGCTGCTCCAGGTAAGTTTATCATTAACTAGGATCCCCAAGTCCTTCTCCCTGTCAGATTTACCCAGTGGTTTCCCGTTCAGTGTGTAATGGTGATATTGATTCCCTCTTCCCATGTGTATAACCTTACATTTATCATTGTTAAACCTCATCTGCCACCTTTCAGCCCAAGTTTCCAACTTATCCAGATCCATCTGTAGCAGAATACTATCTTCTCTTGTATTAACTGCTTTACATAGTTTTGTATCATCTGCAAATATCGATATTTTCCTGTGTAAACCTTCTACCAGATCATTAATGAATATGTTGAAGAGAACAGGTCCCAATACTGACCCCTGCGGTACCCCACTGGTCACAGCGACCCAGTTAGAGACTATACCATTTATAACCACCCTCTGCTTTCTATCACTAAGCCAGTTACTAACCCATTTACACACATTTTCCCCCAGACCAAGCATTCTCATTTTGTGTACCAACCTCTTGTGCGGCACGGTATCAAACGCTTTGGAAAAATCGAGATATACCACGTCCAATGACTCACCGTGGTCCAGTCTATAGCTTACCTCTTCATAAAAACTGATTAGATTGGTTTGACAGGAGCGATTTCTCATAAACCCATGCTGATATGGAGTTAAACAGTTATTCTCATTGAGATAATCCAGAATAACATCCCTCAGAAACCCTTCAAATATTTTACCAACAATAGAGGTTAGACTTACTGGCCTATAATTTCCAGGTTCACTTTTAGAGCCCTTTTTGAATATTGGCACCACATTTGCTATGCGCCAGTCCTGCGGAACAGACCCTGTCGCTATAGAGTCACTAAAAATAAGAAATAATGATAATGATAATAATAATGATAATAATCTAGCCGCTAATGGTTAAAGAATGTAGAGGGGGAACAACAAGTAGCTGCTCTACATATCTGCTCCGGCTCTCTCTGCCAAGGAGGTCGCCACAGATCTGGTCAAATGGGCTCTGACCCCTTCTGGCACGGCTGCGTTACACAAGGAATATGAAAGGATAATAGTGCCTCTTATCCATCTTGCCAGTGGGGCCTTTGATGCTTTCTGTCCTTTTTTTGGACCCTGGAAGCACACAAAAAGAGACCTATCCTTCCTACACTCCCTCATGGCTATCAGACACTAGACCAGGCATCTTTTAATGTCTAACGTGTGTGGGAGTTCCTCTTTTCCATTTCTAGGGTTGGGACAGAATGAGGGCAGGGAGATTTCTTGTGACCTGTGGAATTGTGATGCAACTTTCGGAAGATAGGTTGGGTCGGTCTTAAGGACAACTCAATCATCCAGTATCTGGGTTAGAGGCGGGTACGCTGATAAAGCCTGTATATCACTAATTCTATGAGCTGATGTTAGAGCAACTAGTACTGTAGAGAGATATGATTTTTATGAGGCATGACAGTAGTTCAAAGGGCGTTTTGGTTAAAGCAGAGAGTACTAAGTTTAAATCCCAGGGAGGAATAGTGTGATGGAAAATGGGCCTAGATCTACTTGAGGCCCTAATAAATCTTGCCACCCAGCGATTCCTGGCTATGTCGCAGTTGTAAAGAGCTGCAACTTGGACTTTAAGTGTGCTTTTTGCTGATCCCTTTTCCAGCCCCTTCTGAAGGAACTCCAGAATTTTTTTTGATTGGAATCTTCCCTGCTAGACTGGCACCCGAGACTGACAAGAATCTCCTCCAGACTTTCCCATATGCTCTGGTAGTCACAGGTTTCCTACTTAGAATAAGAGTAGAGACTAGGTTTGAAGAGAACCCCCTCTTAATCAGAAGCTTCCTTTCAAATTCCAGGCCGTCATATGCAAGTTTTCTATTTGCAGACGAATTACCGGCCCCTGAGACAGTAGGTTCGGAATGTCGGTGAGAACACATGGGTCTGTTATGGACATTATTCTCAGCCACGGAAACCATGCCGTCTTTGGCCAAAAGGGGGCTATTACAATCACCCTCGCTCTGTCCTCCCGAATCTTCCTCAACACTAAGGCTAGGTTCACATTGCGTTAGTGCAATCCGTTTAGTGGATACGCTAATGGATTGCGCTAACACAATGTCCAAAAAGGGATTGCGTTCGGCAATCCCGCTAGCGCAGATGCCCGAACTGCGCTAGCGAGGAACGGACCCTGAACGCTGCAAGCAGCGTTCGATGTACGTCCGAAACTAACGGCACATCGCAGACGCATGCCAAAAATGACATGCGTTTTCAATGCGTTAGGGATCCGTTAGCACATTGCAGTCAATGGGTGCGCTAACTGATCCGTTACATAGCGTTAATTGCAACAATTGCGCCATGTAACGGAGTCCGCTAGCGGACACCCATTAACGCAATGTGAACCTAGCCTAAGGGAATTATTATTATTTATTTATATGGCACCATTAATTCCATGGTGCTGTACATGAGAAAAGGGGTTACGTACAAGGTTATAGATAACGTTTACAGTAAACAAATTTACAATGACAGACTGGTGCAGAGGGGAGAGGACCCTGTCCTTGCGGACTTAAATTCCACGTTTCCCTTGGACGAAGCTCCCAGAGCGAAACGTGCGTCGGGTGTGGTGGGCACCTGGATACCTATATTTTGAGGTAAATATGCATTGCTTTATTTGACTCTTTGTCATGTATTACTTGCGTTTTGACAACATCTATAGGACCTTTGGTCTGAATCATGTGACATTGTGTTTCACTGGTGTCTGTCTCTGCTATCTAAAGGGATATTTGGGGGTATTTTGTCTTAATTTCTTGTTCTATTATACTTATGGCACATGCACCTTATTTATAATTATATTGATATGTTATATATAGACACACTATATCCCTTTGGAAGCAGATAATTTATCTCACTATTGTGGTGTTGTTTGCATATTGCTTTGCTATTTCCAGGTGTCCCACCTTTATTCCTGTTCCTGTTTTTATGGATTCCCTTTTGTGTTATATCTATTGGATTATTTATATGATCATTACTATGTATTTATGAAATTGTTTAATAAAAATGTATTTTTAACCCATCTTGGGATTGGTTATTCCTTTTTTTGGTGTTTATTCTAGTTCTTTTTTCCTTCCCTGGTTTTTTTTTTTGACATTTGGATAGAGGGTTTCTTTTGGATTGAGCGTATTATAAAGATATTACAACACCATGTGTATTTATTTCATTAAAATACTTTTTTCCAAATGTGTGTGTTTTTTTAACCCTTTATTAACATTGGATTAATAATGGATAGGGGTCTTATTGACACCTCTCCATTATTAACCAGGCTTAATGTCACCTTAAAATAGCAAGGTGACATTAACCCTTTATTGCCCCATATCCCACCGCTACACATGAGTGGGAAGAGAGAGGCTACGTGCCTGAAGAGATGCCTGAAGAGATTGCAGACCCCCCAGTCCTCTAATAACCTTGGTCGCTCTTCTCTGCACCCGCTCAAGAAAGATATAGCTGAACTGGAGCGGGTGCAGAGAAGAGCGACCAAGGTTATTACAGGACTGGGGGGTCTGCAATACCAAGATAGGTTATTACACTTGGGGCTATTTAGTTTGGAAAAACGAAGACTAAGTGGTGATCTTATGTTAATGTATAAATATATGAGGGGACAGTACAAAGACCTTTCTGATGATCTTTTTAATCATAGACCTGAAACAGGGACAAGGGGGCATCCTCTACGTTTGGAGGAAAAAAGGTTTAAGCATAATAACAGACGCGGATTCTTTACTGTAAGAGCAGTGAGACTATGGAACTCTCTGCCGTATGATGTTGTAATGAGTGATTCATTACTTAAATTTAAGAGGGGAATGGATACATTTCTGGAAAAGTATAATGTTACAGGGTATATACACTAGATTCCTTGATAGGGCGTTGATCCAGGGAACTAGTCTGATTGCCGTATGTGGAGTCGGGAAGGAATTTTTTTCCCCAAGGTGGAGCTTAAGGTACCTTCACACTAAACAACGCTGCAGCGATCCAGACAACGATCCGGAT
This sequence comes from Ranitomeya imitator, assembly GCF_032444005.1. Lineage (NCBI taxonomy): Eukaryota > Metazoa > Chordata > Amphibia > Anura > Dendrobatidae > Ranitomeya > Ranitomeya imitator. The sequence goes on along the minus strand of NC_091283.1, from coordinate 159,045,468 downwards.
CGCTGCAGCGTCGCTGTTTGGTCGCTGGAGAGCTGTCACACAGACCACTCTCCAGCGACCAACGATGCCGGTAACCAGGGTAAACATCGGGTTACTAAGCGCAGGGCCGCGCTTAGTAACCCGATGTTTACCCTGGATACCATCCTAAAAGTAAAAAAAACAAACGCTTCATAGTTACCTACCGCTGTCTGTCCCCGGCGCTCTGCTTCTCTGCCCTGGCTGTGAGCACAGCGGCCGGAAAGCAGAGCGGTGACATCACCGCTCTGCTTTCCGGCCGCTGTGCTCACAGTGAGTGCAGGAAAGCACAGCGCCGGGGACAGACAGCGGTAGGTAAGTATGAAGCGTTTGTTTTTTTAACTTTTAGGATGGTATCCAGGGTAAATTTCGGGTTACTAAGCGCGGCCCTGCGCTTAGTAACCCGATGTTTACCCTAGTTACCAGCGAAGACATCGCTGAATCGGTGTCACACACGCCGATTCAGCGATGACAGCGGGAGAGCCAGCGACCAAAGAAAGGTCTGGCCCTCTAGCCCCGACCAGCGACATCACAGCAGGATTCTGATCGCTGCTGCGTGTCAAACTAAACGATATCGCTAGCGAGGACGCTGCAACGTCACGGATCGCTAGCGATATCGTTTAGTGTGAAGGTACCTTTACTCTTTGCCACATGGGTTTTTTTTGCCTTCCTCTGGATCAACATGTTAGGGCAAGTTAGGTTAGGCTATGGGTTGAACTAGATGGACTTAAAGTCTTCCTTCAACCTTAATAACTATGTAACTACGTAACTATGTAACTATGCATCTTCCAGATGTGCCTTTTCTGGGGTGGCTGGGGGCAGATGTTTTTAGCCAGGGGGGACCAATATCCATGGTCCCTCTCTAGGCTATTAATATCTGCCCTCAGTCACTGGCTTACCCACTCTGGCGGAGAAAATTGCGCAGAAGCCAACGCCAATTTTTTCCGTGATTTAACCCTTTATTTTAACAGCTAGAGCCACAAAATTTTGCACACATACACTCCTAACATTAGTAGTGAGGAATATGCAAAAAAAGAAGGGATATGAGATGGTTTACTGTATGTAAACCATGTCTCGTATCTTGTCGGGTTTGGGAAGGAGATAGCAAAAGCCGGCAATGAATTACCGGCTTTTCTGCTATCCAGCGCTGTATTAAATATATATATACACACACCTATACTATGTGTAGACATTTATCTTAGCTATTCTATTCTAACCTGTCTGTGTGATTTTACTGTACACCGCGCTGAATTGCCGGCTTTTCTATAGAACACCGGTACATATTTCTCGCAAGTCACACTGATGGTCCGTGTGTAATCCGTATTTTTCTCGCCCCCATAGACTTTCATTGTCAGATTTTTAGTGCAATACGCTGACAAATGCAGCATGCTGAGATTTTCTACGCCCGTAAAATACAGCTGAGAAATATACGGCAGATAGGAGCTGCCCCATAGAGAAACATTGGTCCGTGTGCAATGCGTAGTTTTTGCGCCTCTCATACATCCGTAAAACTCTCTAGTGTGATGCCGGCCTTAATGTCTGAGTGATTGGGTCATCTAAAATAATTAAAAAGCAATGAATGAAATGATAGGCGCCGACTATGCGGAGTTGGCTCAGCTCCTGAGGTTGCTCTATAGAACTGTACTGACACAAGACGTACCGGTACGTCATAAGTCAAGAAGGAGTTAGAGCTACTGCACTTCAAATGTTAGGTACGCTTCATAAATGATGGAGGCCGGACTGTAATAGCAGCTCATAATATTCTCACCCTACTGAATGTATATATAAAGTGGGTTATGACTGCTTGGAAAGTCAGTAGGGCGAGATAAATTGAGTCCATTTATTATGGCACCTACAGTCGTATAGGAAGATAAAACACAATCATCTGAAAGGTGCCAGTGTAAGGCTGTGTGCACACGTTGCGTTTCTGCAGTGCTTTTTCTGCATGGAAACAGGCCAAAACCGCTAGGGAATCCTTATGCCAGCTAATTCAATGAGAATCCTCAAGTGTTGTACACACGATCAGTTATTTTCCCTTGAGTATTTGCAGTGCTTTTTTTTTTTGCAGAATGTCAAAACTTGCTGAGTTTTTATGGACTTGCTATGGTGTGTCCCTTGCTGTCATCTGTACGACAGTGCAAGAAACACTGGCGGTTCTGATCGGTGGTAACGTTATAGCGGGTAAGATAGTTACAGTCGGTCAGAGCGCTGCAGGGTCATGCTGTCAGCACACGATTATATTCCTACCAACTGCAACTTCTGCGTGCAATATGTTAGCGCTATATAAAAATAAAGATTATTATTATTATCAATTTGGACCAGCCACCCCTTTAACCTAGCTTCATAGTTTTAATAGATGTGTTAACACATATCACAATTAACTCTCCAACCCACAGTACAATTAATGTCACCATCATTCATAAAATTTATTTCATCCACTCCATTACAGTTGATGTCACCACCCACTTCCAATACTTAGAATGTCGTCATACACTGTTCAAAGTATATTGAATTTACAGATAAATAATTTCATACTAGAATCCCCCAAATCAAAACTTTGTTAATTCGTCCAAATCCAGGCACCAATGAAACACAGGCTGACTACAGGCTTCAGGTCAGGTGACCCATGGTCAGCTCAAAGCAATCAGTACCTGGACTGTGACATATGAATGTCTGAATTTGGCTTTAAGGCTGGGGTCACACTTGCGAGTGTAATGCAAGACCGGAACATGCGGCTGCATGTATTTCTATGCAGCTGAACGCTCCACTCCCGAGTGTAGGCGGCAGTGCCGAGACTTGTGCGAGTTTCTCGCATTGAAATCGCAAGTGTGACCCCTTCCTAAGGCTTGTTCACATGTCTTGTACCTACAGGGCAGTGCAGACATCCGATATTCTCGTACCTACAAGGCAGTGCACACATCCAATATTCTCATACCTACAGGGCTGTGCACACGTCCAATATTCTCATACGACAGCACTCGTACCTACAGGGCTGTACACATATCCGATATTCTCATACCATAGCACTCGTACGTAAGGGCAGTGCACAAGGGCAGTGCACACATCCGATATTCTCGCACAATAGCACTCGTACATACAGGGCAGTACACACGTGCAATATTCTCGTACGATAGCACTCGTACCTACAGGGCTGTGCACACGTCCGATATTCTCGTACCATAGCACTCGTACCTACAGGGCTGTGCACACATCTGTAATTCTCGTACCATAGCACTCGTACCTACAGGGCTGTGCACACATCCGATATTCTCGTACGATAGCACTCGTACCTACAGGGCTGTGCACACGTCCGATATTCTCGTACCATAGCACTCGTACCTACAGGGCTGTGCACACATCTGTAATTCTCGTACCATAGCACTTGTACCTACAGGGCTGTGCACACATCCGATATTCTTGCACAATAGCACTCGTACATACAGGGCTGTGCACACGTGAAATATTCTTGTACGATAGCACTCGTACCTACAGGGCTGTGCACACATCCGATATTCTCGTACCATAGCACTCGTACCTACAGAGCTGTGCACACGTGAAATATTCTCGTACGATAGCACTCGTACCTACAGGGTTGTGCACACATCCGATATTCTCGCACAATAGCACTTGTACATACAGGGCTGTACACACGTGAAATATTCTCGTACGATAGCACTCGTACCTACAGGGCTGTACACATATCTGATATTCTCGTACCATAGCACTCGTACCTGCAGGGCAGTGCACACGTCGACTACCTACAGGGCTGTGCACACATCCGACATTCTCGTACCTACAGTGCTGTGCACACGTCCAATATTCTCGTACGACATCACTCGTACCTACAGGGCTGTGCACACATCCGATATTCTCGTACCATAGCACTCGTACATAAGGGCAGTGCATACATCCAATATTCTCGTACCATAGCACTCGTACGTAAGGGCAGTGCACACATCCGATATTCTCGCACAATAGCACTCGTACATACAGGGCTGTACACATATCCGATATTCTCGTACAATAGCACTCGTACCTACAGGGCTGTGCACACGTCCGATATTCTCGTACGACAGCACTCGTACCTACAGGGCTGTGCACATATCCGATATTCTCGTACCATAGCACTCATACGTAAGGGCAATGCACACATCCGATATTCTCGCACAATAGCACTCGTACATACAGGGCAGTACACACGTGCAATATTCTCGCACAATAGCACTCGTATATACAGGGCAGCACACACGTGCAATATTCTCGTACGATAGCACTCGTACCTACAGGGCTGTGCACACATCCGATATTCTCGCACAATAGCACTCGTACCTACAGGGCTGTGCACACATCCGATATTCTCGTACCATAGCACTCGTACGTAAGGGCAGTGCACACATCCGATATTCTCACACAATAGCACTCATACATACAGGGCAGTACACACGTGCAATATTCTCGCACAATAGCACTCGTACATACAGGGCTGTACACATATCCGATATTCTCGTACAATAGCACTCGTACCTACAGGGCTGTGCACACGTCCGATATTCTCGTACCTACAGGGCAGTGCACACGTCCAATATTCTCGTACGACATCACTCGTACCTACAGGGCAGTGCACACGTCGAATATTCTCGTACGATAGCACTCGTACCTACAGGGCTGTACACATATCCGATATTCTCGTACGATAGCACTTGTACCTACAGGGCTGTGCACACGTCCGATATTCTCGTACGATGGCACTTGTACCTACAGGGCTGTGCACACGTCCGACATTCTCGTACGATAGCACTCGTACCTACAGGGCTGAGCACACGTCTGACATTCTCGTACCTACAGTGCTGTGCACACGTCCAATATTCTCGTACGACAGCATTCGTACCTACAGGGCTGTGCACATATCCGATATTCTCGTACCATAGCACTCATACGTAAGGGCAATGCACACATCCGATATTCTCGCACAATAGCACTCGTACATACAGGGCAGTACACACGTGCAATATTCTCGCACAATAGCACTCGTACATACAGGGCAGCACACACGTGCAATATTCTCGTACGATAGCACTTGTACATACAGGGCTGTGCACACATCCGATATTCTCGCACAATAGCACTCGTACCTACAGGGCTGTGCACACATCCGATATTCTCGTACCATAGCACTCGTACCTACACGGCTGTGCACACATCCGATATTCTCGCACAATAGCACTCGTTCATACAGGGCTGTACACACGTGAAATATTCTCGCACGATAGCACTCGTACCTACAGGGCTGTGCACACATCCGATATTCTTGTTCCATAGCACTCGTACCTACAGGGCTGTACACATATCCGATATTCTCGTACCATAGCACTCGTACGTAAGGGCAGTGCACACATCCGATATTCTTGTTCCATAGCACTCATACCTACAGGGCTGTACACATATCCGATATTCTCGTACCATAGCACTCGTACCTACAGGGCAGTGCACGTCGAATATTCTTGTACGATAGCACTCGTACCTACAGGGCTGTGCACACGTCCAATATTCTCGTACAACATCACTCGTACCTACAGGGCTGTGCACACATCCGATATTCTCGTACCATAGCACTCGTACGTAAGGGCAGTGCACACATCCGATATTCTCACACAATAGCACTCGTACATACAGGGCAGTACACACGTGCAATATTCTCGTACGATAGCACTCGTACCTACAGGGCTGTGCACACATCCGATATTCTCGTACCATAGCACTCGTACCTACAGGGCAGTGCACACGTCCAATATTCTCATACCATAGCACTCGTACCTACAGGGCTGTGCACACGTCCAATATTCTCGTACGATAGCACTTGTACCTACAGGGCAGTGCACACATCCAATATTCTTATACCATAGCACTTGTACCTACAGGGCAGTGCACACGTCCAATATTCTCATACCATAGCACTCGTACCTACAGGGCTGTACACGTCCAACATACTCGTACCATAGCACTTGTACCTACAGGGCTGTACACACGTCCAATATACTCGTACCATACCACTCGTACCTACAAGGCTGTGCACACCTCCAATATTCTCGTACCATACCACTTGTACCTACAGGGCAGTACACACGTCCAATATTCTCTCATGATAGCACTCGTACCTACAGGGCTGTGCACACATCCGATATTCTCGTACGATAGCACTCCTACCTACAGGGCTGTGCACACATCCGATATTCTCGTACGATAGCACTTGTACCTACAGGGCAGTACACACGTCCAATATTCTCACATGATAGCACTCGTACCTACAGGGCTGTGCACACATCCGATATTCTTGTACGATAGCACTCGTACCTACAGGGCTGTGCACACATCCGATATTCTCGTACGATAGCACTTGTACCTACAGGGCACATGTCCGATTTTTTCCTTAGACCGAGTGGTCCGTGGAAGATATCGTAGACCTGTCCCCTTTTGATATGAGGGCCGGATCTATATCGGCAATGCAAGTCTAGGAGTCTGTGAAAAAGATCAGACTGCATTTAAATGACATCTAAGTGCAGTCTGATTTTTACTGACAGTCACAAAGGGGAATGTGGTAAAACTTTCTTTTCTCTCCACGTACGACAAACTGGTGATACTCGGACTGCATTCTGATCAAAGTCTGATCAGAATAATCCATCTGTTTTTCTCGTACATGGTAAATACTTTGTACTGAAGGTGGAAGATGGCATAAATTGCACTGGAGGTAATGGCGGCATTATTTGTGTTAAGGGTAGATTGTGACATTACTTGAAGTCCATATAACTGGCAGTATATTAACACTGGGAGTGGGTGACACTGATTGAACTGTGGATAGTGGCATTATGGACGTACGTAGTCAGAGATCAGGACGCAATGCTCGGACTGCCTGGACTCTCCCGACCGCAGCGTGACACCTTCATGTCTGTCTATACGGCTGTCTGACTGCGCCCTATATGTGACAACTAAATAGCAGCATTAATTGTACTGCTGATAATGTCCCTGGCATCATACGTTATTAATGGGTGCATTAGTAAGTTAATTATCTGTGGAGCATTAATTACGCATTGTTATGGGGCACTGAGCAGACAATGTTTGGTAATATAAATAGTCAAAAAACTTTGGCCCTTCATATTAGGGTATGTTTCCACGTGCAGGAAACGCTGCGTGTCTGACGCTGCATAGAGCCGCAGCGTCAGACACGCAGCGTCCAGATGTTACAGCATAGTGGAGGGGATTTAATGAAATCCCGTCTCTACTATGCATGGTAACACGCACGCGGCGGCCCTGCGACTCCGGACATGCTGCGCGTCTTTTCAGATCGCAGCATGACCGTATATCTTGCGGCGATGCTGCGTCGCCGCAAGATATAGCACAGGGCCCTATGCGATGGATGCGATGATGCCGAATGTGTGCTGTGAACACATCCGGCATCATCGCGTCCCAGAAGGGGGCAGGGCTTAGCGCAGAGCGGCAAAGCCGCTCCGACGATACCGCCGGCCATCCTGAAAGTGGACACGCAGCCTTACAGTGTCGGCAAAAAAAAATCTTTACACTTGCGCAGCAAAAAAAAACTTTACATATAAAATCCACATCATAATTTCACTTTTTAAAAGTGTACACAATGGGGGAGATAATAAAAAACTGTCTAATATTAAAGCTGGCTTTGTTGCAAATATCAAACAATCAACGCTCAGTTTTCACTTCTCTGGTTAAGCGAAAGCTGCACTCTGATTGGTTGTTATGTGCAGCTCAGCCAGTTTTGCTATTAGGCAGTCTTTTATTATCTCCCTCAGTTTTTTATCTCACACAATGGGTCGAAAGAAGCTTAAAATGGAAGAGAAATCCCGTGCATTGACTCTGCTCGAGAAGGGGGATTCGGTGATTGCTGTAGCTAGAGATCTGGGAGTGTCAAGAGAAGCAATTTATCAGCTGAAGCGGTCGGCGGCATCATTGCCTCCTGGGATGGTACCGCAGAGGAAGTCAGGCTCTGACGCACCTAAGAAGACTTCACCAAGGACTGATAAGCTTCTGAAGCGTAAAGTGATGTCACATCCTTCTATAACTGCCGTTGAACTAAAAAAACAAGTACCCTATGCTCCTCCAGAACATCGCAACTAGGACAATTTGTCACCGCCTGCAGAAGGACCTGGGTCTACCAAGTTGCCGTGCCGCAAAGAAGCCCCTGCTCACAGCAGCAATGAAGAAGAAAAGGCTTGCCTTTTGTAAGAAATATCAAGATTGGACATCTGAAGAGTGGAAGAAAGTGATATTTAGTGATGAGAGCACTTTCAGGCTGGTAAGGGGAGTCTCAAAGGTTGTGCATCATCCGAGTACCGTGTCACGGTATGACCCAAAATATACAGTATTAGGCCGGCTTCACACTTGCGAGTTTTACGGACGCAGAAACTACGTCCGTAAAACTCGCAAAAAATACGGCACAATTATTCTCTATGCCCCTGCTCCTATCTGCCGTATTAAACTGATCAGTATTATACGGCTTTCTACGGCCGTAGAAAATCGCAGCATGCTGCGTTTGTCACCGTATTGCGCAAATATTTTAACCCCTTCAGATGGATTTACATTGTTGGACTTTACAGATCTGCGGAAGGTAAGGATATTCTTGGTTTATTATGTTTTTTTGTTACAGAACGAGGGTCTTCAGTGATTGGATTGGGCGTTCAATAAAATATTACAACAACCTTTGTTTTTATTTCATTAAAATAATTTTTAATGTGTTTGTGTATTTTTTTAACCCTTTACTAGTATTGGATTAATAATGGATAGGTGTCATAATTGACGCCTCTCCATTATTAATTTGGCTTAATGTCACCTTACAATAGCAAGGTGACATTAACCCTTCATTACCCCATATCCCACCGCTACACGGGAATGGGAAGAGAGTGGCCAAGTGCCAGAATAGGCGCATCTTCCAGATGTGCCTTTTCTGGGGCGGCTGGGGGCAGATGTTTTTAGCCGGGGGGTGGGGGGGGGTTGGGGGCAATAACCGTGGACCCTCTCCAGGCTATTAATATCTGCCCTCAGTCACTGGCTTTACCACTCTGGCGGAGAAAATTGTGCGGGAGCCCACGCCAATTTTTTCCGCCATTTAACCCCTTAATTTGCTAGCTAGAACGGCCAAATTTTGCACATACACACTACTAACATTAGTAGTGTGGAATATGCAAAAAAAATGGTGATATGAGATGGTTTACTGTATGTAAACCAGGTCTCATATCATGTCGGGTTTAGGAAGGAGAAAGCAAAAGCCGGTAATTGAATTACCGGCTTTCTGCTATATCGCGCTGGATGAAATATTAATATATATACATATATGTGTCTACTGACATATATATATATATATACAGTATATATGTTTGTTTGTTTTTTTAACACATGGATCCCTTGTATAGCCGTATGTCGGTTTTGCAAGCCTGCGATAAAAACACGCAGTACGGATGACATACGGATTACATACGGAGGATGCCATGCGCAAAAAACGCTGAAACACCCTGCCTACGGAGGAGCTACGGAACACTATTTTCGGGACTTTTCAGCGTATTACGGCCGTAATATACGGACCGTATTTTCATACGCTGAGTGTGAAGCCGGCCTTAAAGGAGGTGCTGAAGACACTGTGGGTAAACATGGACTCCACATACTTAGCCAGCCTCGCTGAATCCATGCCTAAACGACTGCAGTGGTGATAAAATGTAAGGGTGACATGACAAAATACTAATTGTAATAAAATATACACAATAAAACACTTGAATCCACTTGAATATTAAGATTTTGTGGTTTCATTGAACTTGTAGAGATTTTTTTTGCCGGCACTGTAACTTTCACTTTCTCTGTTGTCGCTTTTTGTATTTCACTATTTGGGAATATTTATGCAGGAAAATGATCTACTGGCAAATTAGCAGTGTGATCTCGTGCCTGCTGAGCACCCTGAGGTTGCGCTCCCACCACGGGCTTTGGTGCGTTTTTCATGATATGTCACAAACGCAGCGTCTTCCAGTTCCAGCAAAGTGGATGGGATTTATAGAGATCTCCTGCCCTCTCTGCTTTTATTTTAATCAACATAAACTGACCTGCGGTGTATTCTCCAAATCCGCAGCATGTCAATTTCTTTTGGTGGTATGCTGGATTTTCTGTGCTAATTTTTCCCCATAGACTTACATTAGATGCGGAAAATCTGCAACCCCTCCCCCCCCTAAAAAAAAAAAAAAAGCACAAATGCAGTTTTAGTGCGTTTCTGCAGCAGAAACACATTGAGGCTGTGTGCACACGTTGCACTTTTTTTGCGTTTTTTCCCGATAAAAACACTATAAAACCGCAATAAAACTGCATACAATAAGCATCCCATCATTTAGAATGAATTCCGCATGTTTTGTGCACATGATGCGTTTTTTTCCGTGAAAAAAACGCATCGCGGTAAAAACCGCAGCATGTTCATTAATTTTGCGTTTTTTTTTTTGCGGATTTCCCACTACAAAATGCATTGGGAAGTGTCCGGAAAAAAACGCGTCAAAACCGCGGCAAAACCGCATGCGGTTTTCTTGCGGATTTCTTGCAGAAAATGTCCGGTTTTTCTCAGGAATTTTCTGCGAGAAATCCTGAACTTGTGCACTTAGCCTGAGGGTATGTGCACACGTTGCGGATTCTTTGAGGTGCAGAAGCGCTGCAGATCCGCAATTGATTTACAGTACAATGTAAATCAATGAGAAAAAAAAACGCTTTGCACACTTTGCGGAAAATCCGCTGCGGAAACGCTGCGGTTTAAGGCTATGTGCACACATTGCGGATTAGGCTTAGGAATTTCTGGTGCAGATTCTGCCTCTCCTAGCAGAAAACGCACCTGCGAATTTGTCGCATTTTTTGTGCGTTTTTGCTGCGGTTTTCTTGCGGATTTGTTGCGTTTTTTTACCCCTGCGGTTTTCTATAATGGAATGAGTACAAAAACGCTGCAGATTCACAAAAAAGAAGTGACATGCTACTTCTTTTAAACCACAGTGTTTCTGCAGCGGATTTTCCGCAAAGTGTGCACAGCATTTTTTTTTCTCATTGATTTACATTGTGCTGTAAATTAATTGCGGATCTGCGTTTCTGCACCTCAAAAAAACGCTGCGGATCCGCAGAGAATCCACAACGTGTGCACATACCCTTAAACCGCAGCGTTTCCGTAGCGGATTTTCCGCAAAGTGTGCACAGCATTTTTTTTCTCATTGATCTACATTGTACTGTAATTTAATTGCGGACCTGCAGCGTTTCTGCACCTCAAAAAATGCTGCGGATCCGCAGAGAATCCGCAACGTTTGCACATACCCTAAAAGAAGTAGCATGTCACTTCTTTTTTGAGAATCTGCAGCGTTTTTGTACCCATTCCATTACAGAAAACCGCAGGGGTAAAAACCGCAGCAAATTTGCAAGAAAACCGCAGCAAAAACGCACAAAAAACGCTGCGGAACCGCACAAAAAACGTGACAAATCCGCAGGTGCGTTTTCTGCCAGGAGAGGCAGAATCCGCACCAGAAATTCCTAAGCCTAATCTGCAACGTGTGCATATAGCCTAAAACGCATGTAGTCTGCACCCAAGTATGTCACTCAAGTTTTGACAAAGTCAAATACAAGTATCAAAAACAAAGCAGCTTTATTTAAAGCAGAACACACCATAAATAGACAGAGCCTGCAGTGTCAAAAAACGCAATGAAAAAATACAAGTAGCCCAAATTCATTAATACGTCCAAAAATGCTGCAGCGTCAAAAACTCACCAAATCTCATTGTGGGAATGTAGCTTTACTTTATTTAGGATGCAATGGACAGCAGCCATGGGAGTACCTGGTTAACATGAGTTTGACTAGGGAGGTCTGTAATATGTATGTGGTGGGTTGTGTATATGGTCAGCTCTGCACTTCGTCTGTGTGTTGTATATTTCTGTGGTGGGCATGTTCTCTCTGCAGAGTGTGTGCTACACCCCAGACTCTGCCTTCTTGTACCTTGTGCACCTTCCCACCCAATAGCCTGTCTGCTGCCTCCTCCCACCTCCTTGTAAGAGCTGCAGGGACCAGACACAGCTCACAGCTGTTAGAGATGGCTAAGAAGCTGCTAGCTGTGTTCCTGCCCATTCTCCTCTGCCTCATTGGGGTGATAGGGATCCTGTTGTTGTCTCTGCCTGCGAAGGACATCAATGAGCCCCCCAAATACAAGGTGAGTGAGTGCAAAGACTGCATGGTCAGGAGCACCTGACAGCAGCTTGGAATTGCATGTACGTTCTGCTATAGCAATGCTGGTCTCCAGCAGGCAACATGTGAGGTTCACACCCACAGCAAGCAATGTATGGGACGATTCCACGCAGGTAGACTGTGTGCGAGCAGGGGACGATTCCACGCAGGTAGACTGTGTGCGAGCAGGGGACGATTCCACGCAGGTAGACTGTGTGCGAGCAGGGGACGATTCCACGCAGGTAGACTGTGTGCGAGCAGGGGACGATTCCACGCAGGTAGACTGTGTGCGAGCAGGGGACGATTCCACGCAGGTAGACTGTGTGCGAGCAGGGGACGATTCCACGCAGGTAGACTGTGTGCGAGCAGGGGACGATTCCACGCAGGTAGACTGTGTGCGAGCAGGGGACGATTCCACGCAGGTAGACTGTGTGCGAGCAGGGGACGATTCCACGCAGGTAGACTGTGTGCGAGCAGGGGACGATTCCACGCAGGTAGACTGTGTGCGAGCAGGGGACGATTCCACGCAGGTAGACTGTGTGCGAGCAGGGGACGATTCCACGCAGGTAGACTGTGTGCGAGCAGGGGACGATTCCACGCAGGTAGACTGTGTGCGAGCAGGGGACGATTCCACGCAGGTAAAGTACACACCAGAAGTTAGCACAGTGGTCACATACAGTATGTATACTAAACTATAGGACACCACAGGTTCTAGCATGTCCTGGTAAAGATCTGAAGTCACACTATCCAGCTACACTGCTGCAAGAATGCGTTAAGTTGCAACCCAACTTGCATTTGGTGCGATTTGCAACTGAATAGAAGTGAATGGCGACAAAGCTGCTCATGCAACTTTTCGTGTGTGTGTTATACTGCAACTAAAATATTTTTGGTGTTTTTAATCCACAACTTTTAAGATGTCTGCTTGCTGTCAGTGAATGGAAATGTCTCATTATGTTATATGCTTCTCACAGCTGAGCATTTGTTTCATCTGTATCCAGTGGAGACAGTTCTCAGAGCTAAAGGGTCTGCACTCCAGAACGATACAATAGTGTAATGTATCAGGACAGGATAAATCCCTCTAATACTGGAACCTATTCATGAATTTTGGGCAAAATACTGTAAAACAAATTCTATGTTTGAACGATTTTACAACCTTTTAGTGCTAAAAGTCACACGTTTCACTACATGACGCAAAATTTTGCGCCCCCAAAAAAGCTGGCCTATGTAAAATCACTCCAGGGAAGAAGTGGAGGACATCTACGCCAAACTTTGCAACTTGTTATAAAGTGACAATTGACAAATCGTCCAAAAACATCCTGGAAAGCCGTGCCCAAAATGACAAACATGAAAAGAAATGGCAAATAAAGGATTTAAGAAAGGCGCAAAGGAAAAATGGATAAAGGACAACTGACGGAGGTTGTTTTTTGATGTATTTTTTTTTTTTTTTTTTGTCGCACAAGTTGAGACCATGACAACATTGCCATGTAATGTATGATGACTTGTACTACAGTAATGGTAGCGCCCATCTCTTTTTACAAAAACAAAATATCTGGAGGATAGCGTTGACCGTACATGACCTGCTCCACACATTGCATAACTGTCGGCCAAACCACTCCTTGTCCGTTCACTAACTCTTCCAGCTCCCCCTTGAAGAAAAACACTTGGCCAATAGCTATCTGTACAGACTCCCCCCAATGCATAGAAACACTCAGCCAAGTTATTTCTATCAACTCCTCCATGAAGAAAAATGTTTGGCCAACAGCTATATCTCCTGACTCCCTCATGTACACAAACGCTTAGCCAACAGCTACAGCAGGTGAGAAGTATTTTACACGTCACCAATTTTCTAAGTATTTCTAAAGCTACTAGTGACATGAAAATCTCATCAAATAGATGTCTGTAACAATCCATCCAATCCGCACAGGAAAATAAAGAACCTAATTTATGGTGTTATGTGTAATAATGAGAGATGACACAGGGGAAAAAGTATTGAGCAGAAAGTCATGACAGCAGCACAAACCTATCAGTAATTAGAAAGCAATTCTGCCACTTGGTGAAAAATATCAGCTGGTTTAACTGATGGCCTATAAAAGACTCCTCACCAAGGTGCCACACTTGCATTAATTACTTCCAGTCTCCCATTGTTGATTCTTTACTTGGTTGCTTAAGATCTTGGTTGTTGACCATCGATCAACCTTATTAGAGATTCCTATCCCCAGATACTGACAATAATACAGTGGTACTCCTCGTTACTGCTAGTATCATTGCTGCTCCTCTATTTTATAGATAACTATTATAAGCAAGTTTATTTCTATTTGTTGGTGGTCCACCACATTTTAGGAACCTCAGTACCTAGTTTCTCCTGGGTATCGACGTGATTAGCTGTAATCATTGGAGGATCCTTTTTTACAAGATGACCCTTCATCCCAGTGGGCATCTGTCAGCTGTTTTTGAGGACCACTTTTTAGTTTATTTGGGTGCTCTATGACCTATGATTATAAAGCCTTGGTATAATGTAACTGTGGGGCAAAGCTTTGTGAGGACAAGGGTTCATGGTCTTGGTTATTTTTTCTTTGATGCCAATTACTTGGTAAACATGGTCATGGTTGTAATGGTTTATATGTGCTGAAAAGCAATGAATGGGGAAATCTCTCTACAGCGAAGCAACGAAGTGCTTGACCGCTGCACCACTGAGTCTCTTCACAATACTCATCTGTCCTTCGGACCCCATGGGCCCTGCAGATAACTGACATCTCACAATGGCAGGAAATAGACGATGGGATTCTATTCACGAACTGTTTAGCATTGCAACATCTGGAGCTGAAGTTTACAGTGACTACAATAGTTATACAAATATTCAAAAAACATATACTCATGATTATAGTGGTTGGAGACATGTCAGTATTAGTCTCCCCATTAATATTCAATTTCTAGAAAGTGGGATACTACATTGTACAACCTACATATGAATACAAAGTATCCAAAAAAACACCGCTCCGGAAACATAAAATGTAGTTTTATTACAAAAACAAAAAATAAATTAAATATGAACCAGATCATAACTGATGCATAATAGGGGCTTCAAAAAAGGACGGTAAATCAAGTGTAGAAAAAGGAGGTGGTAAGTGAAGTCTGACCATAGGTACAGTAGAGATTATTATGCAATGTGAAGCAAAAAATTACTGATCAATTTCTGATAAAGGAAAGATATATATCTTGGTACCGTGTTAGCCAGTGGATAGAAAAATATTTCAAATTGAGAGTCCTCAGTGGTTGATGCCTTTTAATGGCTAACTGAAAAGATGGTAACAAATTGCAATTGAATGGTAATTCTGCTTCATGTCACCTTATAGACCTGTCTCTAATCTTCCCTTCATCTCTAAACTCCTCGAACGCCTGGTCCACTCCCGTCTTACCCGCTATCTCTCAGATAACTCTCTTCTCGACCCTCTTCAATCTGGTTTCCGCTCTTTACACTCTACTGAAACTGCCCTCACTAAAGTCTCTAATGACCTACTAACAGCTAAATCTAATGGTCACTACTCCATGCTAATTCTCTTGGATCTCTCTGCAGCATTTGATACTGTGGATCATCAGCTCCTCCTCACTATGCTCCGCTCCATCGGCCTCAAGGACACCGTTCTCTCCTGGTTCTCCTCCTATCTCTCTGACCGATCCTTCACTGTATGTTTCGCTGGTTCCTCCTCCTCTCACCTTCCCCTTACTGTTGGGGTTCCTCAAGGATCAGTCCTAGGCCCCCTCCTCTTCTCTTTGTATACTGCCCCTATTGGACAAACAATCAGTAGATTTGGCTTCCAGTACCATCTCTATGCTGACGACACCCAACTATACACTTCTTCTCCTGATCTCACGCCTGCCTTATTAGAAAACACCAGTGATTGTCTTACCGCTGTCTCTAGCATCATGTCCTCCCTCTATCTGAAACTAAACCTGTCAAAAACTGAACTCCTCGTGTTTTCTCCCTCTACTAACCTACCTTTGCCTGACATTGCCATCTCCGTTTGCGGTTCCACCATTACTCCAAAGCAACATGCCCGCTGCCTTGGGGTCATCCTTGATTCTGACCTTTCATTCACCCCCCACATCCGATCACTGGCTCGCTCTTCTTACCTGCATCTCAAAAACATTTCTAGAATTCGCCCTTTTCTTACTTTCGACTCTGCAAAAACTCTTACTGTTTCACTTATTCATTCTCGTCTGGACTATTGTAACTCTCTACTAATCGGCCTCCCTCTTACCAAACTCTCCCCGCTCCAATCTGTCCTGAATGCTGCTGCCAGGATCATATTCCTCACCAACCGTTACACCGATGCCTCTACCTTGTGCCAGTCATTACACTGGTTACCCATCCACTCAAGAATCCAGTACAAAACTACTACCCTCATCCACAAAGCACTCCATGGCTCAGCACCACCCTACATCTCCTCTCTGGTCTCAGTCTACCACCCTACCCGTGCCCTCCG
The DNA here is from genome assembly GCF_032444005.1 of Ranitomeya imitator. Classification (NCBI taxonomy): domain Eukaryota; kingdom Metazoa; phylum Chordata; class Amphibia; order Anura; family Dendrobatidae; genus Ranitomeya; species Ranitomeya imitator. The sequence continues at coordinate 159,028,729 of NC_091283.1, read as the reverse complement.
CTCCGCTGATGACCTCAGGTTAGCATCCTCAATAATCAGAACCTCCCACTCCCGTCTCCAAGACTTTACACGTGCTGCGCCGATTCTTTGGAATGCACTACCTAGGATAATACGATTAATCCCCAATCCCCACAGTTTTAAGCGTGCCCTAAAAACTCATTTGTTCAGACTGGCCTACCGCCTCAATGCATTAACCTAACGATCCCTGTGTGGCCTATATTAAAAAAAAAAAAAAAAAATTAATTAACTGGTTCATGCAGCTTTACATGAACACCCAAGCCTTACACTATGGCTGGTCCGAATAACTATAGCAATTGTTACCATCCACCTCTCGTGTCTCCCCTTTTCCTCATAGTTTGTAAGCTTACGAGCAGGGCCCTCACTCCTCTTGGTATCTGTTTTGAACTGTATTTCTGTTATGCTGTAATGTCTATTGTATGTACAAGTCCCCTCTATAATTTGTAAAGCGCTGCGGAATATGTTGGCGCTATATAAATAAAAATTATTATTATTATATTACCTGTCTTATCCATGATTTTTCCATATATTTTTATTTTCTGTGCTATGTTGTGCATAAACATGTGATTCTTCAGAATTTCTTTTAGTCTGTGCCTGATGAAGAGACCTGTGTAGTCTCGAAAGCTTGCAATTTGCTACCATCTTTTCAGTTAGCCATTAAAGGGTATCAACCACTGGAGGACTCTCAATTCTAAATATTGATCAAATTCCAAAATACGTATAAATATCTATTAGAATTGGTCAGTCCATATAGAAGCAAACGCAGTATATTGCTTACCCATGGTAGAATCAGCATGGTAGAATCAGCAGAATATAAATGTTACCACAACCACCTCGGTTGTTACCCGGTTGTGGTAATGTTTATTGTCTGCTGATTCTACCATGGGTAAGCAATATACTGCGTTTGTATATGGACTGACCAATTCTAATAGTTATTTATACTTTATATGTATTTTGGAACTTGATCAGTTTATTTTATTTTTTTGTTTGGCATAATCTCTACTGTACCCATGGTCAGACTTGGCTTGCCACCTCCTTTTTCTACACTTTATTTTTTTTTTTTTATCCTCTAACATGCATCAGTGACTACAATAGTCTGTCCAGGATACAGAGGTGGACATAAATCATGTTCTCTAAGGTTTAAATTCGATTAAGTTTCGCCTTCAAGGGATTCAGCATGAGTCTGGAATACCAAGAAGACCTGGAGAAATCCAAAAACTAAGGGCTCTTTCAGATGTCAGTATGTCCGGTACGTGTGGTAACAGTTTTCACGTGTAGACCCATTCAAATGAATGGGTCTGTGCACATGTCAGTGTGTTTCCACGGACCGTGTGTCCGCAGGCAAAATACATTGACATGTCACAGCATGAGCCACAAAATGTCCCACACACGGATAACATCAGTGTGCATTGTACTGGCAATTAGTACAGACACCTTTCCATTACTAATCTGTGGGCTTTGTCACCAGACAATAGAAATGTGACATCAACCCCACAAATATTACCTTACTTTCACAAGTCGGAAGAGCCAGCCAAAGTGCCAGAATTGGCACATCTAATAATGTGGGGGGTCAATATCCATGAACCCTTACCAGATATAATTATCTATCATACATACACACACATACACGCTCAGCAACGGGATTCAAGGTACACAGGAACACTTAACACAGTCTCTGCGGTTTATTAAAGAATCATAAACCGTATCACGAACAGTCTAATACACACTGTATCGGGACATCACAAAAAAAAACGCAACATAGCTTGGGGACCCCTCTACTCTTCATATCCGGCATTGCTGAGGGTTGCAGCTGTCCGTTTTGCCTGACTGGTTATCAAATACAGGGGAACCCACACTGTATTTATTTATTGTGCACGTGGCGGATGATAATTACTCCCATCAGCCACCGCCTGCTCTCACTGTTAGAAGAATACAATGAGACATGCTCTGAATTTTATAAATGCAAACCCTCCACAATACACCAGGAAAGCCCTGCTATTGTTCCCTGGGGTGATGGGGGAGATCTGTGTATAGCAAGTTCCATGTCATATATCGGGGTTTGGACATTCTTCTAAACAACTTGACATCTTTTCACTAGGTGGGGAAGTGATGGGAAATAAACACTGGGAGATTGTTCGCATTCTCTCAGATACAAATATCCGTGAGACAAGAGGCGCTGCTTGTCTGCAAGCAATTAGATTTCTCAATATATAAACAAAGTTCATATTATCCTTCTTAATATCATGTTCTTTGTAATCCTGGATTTGTCCTCATGTTTCTGAGGCTGGGTGACAACCATAACAGTGCTTCAGAGCTTGAATGACCTTTTCTTCATCCAGCAGACTCGGGACTGGGCTGCCAGAAGTTTGTTGTTTGTGTACATTGCGTGTGGGTGACTCTATACTCTCCTGTCCTCTAAGGGCTACATTGCTTTATGGCTGTTTTCACTAGATACAGCTGCATTTTCCCCTATTGTACGAGTTGTTACTTTGTGGCTTGCATCCGTTTCCTCTGGAAACTTCTCTTTTTTTTTTTTTTGTGTCATTTTTCACGAGTTTCATTTCTTCTTCATCTTCTTAACATGCATGTTGCAGTATTTTGCGAGTCACAATTCGATCCCACTCGCCTGTGTTAAACTGGGTTCACATTGCGTTAATAGCAGCCCGTTCAACACATACGTTAACAGGCTGATGTTAACGCAAGTGCCGTTATGACAGCACTGCTTACGCAGATAGAGCTAGCAGATGCTCTATCTGCGCTAGCAGTGACTGACCCGGAAACGCTGCAGCCCGCGTCTCGGGGTCCGTCACTCAATGACGGCACATCACTAGCGCACACCCATTGTGGGCGTGCGCTAGTGATGCGTCCGACATTGGACTCAATGGCGGTGTTAACGGACTATATTACACCGCGTTAATGCCGCGGTGTAACGTAGTCCGTCTGAGGCTACGTTCACACTAGCGTTGTGCGCCGCTGCGTCGGCGACGCAACGCACCGAAAAACACGTGCAAACGCACGCAAAAACGCTGCGTTTTTCGACGCGTGCGTCGTTTTTTAACGAAAATCGGACGCAAGAAAAATGCAACTTGTTGCATTTTCTTGGTCCGACGCTAGCGTCAAAAAAGACGCACGTGTCGGAAAACGCAACAAGCAAAAACGCATGCGTCCCCCATGTTAAACATAGGGGCGCATGACGCGTGCGTCGCCGCTGCGTCGCCCGACGCTAGCGCGACGCACACTAGCCAAACGCTAGTGTGAACGTAGCCTAACGGATGCGCCCAACGCATTGTGAACCCAGCCTTAACGAGCATCTGCACAGAGCAATCTTTGGCTGCATCCTCACTTGTCAATGGAAGCCATGATGCCAGTAATTTGGCATGTGACCGCTGCAGCCCATCAGTGCCAATGTCCTGTACACAAAGAGCAGGAGTACTGCTGGAGCATCAACGCTGGGCTACCTTTTATATCTTGGTATTTTATTACATCCGCTTTAAAACTAAAATTGGGCGACACCTCCCCCCCCCCCCCTTTCTTTGTTTACTTGGAGGTAAAAGTTCAAAATTAAAAAAAAATTGCAAACAAAAATACAAACAAAAAAACAATTTCAACTATAGTCACTGGCTTACAGGAATGTAAAACTACAATATAAAATTCAACACTATAAATAATTATAGGCAATAAATAATGTATAAACAAATGGCATTAAGAAACAAAGTGTTTTCCCAGTAAACCTTGAATATTTTTGTACTATTTTTACACACTTAAGTTCCCAAGATCTATGAAGAATTTCCTGAAACTTTATAATGGTGGCTCATACAATGGAGAGGAGCGGTGGAGTATAGCGTTCTACTTCTATATTGTTCCATAACCTAATCCAAAAATAGTCCTGGGAATCCTTCTGAGGCTGTAAGATCTCATCACACCTCTCCACTACGCAGCATCCAGGAAATAACTCTGTGAATCTTTGTAAGTGTTTCGGGAAGGGTTGAGGTTGATGGAAATAGCGCACTCAGGCAGAAATTACATTAGGTGTTGAGAAAATCCATACATTAATGATTAATTAGGCGAGAGCCTGAGTGTTCCCCATTCATAAAGAATGGATCACTTAACAGACACTTCCACTGTTGGGGGAGGGAGAGGAAAATGCCTATAAATTAATCATGGCACATTTAGTGTGCAGCGCCTGAGGGTCCTGGTCATCGCAGTGGTATTGCTTTCCTCTCGGGGAGAGTGATGCTACGTTTGGAGGCAAAGAAGGATAACTGCATCCAGGTATCACAAACATGCAACACATTTCACATTCCAGACCACCAGGGGGAGCTCCTGACCCTATTGGGTCACATTATATATTTGGTAGTCTGTAGGGAATGTTAGAAAGTTCCAGACCAGAGTCTGAGGAGGATGGAAGGTTAAAGAAGCTGTGCATGCCCTCAGACCTGCAGCTCCCAGAATGAGACACACAGAAGGCAGAACTGTATTGCAGCGAGTGTGAAGGAAGTCAGAGCAAAGGAGAGGATACCAGAAGGGGACCAGCCCTGCACAGGCTGCCTCCTTCTGAGACGCAGAATCCCAGTAGCTGGAAAACCGAGAGAGTAAGGACTTTAATGCTTTGCTCCAGAGACCGGCAGGACAGCTAATTGCAAGTTACCTGTCCGTCCTACACCCAGGAGGCACGGTGGCAACCCTCGGAGGCCGGGGTGTTCTAGAGTCCCTATAAACAGCCTCAAGCCACCAGTCATACGGGTTTGTCCTATCCTATATGGGGAACAGAGAGAAAGACACCACCACATCTGTGAGACCCTTATGTGAAGCCATAGGCAGTAAGGGACTACAGCTCAAGGGAAGTCTATTGATTTCCACCTGGACAAGGGGACTCTGGACTTGCCTCCAAACCGGCCGGACTCTGCTTGCCCTGTGATCTGGTGCCCTGGACTGTGGATGCTGAAGTCTTCAGTAAAGGTAAAGAGACTGCAACCTTGTGTCCTCGTTCTTCTCTGCACCTCTCACCATCCACCATCTACACCCTGGAAAGCCCTGAGGATATACTTCACCTGTGGGAAGGTATACCATCTAGCTGCCATAATATCACTCCAGCGGACCCCTTAAAGCAGCGCCGGTCACCCTGACTGAATACCACAGGTGGCGTCACAAACACAAACTCTATCCCTTTACAGACCTTTCACATGGGGAAAGCGTGGATAGGTGGGTGAGCACATGGGGTGGGGGGGAGAGATTCTCACGCTGCAAAGCCTGCCCCCATCGTGACATTACCGCCCTCCCGATGTGATGGCATCGGGCCTCCATCTAGTTGCTATCATATATGCGATTTGCCTGAATACTTTACCATTTTAAAAACTGAAGATTTCGAAATGTCAGTGTCTCGACAGCAGGGATAATTTCTGCTACATATGCTGAGAATATACAATGAAAGCACAAAAGAAGGAAATTACTCCACTTAAGAAAGCAAATGAATTATACTTTGAATGTTCAATTGGAGATGGGGACAAACAGTAGGCACCTCATATGTTGGGCATCTTGTTCTAGAAGCCTTAGAGCATGGCTGAATGGATCACGACCTTCAATGCCATTCGCTGTCCCAACGATATCGAGAGCAGAGAAATCATGTAACAGATTGCTACTTCTGCCTTACAAATGTAATAGGATATTCAGCAAAAAAACAAGAAATCAATAGAATAACCTAATCTTCCTTCAGTCATAAGACCAGGGCCACACGATGGAAGTCTTCGTGTTCCAAAGCCGCCCAGAGTATGGACAATGGAGGACGCCGAAGATTAACTAATAATATCAGTGGAAAATGAAACTGCTGCAGACCCAGACTTTGAGCCTTCTACATCTGTTCAGTCAAGCTGATCTGAGTGACTTGGTCAGAGATTTGAAATTGTCAAGAGGCAGACAGAATTATTGGGATCAAGGCTACAAGAACGGAATCTCTTATTACCATTAACAAGAGTTTCCGGTTTTCGCAGTCCTCAAGAAGACCTTAATCAATTTTTCAACGATGTCGACCGTTTAACCTTTTGCAACAATGTTTTGGGGTTGTTTGGTGCTCTTGGATGCGAACATGACCCGAAGGAATGGTGACTGGTTATTGACTCGTCAGTTTTAAGTCTGAAGGCAGTTTTACTACATAACGGAAATATCTATCCTTCTATACCTATTGGACATGCTGTGCACATGAAAGAAACATATGAGAATATGGAGCTATTGACCCACATAATTATAGACATTATAACTGGAACATACAGTATGTGGTGATCTAAAATTTGTTGCACCACTTCTTGGACCGCAGCTTGGATATACCAAGTATTGTTATATTTGTGAGTGGGACAGTCATGCACGAGAAATGCACTATTTCAGAAAGGACTGGCCACGCCGCAAAAACCTGGTTGCTGGACAGAAGAATGTTAAATATAATCCTCTCGTTGATCCTGCAAAGATATTTCTCCCTCCTTTGCATATTAAACTTGGGTATGCCAACCAAAATCAAATCTATCGAGATCCTAGACAAACAATGGGAAAAACAAGGATCCCTAAAAAGTAACTTTTAATGAACAAAGTTTAAAAACATTCCAACATTTGAGACACAGAACCAAGTATTGAAGGGATTACCGTAGGAAAATAAATGTATCTCAGTAGTGTGTCCTATTGTGCCCTGCAGGTCCATTTGTCTCATTGTCCTGATGCATGATGGCAAAAAAGGAGAGGGCTCCGCAATCAACAACTCTTTAGGAATGTATCACCCATAATAGGGTTATACCAAATAATACATGCAATAAATGGTTGCAATAGCCATATACTCATCTGAGCTGTAGTGCATCAAAATAGAAGTGGGGATAACCGTCCACATTGAGGTCACTGGTCAGACTCTGTTCAAATCCGACATCCCTGAACAATGCCTGTGGTGCGTCAGCTGATCCCTAATCACCGTGGCATATGATTAGGGATCGGCTAACGCCGCAGTCTGAAGAAGGCGGAGGGAGATGAGTGAGAGGCGAAGATATGCACTGCGCATGCCCATGAATCCCAGCCCCGCATTATGAATAAATCAGAAGACACTGCAGGGCGGAATCTCGGGCAGCGCGGCCGCACAGGCGCAGTCAGCCTGACATCAAATGATGTCAGAAGACGGGCAGCGCTAACTGCGCATGCCCAAGGGATAACATAACAGCGCAGGCTCCGGGACAGATTCAAACAACGCTGAGGAGGTGGCGCCCGGCGCCAAGGGGGTATGAATGACGGCTGTGCTGCGCCTGATTAGGAAGGAAATTCCCGCCTCCCTGGCGATTTCACGGTATGAGGGGGCACATGTTATAAGTATTTAGCGTGTGGAAGGAGCATAACTAAAAGAGCTACCTTGTCCAAATGCAGCATTAGTGCTGCACAAGGTGGCTCTTTTAGTTACAAACGCCTGGGGGGGTGACCGGTTCCCTTTAGGGTATGTGCACACGTCAGGATTTTCTAGCAGAAATTTCCTGACAAAAACCGGACATTTCTGCCAGAATTCCGCATGCGTTTTTTACGCATTTTTTTTCCCCAATGCTTAGAATAGCGGGAAAAACACGAAAAAAAACCCGCAAAATTAATAAACATGCTGCTTTTTTTTTTTTTTTTTTTTTTTAACCGCAATGCGTTTTTTTTTTTTTTTTTTCTTTTTGCGGGGGAAAAAAATGCATCATGTGCACAAAAATTGCAGAATGCATTCTAAATGATAGGATGCATATGTCTGCAGTTTCTAATGCGTTTTTATCGCGAAAAAAATCGCGAAAAAACCTGAACATGTGCACATACCCTGAAACTTTGTTCATTAAAAGTTACTTTTTTAGGGATCCTTTTGTTTTTCCTTTGTTTGTCTGGGATCTCAATAGATTTGATTTTGCTTGGCATATAGATTGATATGGCAGGTTTCTTTTCAGGACCATTGGACACTAAGTGGTTGGATGATGCGAAGGAGGCCTTTCTGACATTGAAGGGACTAGCGACTCATTGACTACTCCTACTTTAAAATCCCTCTTCACAGACCTTCTAATTGCTTATAAAAACAATATAAAGTTATGGTTGGAAGTACAATCGTAGGAGAATTACATTAAACATAAGTATATACCATATGGACTAGGGATACATCTTGTACCAGCCCCTAGGTGTATTTCTTCGACACTTCTTGCAAGGTGGGAGGAGGAATCAATTTCATCGTCTCTGAGATTTATGCAAATTCTAGTAGACAAAGAAAAAAGGACGTTTGAAAATACCTCCATTATACTCAGACCTGACTGTAAAATGTAAAAATTAAGACTGACTCTGAATTCACGAATAGGGAGGATACACTTTAACACTAGGACTACTGGACTCGTGACCCCGCCTAGAACTACTGAAAGGAGTCATTTTGACTCCTTGCTTGTTTTCGTTTATTTTTAGAGTTTCATTTGTGGTTATTTATTAATAATTATATTTTTTGTAATGTATTATTATTGTGAGATCCAACAGTAATGCTTTTGATTGTTTTTTTTTTCTGCTTTTCTTATTTTTCTACAGAAAATAATAATAATTATAATAGACGTTTTTCAAACTTTTTTTTTTATTCAAGTGCACACATATAAACAACAACTGAAGAACAAAAAGCAGAGAAAATGTAGGTGGAGGAGCATAAAAATGAAAATATGGCGCAGAATTCACCTTCTAAACATTTGGTGTTTCGCATTTTAGGCATTGCCTTTGATTTATGGCAGTACATTGCCCACACAAAGACTTACCACAAGTCTTACAATTGCCGACAGATCTATTTTTCTTGCACTTTTCTTTGATCTGGCAAAATTTTGTTTGAACCATCACTTCTGAACATGTAGAAACTTGGGACGTGGAACCCTTTTCCCTATCTGTGACATAAGGACCACTCAACTCTCTCACAAGCGTTTGCAAAAATGCCTTGCGTGACATTTTTTGGTGGGTAATCTCCTTGAATATTATACATGCATTTATACCCGCAAAGTCTAAGGCATTTTCAAATGCATGAACAGGCCATCTCTTTGTGGATGTTCGTGTGGTATATTTTCGTGCCATCTGATCCACTACATCTACTCCATATTTTGTTTCATTGTAAAACTTTACCGTTTCTGGAGTTTTTTTAGCGGAATCAGACGCAACAACAACATCTGGATGGACGGAACTCAAAATGACAACATTTTTGTTGGGCTTTCCTTGATATACTGTAAGTGTAAAATTGTCTTCATTTCTAAACACTTTAGTGTTGTACAATTCCTCTTTCATGGATTTTATTTCTTTAGGCACTTCTCGCCTTATCTTATTCAGTGTTCCCACGATGGTTGTTCCTTTGCTTTTTAGCTGTTTAGCTAATTTTAATGAAGTAAAATAATTATCGGTTGTAACATTGCGACCTTTTTTCAAAAACGGGTCCAATAACTTCATTACCACATGGTCAGCTAAACGGTCCTCAGCACGGCGTGTGTCATCTTTGCCTAGATAAGGGAAGCCATTTGCCAGATATTTGCTCTCCTTATCAACAGCTAGCCAATATTTGTGGCCATATTTATCTGGTTTGGAAGGCATGTACTGCGTGAATGGACACCTAGTTTTGCTTGGGAAAAGTTGCTCATGCACCGTTATGTATGGGCCAGGTTTGTAACACGCAATACAATTTTCAATAAACCTGTCCCACACAGTAGAAAATAGAGCAAACTTGTCCGTTTGCAGTCTCTCCGATCAAGTAGATTTCTCATCAAATCTGAGAAACCTCATAACTTCAACAAAGCGGTCCCTAGACATTGTCGCTTTGCAAAACGGTATTCCCCAGTCATTACACCAAATACTGCTAATCGAGTGACGGTTCGTGCCAGATATTCCACGAGCATAGAATATCGCAATGAATGCATCTAGGTCCTCATCAGATAGAGTAAACTGTAAATTATTGTTCCTGCATGCTTCTGCAAGCGTACAGTTCTTTATATGTGTCAATATATATGAATCAAAAAATAAACGCCATGCGCTCAAAGGACTATCGATAATGATATTTCTTCTGGCGCATCCTGTAGGGCCAGGTGCTTCTCGAAGAATATTTTGGCTGTCACGCCTACCAGGCAAGTGTTGTCCAATTTCAACAGGTTTCCATTGAATACCATCCGCTGAAACTAGTATTCCTTCAGATTCGCCTTCTCTGGTGTTTGTTGTTGCATTACCTTCGCCGCCATCGTTATCTGTTGTTCTTTCATTTCTGGGACGTTTTGCTGATTTTTTTTTTTTTCTGTCCACGACCAGGAGGATGGTCACGAGGCAACATAACTGCATGAGCCCGATCCCCAGTTGATGTGCTTGGAATATCTGGAAAAAAGTTGATGAATATTTAGAATTTTTGCTTTGTAAGGGTCCGTGCACACTGGCTGGATTAGCGGCGGAATATCCGACTGGATATTCTCACCACAATCCGGCCCGTACCTGCCCGCTCAGGTACAGAGCGGAGTTTCATACCTGAAGCTCCGCTCCGAACCCCGGGCTGGAGCCGTTGTCTGGGACGGAGCCGTGCTCGCGCGTAAGCAAGCGCTGTTCTGTCCCTGACAGCGGCTCCAGCCCGGGGTTCGGAGCGGAGCTTCAGGCATGAGCGGGCAGGTACGGCCTGTATTGCGGCAAGAATATCCAGATGGCTATTCAGCCAGAATTCTGCTAGTGTGCACAGGCCCTAACTCAGTGTGTGGAAGAACAAATAAATACACATAACTACTTCTGGATTTGTTCCTTCTGAGTCTTCAGATTCACTTGATATGTTCTGAGGAATGAAATCTTCATCACTGTCAGAATCAAATACATGTTCCTGCAATTCGGATTCCGATTCATCCTCCGGTATGGATTGCAAAGTAGCCAGAATATCCTGAGGCTTTATCAAACGTCTTCTCTCCATATTCCTCACAAATTCCATAATTCTATATAGTTCCCTGCTGAAAAATAGAAATGAAATGAAAACTAAAAGAAATAATAACTGTTCTGCCACCTTCAAAAGTAGGTGGGCTGAATCAGTTGACAGACAGCTGAACTATTTCATAACAATTCATACCTGTATGAGTCTTCAGAGCTCGTATGTCTGCGTCTGTTCTTTGTCTCTTCAGCTGAACTGAAAGTAAAGTTACTATCCAGAATACTGTCTCCTGCTAGGACCTTAGAAAAACACCACCCTTCATTAGCATAAGATAAGAGCCTAGAGTAAACAAGCTATTTTGTTCAGCATTACACAGTAATACAAGCAGGTAAAACACAAGGAAAATGTGAAAAGTTGACATGTAAATTGAACTACATCTACATGAACATCAGGGTAAATAAGACAGAGTGAAAAAATTATGCACAAAACTTTATAGCAACATTTAGTGACAAAAGGACCTCAAAATATAGTAGGGAGTCAAAATGACTCCCTTCAGTAGTTCTTGGTAAATTTTGAAAAAAACGCGCAAATTTTTCACCAAAATTATTTATTCTCACAAAATCTTTTTTCACATCATATTTGAGGAAAAGTCACCGAGTTTCAAGCCGGAATTCTGAAAAATGTAGTCACAGAAGAGAAATAAAAAACGAAAGGAGTCAAAATGACTCCATCAGTAGTTCTAGTGTTAAACAGCAGTGGAGAGATTCCACTTAGATAAAAGACAGAAAACATAAACGGTTTTTAAAAGACTGTTCGGAGTTCAAAGATAAGCGAGCTTACCCCTCCCTACAGGTAAAACCTACATCAAATACACAAGTATCCTCTTCAGAAGTAGACTGCACCTAGGGGATTTCTATCCAGACAACTACCTACCTCTAGGGGACATGGGAAAACGGGGCCACAGATGGCAGGCTCATGGTTCAGAGAGGGTATTTCCCTCTGACTCCTCTTCATCTTTTTTTAGAGGATCGGGGGGTCTTCCCTATCATTTGAGAAATCAAACTCCCAACAATCAACAGAAATAGGGGTACTTCCAAACAAAAACCAAATTAATCTTTCTTCCTATTACCTTACCATGATGGAGAAGAATGTTAACTGAGCGACCTTTTACTTTTGTCCCCACCACAAGATTTGATCCTTTCAATTGGATTAAGGACCTAAATCTTTTCACTAGAAAAGTTAAGTGGAGATGTTTATTTCAAAAAAACAATCTCTAGAAGTGTCAATAATTTGGTGATATCGCATGGTGAATTGGTTGACTTGGAGGTACTCACTAGTTTGGCAGCAAAAGGGAGTAGAGGAATTGGCAAGGGCCCCTTTTCGGAATTAAAACCTATTAGTAGAAGACTGCCACCCCTAGTGACTACAGAAGTGTTGAGATTTTTCTGAAATAGGTGACCGAGGAAATCGATAAGATTAAATCCTTGTTTTGAGTCAACCCACACTAAAATGTCTGTCATTGAAAGGAAAGCACTTTAGGATTTGAAAAATAACTCCATTGTAATCAAGCCTTCTGTGTTGTGAATTCTGTGGCAGAGCTCCCTCCTGTGGTCACAAGTGGTACTTCGGCTGATTCTCTCTGTGAGCTTCCGTTGGTGGAGGAAAGTGGTACTGCGGCTTCTGAGTTTCCTTCCTCAGGTGATGTGGTGAAGTCGTTAGGTGCTGCTCTATTTAACTCCACCTAGTGCTTTGATCCTGGCCTCGAGTCAATGTTCTAGTATTGGACCTGTTTCCTCCTGGATCGTTCCTGTGGCCTGCTGCTCTGCATAGCGAAGTTCCGCTTTGCTATTTTGTTTGCTGTTTTTTTTCTGTCCAGCTTGTCTATTTGTATTTTCCTGCTTGCTTGAAGCTCTGGGACGCAGAGGGTGTACCTCCGTGCCGTTAGTTCGGTACGGAGGGTCTTTTTGCCCCCTTTGCGTGGTTTTTGTAGGGTTTTGTGTTGACCGCATAGTTACCTTTCCTATCCTCGCTCTGTTCAGAAAGTCGGGCCTCACTTTGCTAAATCTATTTCATCTCTACGTTTGTCTTTTCATCTTAACTCACAGTCATTATATGTGGGGGCTGCCTTTTTCCTTTGGGGTATTTCTCTGAGGCAAGGTAGGCTTATTTTCTATCTTCAGGCTAGCTAGTTTCTCAGGCTGTGCCGAGTTGCATAGGGAGCGTTAGGCGCAATCCACGGCTGCCTCTAGTGTTGTTGGAGAGGATTAGGGATTGCGGTCAGCAGAGTTCCCACGTCTCAGAGCTCGTTCTATGTTTTTGGGTTATTGTCAGGTCACTGTATGTGCTCTGACCTCTATGTCCATTGTGGTACTGAATTACCTTATCATAACACTTCTGATAGTCAGAAACTTCGTTATAATGGATAATTGCAAATATGTGGACATGTCTTGCAATTTTATCAGGTTGTCATATGAAGTCCTTAAGAATGATCCAATAAAATAATACACCCTGGAATTATCAGATTGTTACACGGGCCCTCCAACTTAGTGCATAAAAGGTAATTCATTTTTTTTTTTTTTTTAAATAAGCCTATCGAAAGTCCATAAGGGCTTCAGCCCCTTAAAAAGATGTCCTATTGTCTCAGGGGTTGATGCCCTATCTCAAAATTCTAGCGTGTATCTGGATAGATTATTGCGACCATCTGTTGGCCCTTCCCTCCTACATCAGGGATACTAGTGACCTCCTGACCAAATTGGAGGGGATTACAATCGCTTTCGGACACTATCATTGCCTCCATAGATGTGGAGGCACTGTATAGTAGTATCCCACATCAGGATAGCCTTTAAAACCATGACATTTTTACCTGGGTGGTAGAGGGATTCATCTTGGGCCACACAACCTGTTTCTGATTTGAACTTCGGGGCTTTGTTTTGCAGCGGAATTATTTTCTCTTCAATGGTAAATTCTACCACCAGCTCAGTGTTGACAGCGATGGGCTGGTGGGAGGACACTTTCATGTTCCGAGACGAGGATGAGGTTTGGGACCCCAATATTTTCTGGGGCCGCTATATCAACATCCTTGTCATCTGGAAAGGAGATGTCGAGTCTTTCACTGGATTTATGCAGTACCTTAATACAAATACTGTGGGTATGGCATTCATTTACGAGATCGGCATAGGTAGTATTACATTCCTGAATGTCCTAATTTCTAGACAAAAAGATGGTTTATTGAATACTACGATTTTTCAAAAACTCACGGCTACAAATAGCCTGTTAAGATGGGAAAGCCACCATCCATTTCCATTGAAGAGAGGTATTCCTCAGGGACAGTTCCTTAGATTACGAAGGAATTGTTCCTCATTAGGAGACTTTGAAACCAAATCATTGGATCTGAAATATTGCTTCAGAGACATGGGGATACCCTAATGACATCATTAATTCCGCTTATGGTGATGCATCTAACTCTAACAGAGCCTCTCTTTTGGTACCTAAAACGAGAATGGACACGAAACCTATCACACGTCACATTGGTCATCAAAAGTACCAATCAAAAAAGGTGTATGATATACTTAAGACACACTGGCAGATTCTGAGATCAGACCCAGATATTTGTGATTGCATATGCATCTGTCACCTACAGGAGAGGGAGGTCAATAAGACATATTGTTGTTCACAGCCACTATGATCCCCCTAAAAACAAAAACACAAGCACATGGTTGGCAAGTAGATCCAACGGGACTTTTAAATGTGGGCACTGCTCTTTTTGTAAATATCTGCAGCCCTCCAAAACATTTAAAAGTTCGGTAACTGATAGGAGCTTTCACATGAGCTATTTTGCTAATTGCAAGACGGCGGGGGTGGCTTATCTTTGCAGGTGCACTTGCCCCAAGGACTATGTTGGCAAAACAAAACGTGAACTGCGTGTACGTATTGGGGAACACCTTGGGGACATCAGGCACGGCAGGGATACGCCTCTCGCGTGACATGTGAATGAGATACATCAGGGTGATCTTGGCTCAATATCCTTTGCCGTCGTAGAGGTCATTTCCCCCTCAGCAAGATAAGGGGATTTGGATAAAAAGATTATCCAAAGAGAAACCAGATGGATCTATCTGCTTAAAGGTACCGTCACATTTAGCGACGCTGCAGCGATCCAGACAACGATCCCGATCGCTGCAGCGTCGCTGTTTGGTCGCTGGAGAGCTGTCACACAGACAGCTCTCCAGCGACCAACGATGCTGGTCCCCTGGTAACCAGGGTAAACATCGGGTTACTAAGCGCAGGGCCGCGCTTAGTAACCCGATGTTTACCCTGGTTACCAGCGTAAACGTAAAAAAAACAAACACTACATACTTACCTTCTGGTGTCTGTCCTCCGGCGCTGTGCTTCTCTGCACTGACTGTGAGCGCCAGCCAGAAAGCACAGCGGTGACGTCACCGCTGTGCTCTGCTTTTCGGCTGGCTGGCGATCACAGTGCAGAGCAGCAGAACGCCGAGGGACGCGACACCGGAATGTAAGTATGTAGTTTGTTTTTTTTTTTTTTTTTTACGTTTACGCTGGTAACCAGGGTAAACATCGGGTTACTAAGTGCGGCCCTGCGCTTAGTAACCCGATGTTGACCCTGGTTACCAGTGAAGACCTCGCTGAATCGGCGTCACACACGCCGATTCAGCGATGTCTGCAGGAGGTCCAGCGGCGAAATAAAGTTCTGGACTTTCTGCTCCGACCAACGATGGCACAGCGGAATCCTGATCGCTGCTGCCCGTCAAACTGAGCGATATCGCTAGCCAGGACGCTGCAACGTCACGGATCGTTAGCGATATCGTTCAGTGTGAAGGTACCTTAAGTCAATGAGCCCTCTTGGGCTCAATGAGCAGTTGTCCTTTACGAGCTTCAAGGGCCACTCATTAATGTATCAGATTTTTTTCTGCCAGATAGGGTATGCGCACACGTCAGGATTTCTTGCAGAAATTTTCCTGAGAAAAACCGGACATTTCTGCCAGAAACCGGCATGCGTTTTTACCGCGATTTTACCACGTTTTTTGTGCGTTTTTCCCAAATGCATAGAATTGCGGGAAAAACTCAGAAAAACCGCAAAAATAATGAACATACTCATTTTTTTTACCGCGATGCGTTTTTTTTTCGCGGAAAAAAACGCATCCATGTGCACAAAACATGCAGAATGCATTCTAAATGATAGAATGCATAATGTATGCGTTTTTAATGAGTTTTTATAGCGTTTTAGTGCAAAAAAACCTGAACGTGTGCACATAGCCCTATACTTTATTCGTCATATTGAATGATAATTGTATTCTCTATGTTCCTTTTTTTTGTTTTTGTCTGCACAAGTCTTTTGTGCACTTGTTTATTTTGAGCTGAATAAGTTTACTCAACCGTCTTGTAAGCTAATTATTACTAATGGGGCTACATGCCCTTCCCAGAGAACTTTATATTATAGTGCCTACAACGCACTGTGCTCCACGGAGCTATGTGGTATCACTCACGGCATCATGGGTACGGCTAATTTAGCCCTTATTCTGAAGCGCCGCTTTCATTGCATCGTGGGAGTGCATTTGCGTTCCATGTCGCCACTCTTGTCACCTCACTTCCGGAATACGATATGATATGGCGTGCGCTTCCATGCAGATTGGTATAAAATGAGCGGCTGAAGAAAGGCCCATTCTTTATCTTGATGGCCAGTATCCCCTGATGAACCCCCCCCCCCCCCCACCCTGTTATTCCCATGAGGGGGAAACGCGTCAGGCATTGTTCAGGGATGTCTCTTTTGAATAAAGTCTGACCAGTGACCTCAATGTGGACGTTTATCTCCGCTTCTACTTTGATGCACTACAGCTCAGATGAGTATATGGCTATTGCAACCATTTATTGCATGTATTATGCATAGCCCTATTATGGGTGATACATGGCTGAAGAGCTGTTGATAGCGGAGCCCTCCCCTTTTTTTGCCGCCATGCATCAGGACAATGAGGCAAATGCACAACTATTGTATCCTATTCGCTCACACTTTACATTGGCTTATATAGACATTGTTGATAGGGATTCTAGATTGTGAGCCCCATCGGGCGATGATAATGTGTGCAAAACTGTAAAGCACTGCGGAATATGTTAACGCTATATAAAAATAAAGATTATTATTATTATTATTAAAGGGATATCTATAGTGTTTAGATCTATGGTGGCTAATCGTACATTATAGCTTGAAATATCAAGAAAAAAAATATCCCTTCTTACTTATTGGTGGTTTGTTTTTTGTTTTTTTTTTTTCCACATGGGTGTATTGGGACACAATTTTGGTAGCTATAAAGATTTGTAGGGACATCAGGGCAAGCCGCCATTGAGTGGGGGCACCTTCCGCTGAAACTTAGGGTGCCAACCTCCACTGCCAGGCACAGTGGTCAGTACAGTGGACCTGCAGGGCACAGTAGGACACACTACCGAAATATATTTATTTTCCTACAGTAATAAGGCTTTCACACTTGTTTTTTTTTGCTGTCAATCTGGCACAATCCAGCACATTTTGAAGAAAAAAAACGGATCCTACAAAAGTTGACGCCAGATCTGTTTTTTTTTTTTTTTTGTTTTTTTTTCTCATAGACTTTGTATTTGCGACAGACGGCCTCACGTTTTATCTGTTTTTCGCCGGATCCGTCAAATTGTTGTTCTGGTGGCTGGAGAAAACGGATATGGTAACGTTTTTTGTGTCCATCGGAAAAACGGACAGCGACACTCCCCTCTGTATCAGTCTCATTGTTAGTCGGCTTACTGTAAAGGTACCGTCACACTATAGCGACGCTGCAGCGATACCGACAACGATCCGGATCGCTGCAGCGTCGCTGGAGAGCTGTCACACAGACCGCTCTCCAGCGACCAACGATCCCGATGTCCCCGGTAACCAGGGTAAACATCGGGTTACTAAGCGCAGGGCCGCGCTTAGTAACCCGATGTTTACCCTGGTTACCATCCTAAAAGTAAAAAAAACAAACGCTACATACTTGCCTACCGCTGTCTGTCCTCGGCGCTCTGCTTCTCTGGTCTGGCTGTGAGCGCCGGGCAGCCGGAAAGCAGAGCGGTGACGTCACCGCTCTGCTTTCCGGCCGCTGTGCTCACAGCCAGACCAGAGAAGCAGAGCGCCGAGGACAGACAGCGGTAGGTAAGTATGTAGCGGTTGTTTTTTTTACTTTTAGGATGGTAACCAGGGTAAACATCGGGTTACTAAGCGCGGCCCTGCGCTTAGTTACCCGATGTTTACCCTGGTTACCAGCGAAGACATCGCTGAATCGGTGTCACACACGCCGATTCAGCGATGTCTACGGGGAGTCCAGCGACGAAATAAAGTTCTGGACTTTCTTCCCCGACCAGCGACAGCACAGCAGGGGCCTGATCGCTGCTGCCTGTCACTGGACGATATCGCTAGCGAGGACGCTGCAACGTCACGGATCGCTAGCGATATCGTCTAGTGTGACGGTACCTTAAGTGATATTTGTATTTTGATGTAACCCATTCTCGTTTGCAGCACCATGGAATTAATGGTGCTATATAAATAATAAGTTACTTTTTAGGGATCCTTGTTTTTCCTTTTGGATTTCCATGTTAAACTTGGGCTTATGAAAAATTGTCAAAGCAATGAACAAAGAATCGGAAGCCTTTTCTTACTTGCGACAGAAATTTCTAATAAGTGATGCAAAGATTAAAGAAGGTATTTTTATTGACCCACAGATCAGAGAGATAATGAATGACAGTAGCTTTGATGGCCTTTTGCAAGGTGTATGAACAAGTGGCATGGAGAGCCTTAAAGATGTGACCTTCAACTTCCTTGGCAACAGCGGGGCACCGAACTTTGGACAACATACTCACAGCATATCATTTGATGAAATGCAATATGTCACTAAAAATGCATTTTCTGCATTCTCACTTGGACTTTTTTTTTCCAGCCAATCTTGGTGCCGTTAGCGATGAACACGGTGAAAGATTTCACAAGACATTGCGCTGTTGGAGAAAAGGTACCAGGGAAAGTGGAATACGTCAATGCTGGCTGACTATTGCTGGAATCTTATGAGAGAAGCATCTGACACGGATTATAAATTAAAGTCGTCTGGAAAACACTTTTGAACAATTGCTTTTGCTACTGACATCGATGCACATGTATGTAGTGTCTCGGACGTCATAATGTAGACTATAAACTGTTGTTTCTTAACCCCTTACAGCCAGCTGACGGAATAGTTCGTCAGCTGGCAGTATCTCCCGCTTTGAGGTAGGCTCTAGTGGTGAGCCCACCTCAAAGCCATGACATGTCTGCTGTTTTTAACAGCGGACATGTGCCCACAATAGGCGCGAGCAGAATCGCAATCCGCCCGCTATTAGTTAAATCCGCTGTCAAACTCTGACAGCGGGTATTTAAAGGGTCACTGTCACCTGAATTTGGAGGGAACAATCTTCAGCCATGGAGGCGGGGTTTTTGGGTGTTTGATTCACCCTTTCCTTACCCGCTGGCTGCATGCTGGCTGCAATATTGGATTGAAGTTCATTCTCTGTCCTCCATAGTACACGCCTGCGCAAGGCAAGATTGCACCTTGTGCAGGCATGTACTACGGAGGACAGAGAATGAACTTCAATCCAATATTGCAGCCAGCATGTAGCCAGCGGGTAAGGAAAGGGTGAATCAAACACCCAAAAACCCCGCCTCCATGGCTGAAGATTGTTCCCTCCAAATTCAGGTGACAGTGTCCCTTTAAATGCACTTCCAGATGCCGTTCCGGAAATATGCGCAGCGACGACCTCCGTCACATAATCTAGGG
Source organism: Ranitomeya imitator (assembly GCF_032444005.1). Taxonomy (NCBI): domain Eukaryota; kingdom Metazoa; phylum Chordata; class Amphibia; order Anura; family Dendrobatidae; genus Ranitomeya; species Ranitomeya imitator. The sequence goes on along the minus strand of NC_091283.1, from coordinate 159,009,016 downwards.
TCATCGCTGCGTTGCCATCACAACCAGAGGTCTCCTCGAAACCTCTATGGTTGTTGATGGCAGATTGCCATGAGCGCCACCCTGTGGTCAGCGCTTATAGCAAGCCTGTAATTCAGCTGCATAGAGGTGATCTGAGCATCGCCTCTATGTAGCAGGGGCGATTGCGCTATGGCAGCTTCTACCCTCCTATGGAGGCTATTGAAGCATGCCAAAAGGAAAAAAAAAGTGTTTTTAAAGATATATAATAAAACAAACAAAAACAAAAGTTCAAATATTCCCCCCCCCCCTTCGCCTCAATCAAAATAAAAAAAAGAAAAAAAAAAAAAGAAATCAAACTTACATATATTTGTATCGCCGCGTTCAGAATCACCCGATCTATCAATAAAAAAGAATTAACCTGATCGCTCAACAACGTAGTGATAAAAAGAAATCAAAACGCCAGCATTGCGTTTTTTTGGTTGCCACGACATTGCATTAAAATCTTATAACGGGCAATCAAAAGAACGTATCTGCACATAAGTGGTATAATTAAAAACGTAAGCTCGTCCCGCAAAAAATAAGCCCTCACACGGCCATATTGACGGAAAAATAAAGTTATGGCTCTGGAAGAAGGGGAGCGGGAAAAAAGACATGAAGGGGTTAAAAACCTTACGTGATACAGACTTTTGGAGTGTTCAGCATATCAAAATCTATAAGATACAATAACCTTTTCTCAGGGGACAAGAACTTCCCTGAAACTTGTTGCGCAGTGTAACCTTCCATATTTTGTTGTCAATTGTGTGTACTACAAAGTGAACTCTTTTATGTGCGCTTTATGGCAATCACAATGGACAGGGGTTGAATAATGACCAGAAAAGTATTCCTAGACTAAAAGTCTTTAGGAAGAGATCAGGGAGTGTCAAGAACTTGGTACAGGGTGGTATTTGTGTAGAAGAGTTGCTATTCTCTTGTCTATGCCTTAAGCAGTATAGAGTTGTCATCTGTCAATATATCCAGGGGCATAGTTATAAAGTGTGTAAGGGTTGCAATAACACCTGAGCCTAGGGGGCCCAAAAGATCACTCATGCCCATATGAAAAGACCATCATTATTATTACAGATTTGCAATAATTGAGTGCCACAAGCTTCAGGTTATGCCATTGAATATATCCCGCCTTTTAATGATGGTGAGATGACTGCTTACCCTGACCTGCTAATATAATGAGATGACTTGTTTAGCCCTAAAGCCATACCAGGTACATACATACAGTGGGGCAAAAAAGTATTTAGTCAGTCAGCAATAGTGCAAGTTCCACCACTTAAAAAGATGAGAGGCGTCTGTAATTTACATCATAGGTAGACCTCAACTATGGGAGACAAAATGAGAAAAAAAAATCCAGAAAATCACATTGTCTGTTTTTTTAACAATTTTTTTGCATATTATGGTGGAAAATAAGTATTTGGTCAGAAACAAAATTTCATCTCAATACTTTGTAATATATCCTTTGTTGGCAATGACAGAGGTCAAACGTTTTCTGTAAGTCTTCACAAGGTTGCCACACACTGTTGTTGGTATGTTGGCCCATTCCTCCATGCAGATCTCCTCTAGAGCAGTGATGTTTTTGGCTTTTCGCATGGCAACACGGACTTTCAACTCCCTCCAAAGGTTTTCTATAGGGTTGAGATCTGGAGACTGGCTAGGCCACTCCAGGACCTTGAAATGCTTCTTACGAAGCCACTCCTTCGTTGCCCTGGCGGTGTGCTTTGGATCATTGTCATGTTGAAAGGCCCAGCCACGTTTCATCTTCAATGCCCTTGCTGATGGAAGGAGGTTTGCACTCAAAATCTCACGATACATGGCCCCATTCATTCTTTCATGTACCCGGATCAGTCGTCCTGGCCCCTTTGCAGAGAAACAGCCCCAAAGCATGATGTTTCCACCACCATGCTTTACAGTAGGTATGGTGTTTGATGGATGCAACTCAGTATTCTTTTTCCTCCAAACACGACAAGTTGTCTTTCTAGCAAACAGTTCCAGTTTGGTTTCATCAGACCATAGGACATTCTCCCAAAACTCCTCTGGATCATCCAAATGCTCTCTAGCAAACTTCAGACGGGCCCGGACGTATACTGGCTTAAGCAGTGGGACACGTCTGGCACTGCAGGATCTGAGTCCATGGTGGCGTAGTGTGCTACTTATGGTAGGCCTTGTTACATTGGTCCCAGCTCTCTGCAGTTCATTCACTAGGTCCCCCCGCGTGGTTCTGGGATTTTTGCTCACCGTTCTTGTGATCATTCTGACCCCACGGGGTGGGATTTTGTGTGGAGCCCCAGATCGAGGGAGATTATCAGTGGTCTTGTATGTCTTCCATTTTCTAATTATTGCTTCCACTTTTGATTTCTTCACTCCAAGCTGGTTGGCTATTGCAGATTCAGTCTTCCCAGCCTGGTGCAGGGCTACAATTTTGTTTCTGGTGTCCTTTGACAGCTCTTTGGTCTTCACCATAGTGGAGTTTGGAGTCAGACTGTTTGAGGGTGTGCACAGGTGTCTTTTTATACTGATAACAAGTTTAAACAGGTGCCATTACTACAGGTAATGAGTGGAGGAAAGAGGAGACTCTTAAAGAAGAAGTTACAGGTCTGTGAGAGCCAGAAATCTTGATTGTTTGTTTCTGACCAAATACTTATTTTCCACCATAATATGCAAAAAAATTGTTAAAAAAACAGACAATGTGATTTTCTGGATTTTTTTTTCTCAGTTTGTCTCCCATAGTTGAGGTCTACCTATGATGTAAATTACAGACGCCTCTCATCTTTTTAAGTGGTGGAACTTGCACTATTGCTGACTGACTAAATACTTTTTTGCCCCACTGTACATACATACATACATACATACATACATACATACATACATACATACATACATACATACATACATAGTTCTCAACTCCTGTGTACAGCTGTATTTCAGATCCCACTGGCCTTCTGTGGCCGTTGAGTGAAGCACTGATACAGCCCGGTTGCCAGTGATATGAAGCTGTTGGGTCACGTTTTACAAAGGTATAGAGCTTTGGATGTCATTGGGCGAACTTTGATATGAAAATACGCACATAAACAGAGGAGTGTTTGCAGTATTCCTTGACTTTGTGTAGATTTCCATTTAGATGCTATTAAAAAATGGAATTGCACTTTTAAATCATTTGCCAGGATTCCACAAATGAATGATTCATTTCTGTGCCCTGCAGAATTGTAGTAATTGTCAATATTTTCCTGATGCTAGTCTGGTCCTTTTCAACTCTCCATTGTACTTTTCCAGAAATAACACAATAATTGGAGAATGCTGAGACTGTTATTGTATGGGTAGATGCCAAATTTCCAGGCCCTGCGTTCTCCAATCTGCTGGATGGAACTACAGTAACTTGCGCATCATTGCGATCTCACAAGATCCTCACCCTAGGATGGGACTTTGGTAGTTCATTGAAAACTGCATAAATAGTACTTTCACAATTCAAAAAAAAAAAAAAAAAGAGGACCTCATAGCTTTTTGTAGGTGATGTCAGACCTCCCTTTTGCCACTGACTCGCCCAAAACCTCCAGAAAAGCAAGGTTCATGAGGATTAGGCAACACCTAAATTTACATTTGGAGGGATTGGAAGAGGTGACGTGTAGGTGAAGATTGGAAGGGGCCAGGAAAGTGGCTGTGATTGCATGAAATGTAATGTTTATGCCACGCTTGTGCTTTAATCTACTGTATTTAATTTCTAAGGTTCCAAACTGAAATGGCAGACATGGTGGTGTTATAGTGTCTGTGGTTGTGCCATATGGTCAATATGAGTAGTATACAGTACCCCCCAAAACACCACCTTACATTGGCAAATAACAGTATTCACAGCCCGCACATAACACTGCTATATGCAGGGGTGGACACTGACCGCTTGGGGCCCCTGTGCAAGAAGTGTCTGGACCCCCCCCTCCTTGCCTGGCACGCCGCTTATTATGAGGGCAATCTGCCAAGTCCTGCTCTTCCTCCACTATTGTCTCCAGCATGCCCTGTGGCCGGGCCTGACTACAGGTAAAACTGGCCATTGGGATGTGCCATGCAGGACAGACAGCAGCCAGTGAGCGCTCTCATCAGGCTGGAGGGGAAAGTGTTCACTGGCCAGCGTCTCTTCCTGCATGATACTCCCCCTTTAATTCCTACATTCTGCGCATCGATCTCTCCCCGGCTCTGGGTATCAGAATGATTATGGGTGGCAGTGAGGGGCCCAATGCTGCATGACACCAAGCCACTCCTCACTCCCGCTTGTAATCTTGACTGGCCCTATAGTGGCTGTGTGGTTCACCACTATGGGTATTGTGCCCCTGATTGCAAGGGTCCTCTTCACCTGCAAGCCTCTGTTATATGGCCATTTAGTGACAACATAATGTGATGTAGTAAATGACTAAAACTGCTATGAAGTCAAATGGCACTATATGCTTACCAAACAAACCTGCAAAGAACCATTGTTTATAGCTGCACCAATTTGCTTTAGAGACATAAGCCTTTTTCCCCCTGAACTCTGACCATGTTTACTAGCCTGTCAGACTCATCATGTTTTGTGCCTTGAAGATCTCTTCCACATTATGTTAAGACTTGCCTGGATTCCTGTACCTGTGAATCCAGTATTCAATCATTTTAGTGCAGAGAATGGTGTCACTAGAGGCATCTTAAGTCTTGGTAGTGACCTTGCACCATGTGCGCAATAAAAAATGGCCACTAAGTGCCAATATAGTGGATGGGGAGTGTATAAAGTAGGGCAGCTTCCTAAGGGAATGTTCATTTTTTTTTTTTTTGAGTTTTTGGAGATAAAATTTAGTTTTGATAAGGACCAGAAACTCTTCAAATCAAGAAGAGAAAAAGAAAAATCACTCTGTATGCATCCTGCGTGTTGCCCAATTTATTTTATTGGAGAGCAAACGGATCCCCCGGAGCCTGTCCCATTCTGATCATCAAAATCCGATCAGAAAAGGACATGCTCTTTGTTTTTATGGATCTCATTCCTGGATTTAAATAAACAAAAAAAAAACCAACAGGCAGCACTGGGACACTTCACATGGATGTGCACCCTTATTTTATTTCTAACGACTCCTCAAATGTCTGAATCTATTTAGGGTATACAGGCATACAGGTCTTTCAGAAGTGTAGCAAGCATAACAAACATACTTAATCATAAAAAAATGTCGTTAATTTCCCCCTTTTTCCTTTTTGTCTGAGTGTGTTTGTTTTGGAAAATATTACTCTTTACTTGAAAATGTTTATTACTATAGTATAAGATTGGTTGTTCACCCATAAATGATAGTGAAAAAGTTAAATGGCTAATTTTTTTATTTTCCTGAAAAGTGGTTTTTTTTTTTTTTTTTAAATATTTTTTTCAATAAAAATGACAAAAAAACAAAGTGTGCATGTGACGCTATTCACTACTCATCGACAAGCCGTGAAGCAGGGTATTGAAACGTTCCGGGGTCCGATACGAAGAGAGCAAATGGTAAACAAAAGGGAAAGGCAAAGTCGGATCATGGTCAGTATATCAGAAAGATGGCGGATAAGAACAAAGAAGCTAGGCAAACGAATTGTCAGAAGAGGTCCAAGGTCAGGCAGTAATAAATCATTTAAGGGCAGTCTCACACGTCCAGATAATTCCGGTACCGGAAAAATCGGTACCGGAATTATCCGTGTGCCGGTGCGTTTCTGTGGCACATCAGTGTGGCACACGTGTGCCCACTGGGTACCACACGCACCGTGCGGGAGACAGTGCTAAAGTTTAGCGCTGTCCCCTGCATCTGGTGCTGAAGCCGCCATTCATATCTTCCCTGCAGCAGCGTTTGCTGTAGAGAAGATATGAATAATCGTGTTTAAAATAAAGCTCCATGTGCCCCCCCCGCCCTCCCACCCCCTGTGCACCCCCCCGCTGTTATTAAAATACTCACTTGGCTCCCTCGCTGGCGCTGCTTCCTCTCCTGGCCGCACCTTCTACTGTATGAGCGGTCACGTGGGGCCGCTCATTTACAGTAATGAATATGCGGCTCCACCCCTATGGGAGGTGGAGCCGCATATTCATGATTCATGGTGTTCAATAAGATATAAATGACATTTTGATGGTTACTATGTGGGGGACTGTTTTGTATTCCACTATACTAGTTTTGCTATATTGGTGTTAAACATTTAACTGATTTCAATATAAGATACTTTTTTTTTTTGTCACGTGATTTGATGAATGGACCCCTCCAAGAATGTTTCCATTCCTCAAAGATAACTGTGAGCAGCCTGCAATTTCCAAAACCATAATTTCTCTCTGCCGACAAAAATTTCCTAGAAAAAATGCACATGATCGCAAGCCTTGAGATAACTGACCAGGAAAAAGAACAAAATATCATGTCCACACATATGGGAGCACCACAAACAAATATCGAAAATGCAAAAAAATTTTTATTGATGAATCTCACAAGAAATATGTACAGCAAAAACAATTCACACAGAAAACCTGTCTAAAAACATTTAAAAGTGCAACAAACAGCACAACTCCACAACTCCCATATCCCAATATGGGAAAATGACAAACCACATCCCTGTCCCCTCAAAGTAGAAGTATACATAGATATGTGCACATTATTTTTTGGGGGCTGAAAGTCCCCCTCTCGGCTTATACTCGAGTCACACGCAGGGGAGGGGGAGCGGGGGCTGCCTAATTATACTTACCTGCTTCTGGCGCGGTCCCTGCGCATCCCTGCTTCTTCAAGCGCTGCATATTCTTCCTGTAGTGAGCGGTCACATGGTGCCGCTCATTACAGTAATGAGTATGCGGCTCCACGTCCCATAGGGGTGGAGCCCAGGGCCGCCATCAGGGCATGACAGCCGTGACTGGCGTATGGGGCCCGGTGAGCAGAGGGGGCCCGCATCGGGCCCCGTCTCATCTGGTCACCGGGCCCCCCCTGCAGGCGCTGCGGCAGCGGCACACTATTGACGTGCGGGCCCGCGCCCGCACGTCAATAGTTAACAGCCGCCAGCCAGTCTGAGGCTGGCAGCTGAAGGCCGCAGTGCGCACTCGCCGGCGTCTGACGTCATTGTCAGCCGCCGGGCCCGGCGAGTGCGTCTGTGTGGAGCCTGGGGGGATCTTCGCCCAGCGCAGGAGCATGGCCAGGTAAGAAGTCGTGGTTTTTTGTTTTTTTTCTTTGAGAGCTGCTGCGATCCAGGGGGGCCCGGGGGGCAGGATGATGGACACACGGGCAGAAATGCTGGACACAGTGGGGCAGAATGCTGGACACAGTGGGGCAGAATGCTGGACACAGTGGGGCAGAATGCTGGACACAGTGGGGCAGAATGCTGGACACAGTGGGGCAGAAATGCTGGACACAGTGGGGCAGAAATGCTGGACACAGTGGGGCAGAAATGCTGGACACAGTGGGGCAGAAATGCTGGACACAGTGGGGCAGAAATGCTGGACACAGTGGGGCAGAAAGGTGGACACAGTGGGACAGAATGGTGGACACAGTGGGGCAGAAATGCTGGACACAGTGGGACAGAGAATGGTGGACACAGTGGGGCAGAAATGGTGGACACAGTGGGGCAGAAATGGTGGACACAGTGGGGCAGAAATGGTGGACACAGTGGGGCAGAAATGGTGGACACAGTGGGGCAGAAATGGTGGACACAGTGGGGCAGAAATGGTGGACACAGTGGGGCAGAAATGGTGGACACAGTGGGGCAGAATGCTGGACAGACAGTGGGGCAGAATGCTGGACAGACAGTGGGGCAGAATGCTGGACAGACAGTGGGGCAGAATGCTGGACAGACAGTGGGGCAGAATGCTGGACAGACAGTGGGGCAGAATGCTGGACAGACAGTGGGGCAGAATGCTGATATGGGGCATGATAGGAGACAGATCGTGCAGGATCATGGGGCAGGATGGATATGATGGAGACAGATGGGGCAGGATGGATACTCATGAGGGCAGGATGGGAGAACATCTGGCTGACGCCAGGAATGAGACACACGGGGCCAGGCTGGGGGATATTATTAATACCATAGGGGCTAATTTAGGGATATTATTACTGCAGTGATGTATTTATTTTATTTTTTGAGTATACTGTTTTAAATGGGGGGCGGTCCTGTTACTGTATAGAGTGATACTATGTCGCCTTCTTCATGTGGTGTAATGTAGAAGTTGTGAAAAATTAAGTAATGTGTTCTGCAAGCGGAGCTCGAGATAACTGTGTTATTTCCTGCAGAGAGAAGTCCTGGCTGGATGAAATGATGGCGGTCTGTGCTGGATGAAAGATGAAGGACTTCACCTAGAGACGTCACTGGTGAGTCAGTGTGTTACCTATACATTGACACTATACACTGTATACAGAGCTCCTGTGTATAATTTCACTAGTGATCACTATATTTTCTGTACACAGACACTGCATACTAAGTACAGATCTCCTGTGTATAATGGCACTTATGGTGTTAGTATGGTGCTTTTTTTTAAATTACTGATCAGAATTGTAGTATTCAGTCACTATGTGGTGGTAATATGTGGTCTGGACATGGTGTTGTGGTATTTGTTCCTTGTATGTGATATTATTCGATCACTGTGGTGGTAATATGTCATCTGGTCATGGTGTTGTGGTATTTGTTCCTTCTATGTGATATTATTGGGCATTTTAAAAATTGAAAAATAAATAAAAATATACCTAAATTGTATTGCATATTTTAACAAATATTTAATAGGTTACAGTAGAGTAGGGCCTGGCCAAAACTGTCTACCGTGTTATGGTGGCGGCTTAAAAAATCTTTTGGCCAAAACAAAAGCTGCCTGCTATATGTGTGATCTGGTGATGGGAACTGTTAATGTGTGATTGGTGAGAAGTGGAGTTTTTCAAAGAGAGAGCGGTGGGACTGTGGACAGTTCGAGGGGTGGAGCCTGGAGGCGGGGCTGGGGTGGAGCCTGGAGGCGGGGCTGGGGTGGAGCCTAGGCGGAGTCTCAAGGGGGCCCCAAAAATTTTTCCAGTATGGGGCCCCGAAATTTCTAGTGGCAGCCCTGGTGGAGCCGCATATTCATTACTGTAATGAGCGGTAACGGTGATCGCTCAGTATAGGAAGAATATGCGGCGCCGGGAGAAGCAGGGACTGCACCGCTCCAGGAGCAGGTAATTATACGGGGAGGGGGAGCGTAGCGCTGCGCGATATTTACCTCTCCTCGTTCTGGTGCGGCTCCATCATCAGCGTCCTCTGGCTCTCATGCTCAGGTCAGAAGGCGTGATGACGTTGTCAGTGCGCGCCCTCTGCTGAACGTCAGTGCTGAGGACGGAGCCGCACCCGAACGAGGATCAGGTGAAAGTGCCGGGGTCCTGAGCGATGGAGAGTTGAGTATATGATTTTTTTTTTTTTTTTTTTTTTTTTTTATCGCAGCCACAGCATATGGGGCAAGTGACTGTATGGAGCATCTTATGGGGCCATAACCATTGTGCAGCATTATATGGGGCAAGTGACTGTATGGATCATCTTATGGGACCATAACGTTTGTGCAGCATTATATGGGGCAAGTCACTGTATGGAGCATCTTATGGGGCCATAATCAACATTTGTGCAGCATTATATTGGGCAAATGTGTCTATGGAGCATCTTATGGGGCCCTTATTACCCTTTATGCAGGATTATATGGGGCATATTTTAATATGGAGCATTTAATGGGGCCCATCAAACTTTATGGAGCATTACATGGGGCTCCTGATTCAATATGGATATTCAAAAACACTTAACCTACTGATGTCTCAATTAATTTTACTTTTATTGGTATCTATTTTTATTTTTGACATTAACCGGTAGCTGCTGCATTTTCCACCCTAGGCTTATACTCGAGTCATTAAGTTTTCCCAGTTTTTTTGTGGCAAAATTAGGGGGGGTCGGCTTATACTCGGGACAGCTTATACTCGAGTATGTGGGTGGGTGTGTGTGTGTGTGTATGTATATATATATATGTATGTATATATATATGTATATATATATATGTATATATATATATATGTATATATATATATATATATGTATATATATATATATATATATATATATATATATATATTATACTCAAAATACTACCTTGAAAAACGTGCAGAGCTTTCCAAACCACTGTTGTGGGTGGTTATAAATATAAAGATGAAAATAGGAAAACCGCACAACCAAATAAAAAAAAAAAAGTGGACTTTAATGCGTGAAGGGCGTGGCAACGTTTCGGATGTAATATCCTCTCTCAAGCAGTGTATACATAGAAGTGTCAGGTTTTTATACAAACCACATATAAATCTCATTAGTAATATCATTACATCAATTGTCAAATAATATACAGCACTGTAAAAGTGCCAAGTGACAAAGTGCAGTAATAAAAGATCCCTTTAAAACATCTCATTAATAAGCATATAATATAAAGCGATCTGTCATATTATATAAAAGTACATTAAGTACCTAATCGCAATCATTGAACCGACCAGGTGTCCCTCCATATGAAGCGCAATCAAAAAACACTCACACATGTTCCTGCTTGCAAAACGCCATATCCACGGTGTTCCCAGACGTCCATGCATGTCCATGACGCAATTACCCATGAATCATAGCGCCACTCTCCGCGCCTGCGCAGATGGCATCTAAGGTGCCGGACGCCATCTTTGTTATGGTATTCCACTACTCTCCGGTCACTGCTCCACATATATACAGCTGTCACTTCAAAAACTATGCTAAAGCAAGGAATGTACCTGCACAGAGCATATATGGAATACCTTCTACCATCCAACTAAAAGGATCCATGAATTCCATTATCTATCGGCACGCAGGCCATATTATGAGGACATCATTAAAAAATAATTTCTGTTCTTTCAAATGGACATTAATAAGATCAGAATAAGGACATATAAGAAATGTAAAGAAAACCAGGGTCACGGCATAAGCCTAAAACAGTGTTACAAGACACAGGAACACCCCACTCTTAAAAGAGGGGTCCCCTGTGTCGAAAGCGTGGACCCGAGCGAAAAAGGAGGCGATTAAACCCCTCTTCCACTCAGCCCACGGCAAGTAACACCAAAAGACCACTGATTATTAAACTAAAAGTGTCCATAATCCAGAATATACATTGACCAGAACACATTGATTAAAGACCAATACAGAAATTTTATTGAGTCCTCCAGTGTATGTGTGTGTGTATGTACAGGTCCTTCTCAAAAAATTAGCATATAGTGTTAAATTTCATTATTTACCATAATGTAATGATTACAATTAAACTTTCATATATTATAGATTCATTATCCACCAACTGAAATTTGTCAGGTCTTTTATTGTTTTAATACTGATGATTTTGGCATACAACTCCTGATAACCCAAAAAACCTGTCTCAATAAATTAGCATATCAAGAAAAGGTTCTCTAAACGACCTATTACCCTAATCTTCTGAATCAACTAATTAACTCTAAACACATGCAAAAGATACCTGAGGCTTTTATAAACTCCCTGCCTGGTTCATTACTCAAAACCCCCATCATGGGTAAGACTAGCGACCTGACAGATGTCAAGAAGGCCATCATTGACACCCTCAAGCAAGAGGGTAAGACCCAGAAAGAAATTTCTCAACAAATAGGCTGTTCCCAGAGTGCTGTATCAAGGCACCTCAATGGTAAGTCTGTTGGAAGGAAACAATGTGGCAGAAAACGCTGTACAACGAGAAGAGGAGACCGGACCCTGAGGAAGATTGTGGAGAAGGAACGATTCCAGACCTTGGGGAACCTGAGGAAGCAGTGGACTGAGTCTGGTGTGGAAACATCCAGAGCCACCGTGCACAGGCGTGTGCAGGAAATTGGCTACAGGTGCCGCATTCCCCAGGTAAAGCCACTTTTGAGCTACAGAGAAGCAGCACTGGACTGTTGCTAAGTGGTCCCAAGTACTTTTTTCTGATGAAAGCAAATTTTGCATGTCATTCGGAAATCAAGGTGCCAGAGTCTGGAGGAAGACTGGGGAGAAGGAAATGCCAAAATGCCTGAAGTCCAGTGTCAAGTACCCACAGTCAGTGATGGTGTGGGGTGCCATGTCAGCTGCTGGTGTTGGTCCACTGTGTTTCATCAAGGGCAGGGTCAATGCAGCTAGCTATCAGGAGATTTTGGAGCACTTCATGCTTCCATCGGCTGAAATGCTTTATGGAGATGAAGATTTCATTTTTCAGCACGACCTGGCACCTGCTCACAGTGCCAAAACCACTGGTAAATGGTTTACTGACCATGGTATTACTGTGCTCAATTGGCCTGCCAACTCTCCTGACCTGAACCCCATAGAGAATCTGTGGGATATTGTGAAGAGAAAGTTGAGAGACGCAAGACCCAACACTCTGGATGAGCTTAAGGCCGCTATTGAAGCATCCTGGGCCTCCATAACATCTCAGCAGTGTCACAGGCTGATTGCCTCCATGCCACGCCGCATTGAAGCAGTCATTTCTGCCAAAGGATTCCCGACCAAGTATTGAGTGCATAACTGAACATTATTATTTGATGGTTTTTTTGTTTGTTATTAAAAAACACTTTTATTTGATTGGATGGGTGAAATATGCTAATTTATTGAGACAGGTTTTTTGGGTTATCAGGAGTTGTATGCCAAAATCATCAGTATTAAAACAATAAAAGACCTGACAAATTTCAGTTGGTGGATAATGAATCTATAATATATGAAAGTTTAATTGTAATCATTACATTATGGTAAATAATGAAATTTAACACTATATGCTCATTTTTTGAGAAGGACCTGTGTATGTGTGTGTGTATATATATATATATATATATATATATATATATATATATATATATATATATATATATATATATATATATATATATATATATATATATAATATTTCCCACATGTCTATTTTAAATCAGCACAATTTTGGAACTAAAGTTTTTTTTTTTTTTTTAGTAAGGGAGTTATAAGGGTTAAAAATTGACCACAATTTCTCATTTTTACAACACCTTTTTTTTTTTTTTTTTTTTTTTTTTTTTTTTTTTTTAGTGACTACATCACATTTGAAGTCAGTTTGAGGGGTCTATATGGTGGAAAATACCCAAGTGTGACACCATTCTAAAAACTGCACCCCTCAAGGTGCTCAAAACCACACTCAAGAAGTTTATTAACCCTTCAGGTATTTCACAGGAATTTCTGGAATGTTTAAAAAAAAAAAAAAAAAAATTTTTTAATTTAGCTCCAATTTGTTTTTTTGTATTTTACCAAGAGTAACAGGAGAAATTGGACCCCAAAAGCTGCTGTGCAATTTGACTGGAATTGATAGGACACCATGTTGCGTTTGGAGAGCCACTGATGTGCCTAAACATTAAACCCCCCCCCCCCCCCCCACAAGTGACACCATTTTGGAAAGTAGACCCCGGGGGGGGGGGCCTTTATACCGTTTCACATTTGATAAAGCAGTTTTATTCTTCGGGTCAGTATGATTACAGTAATACCTCATTTATATAATTTTATATTTTGACGCTTTTATACGATAAAATCTATTTTATATAAAAATAATTATTTTTGCATCGCTTTATTCTGAAGACTATAACTGTTTTGCTGATGATGCTGTATGGCGGCTCGTTTGTTTGCGAGACAAGATGACATTTTCAGCGGTACCATGTTTATTTATATCCGACTTTTTTTTGGCGGTATAGTAAAGCGTTGTTTTTTTGCCTTTTTTTTTGTTACGGTGATCACTGAAGGGGTTAACTAGTAGGACAGTTCTATAGGTCTGGTCGTTACGGACGTGGCGATACTAAATGTGTACTTTTATTTATTTATTTTTTTAATTTAGATAAAGAAATGTATTTAGTGGAAATATGTATGTATATGTATAATGGATTTTTTTTTTTTGTGTGTGTATATATGTGTGTATGTATATGTATATATGTATATATGTATATATATATATGTATATGTATGTATATATATATATATATGTGTGTATATATATATATATATATATATATATATATATATATATATATATATATATATATATATATATATATATATATATATACATATACACATATTTATATATACACACTAGCTGAAGAGCCCGGCGTTGCCTGGGCATAGTAAATATCTGTGGTTAGTTATAGCACCTCACTTCTCTTAATTTCCCATCACGCCTCTCATTTTCCCAATCACATCTTTCATTTTCCCCCTCATATCTCTCATTTTCTTCCTTACACCTCTCATTTTCTCCCTCACTCCTCTCATTCCCCCCTAACACTTGTCTTTTCGACCTCACATCTGTCATTTTCCGATCACTCCACTATTTTCCCTCACTCCTCTCATTTTGCACTCACACCTTTTCATTTTCACCTCAGTATATACATGTTTGTCATCTACCTTATATATAGTATACACCTGTATGTCATCTCCTGTATATAGTATATACCTGTATGTCATCTCCCCTGTATATATAATATACCTGCTGTGTGTCATCTCACCTGTATATAGTATATACCTGTATGTCATCTCCTTCTATATATAGTATATACCTGTATGTCATCTCCCCTGTATATAGTATATATCTGTGTCATCTCCTCCTGTATATAGTATATACCTGTAGGTCATCTGCTCCTGTATATAGTATATACCTGTCATCTCCTCCTGTATATAGTATGTACCTGTATGTCATCTCCTCTATATAGTATATACCTGTGTCATCTCTCCTGTATATATCTGTGTGTCATCTCCCCTGTATATAGTATATACGTGTGTCATCTCCTCCTGTATTAGACCTCGTTCACACATTATTTGCTCAGTATTTTTACCTCAGTATTTGTAAGCTAAATTGGCAGCCTGATAAATCCCCAGCCAACAGGAAGCCCTCCCCCTGGCAGTATATATTAGCTCACACATACACATAATAGACAGGTCCTGTGACTGACAGCTGCCGTATTTCCTATATGGTACATTTATTGCTCTTGTAGTTTGTCTGCTTCTTAATCTAATTTTTATTTTTGAAGGATAATACCAGACTTGTGTGTGTTTTAGGGCGAATTTCGTTTGTCAAGTTGTGTGTGTTGAGTTGCGTGTGGCAACATGCATGTAGCAACTTTTTGTGTGTCGAGTTGCATGTGACAGGTTAGTGTAGCAAGTTGTGTGCAGCAAGTTTTGCGCATGGCGAGTTTTGCGCATGGTGAGTTTTATGTGTGGTGCCTTTTGAGTATGTGCAAGTTGTGTGTGAGGCAACTTTTGCATGTGCTGCAATTTTTGTACATGTGGCAATTTTTCCGCGTGTGCAAGTTTTGCGTGTGGCGAGTTTTCCATGAGGTGAGTCGCTGATCTGACACTTTGCAGTGCACTGTGTCAGATCAGCGATCACACAGGCACTGAAGGAGGCTTGCCGGCGCCTGCTCTGAGCAGGCGCTTACAAGCCACCTCCCTGCAGGACCCGGAAGGCCCCCCACGGCCGTTTTGGATCCGGGGCCTGCAGGGTCTCATGGAAGCACGCAGGGAGCCCCCACCCTGCGCGATGCTTCCCTATGCCACCGGAACACTGCGATCATGTGTGATCGCAGTGTTCCCGGGGTTAATGTGACGGGAGCGGTCTGTAATAATCAGCTGACACCCAATGGCAATCGGCCGCGCTCCCCCTGTGAGCGCGGCCGATCACTTATGACGTACTATTCCGTCCATGAGAAGTAGGGCCCACCCCACATGGACGGAATAGTACGTCTAATGGCAGAAAGGGGTTAAGGTCACAAGGTTGAACCCAATCAGTTAAGGCCTGCACCTTCACAGGACCCATCTTAAACCCTTCAGTCAACTACAATACAATATATCCTAGGAACGATATCTCTTGAACAGAAAAGGTACGGTACATTTTTTTTCAGTTCAACAAATAAAGAATTCTTTTTAAGCTTTCGTAAAGCAATACTGACATGTTCCTTGTGCAAATCCAGATAGAATATCATCAAGGTATACCACAATAAACCTTCCAATACAATCAAAGCTATTGTTTATAAAACTTTAAAATACTGTTGGTGCATTATTTATTTAGCCCAAAAGGGCATGGAAAAATTTTCAGATAACCCCTCCAGATGTTAAACTTCATCTTACCCATCCAGGAGGCTGAGGAGTGTATCAAATTATAAGCCCCTTTTTTAAGATCCAGTTTAAAAAAAAAAAAAAAAAAAAATAATAATAATAATTTGACCCCATAAACTGCTTATGCAGGTCAGGGATAAGTGGGTATTTTTTTAACTGGAATTTTGTTTAACCCCTTTACCCCCAAGGGTGGTTTGCAGGTTAATGACCGGGCCAATTTTTTACAATTCTGACCACTGTCCCTTTATGAGGTTATAACTCTGGAACGCTTCAACGGATCCCAGTGATTCTGACATTGTTTTCTCGTGAACTATTGTACTTCATGATAGTGGTAAAATTTCTTTGATATTACCTGCGTTTATTTGTGAAAAAAAACGGAAATTTGGCGAAAATTTTGAAAGTTTTGCAATTTTCCAACTTTGAATTTTTATGCCCTTAAATCACAGAGATGTCTCACAAAATAATAAGTAACATTTCCCACATGTCTACTTTACATCAGCACAATTTTGGAACCAAAATTTTTTTTCTTAGGGAGTTATAAGGGTTAAAAGTTGACCAGCAATTTCTCATTTTTACAACACCATTTTTTTTTTTAGGGACCACATCTCATTTGAAGTCATTTTGAGGGGTCTATATATAGAAAATACCCAAGTGTGACACCATTCTAAAAACTGCACCCCTCAAGGTGCTCAAAACCATATTCAAGAAGTTTATTAACCCTTCTGGTGCTTCACAGGAATTTTTGGAATGTTTAAATAAAAATGAACATTTAACTTTTTTTCACAAAAAATTTACTTCAGCTCCAATTTGTTTTATTTTACCAAGGGTAACAGGAGAAAATGGACCCCAAAAGTTGTTGTACAATTTGTCCTGAGTATGCTGATACCCCATATGTGGGGGTAAACCACTGTTTGGGTGCATGGCTGAGCTCGGAAGCGAAGGAGCGCCATTTAACTTTTCAATGCAAAATTGACTGGAATTGAGATGGGACACCATGTTGCGTTTGGAGAGCACCTGATGTGCCTAAACATTGAAACCCCCCACAAGTGACACCATTTTGGAAAGTAGACCCCCTAAGGAACTTATCTAGATGTGTTTTGAGCGCTTTGACCCACCAAGGGCTTCACAGAAGTTTATAATGTAGAGCCGTAAAAATAAAACAAAAATTTTTTCCCACAAAAATTATTTTTTAGCCCCCAGTTTTGTATTTTCCCAAGGGTAACAGGAGAAATTGGACCACAAAAGTTGTTGTCCTATTTGTCCTGAGTACGCTGATACGCCATATGTTGGGGTAAACCCCTGTTTGGGCACACGGGAGATCTCGGAAGGGAAGGAGCACTGTTTTACTTTTTCAACGCAGAATTGGCTGGAATTGAGATCGGACGCCATGTCACGTTTGGAGAGCCCCTGATGTGCCTAAACAGTGGAAACCCCTCAATTATAACTGAAACCCTAATCCAAACACACCCCTAACCCTAATCCCAACCCTATTCTCAACCGTAAATGTAATCTAAACCCTAACCGTAACTTTAGCCCCAACCCTAACTTTAGCCCCAAACCTAACTGTAGCCCTAATGAGAAAATGGAAATAAATAAATATTTTTTTTTTTTTTCCCTAACTAAGGGGGTGATTTACTTTTATAGCATTTTTTTTTAAGCGGATATTTATGATTGGCAACTGTCACACACTGAAAGACGCTTTTTATTGCAAAAAATATTTTTTGCGTTACCACATTTTGAGCTATAATTTTTCCATATTTTGGTCCACAGAGTCACGTGAGGTCTTGTTTTTTTGCGGAATGAGTTGATGTTTTTATTGGTAACATTTTTGGGCACGTGACATTTTTTGATCGCTTTTTATTCCGATTTTTGTGAGACAGAATGACCAAAAACCAGCTATTCATTAATTTCTTTTGGGGGAGGCGTTTATACCGTTCCGCGTCTGGTAAAATTGATAAAGCAGTTTTATTCTTCGGGTCAGTACGATTACAGCGATGGCTCATTTATCTTTTTTTTTTTTTTCTTTTTTTTTTTTTTATGTTTTGGCGCTTTTATACGATAAACTATTTTATAGAAAAAATAATTATTTTGGCATCGCTTTATTCTCAGGACTACCCGTTTTTTGCAGGACAAGATGACGTTTTTAGCGGTACCATGGTTATTTATATCCATCTTTTTGATCGCGTATTATTCCACTTTTTGTTCGGCGGTATGATAATACCTACCTTTGCCTCGTTGTTTTTTTTTTTTTTCTTACGGTGTTTACTGAAGGGGTTAACTAGTGGGCCAGTTTTATAGGTGGGGTCGTTACGGACGCGGAGATACTAAATATGCGTACTTTTATTTTATTTTTTTTTTTAGATTAAAGAAATGTATTTATGGGAATTATATATATATATATATATATATATATATATATATATATATATATATATATATATATATATATATATATATATATATATATATATATTATTTTTTTTTTTTTTTTTTCATTATTTAGGAATTTATTTTTTTTATTTTTTACACATTTGGAATTTTTTTTTTTTTTTACTTTGTCCCAGGGGGGGACATCACAGATCGATGATCTGACAGTTTGCATAGCACTCTGTCAGATCACCGATCTGACTTACAGTGCTGCAGGCTTCACAGTGCCTGCTCTGAGCAGGCGCTGTGAAGCCACCTCCCTCCCTGCAGGACCCGGATGCCATGGCCATTTTGGACCCGGGCCTGGAGCAGGGAGGTAGGGAGACCCTCGCAGCAACACGATCACATCGTGTTGCTGCGGGGGGCTCAGGGAAGCCCGCAGGGAGCCCCCTCCCTGCGCAATGCTTCCCTATACTGCCGGCACACCGCGCTCATGTTTGATCGTGGTGTGCCGATGTTTAATGTGCCGGGGGCGGTCCGCCCTTGAGCGCTGCCGATCGCATATGATGTACTATCCCGTCGGTGGTCATACGGGCCCACCCCACCTCGACGGGATAGTACGTCATATGTCAGAAAGGGGTTAATTCACCAAAATCGAGGCACAGATGGAAGCCACCATCTATTTTCCATAAAATAAATCCAGCAGCTATAGGCGAGGAGGAAGGACTAATATGACCCCACCCATAAACTCTGGGTATCGAGACTGCTGGTGGTAGTATGACTGTCCTAATCAAGTGTTACACCACTACAAAGCAGACACAGACCTTCACCACCTACTCTGACAAACAGCGTGGTGTCTTCATTCAGGTATATGAAGGTGAGAGGGCCATGACAAAGGACAATAACCTGCTGGGCAAGTTTGAGCTGACTGGCATCCCTCCTGCTCCTCGTGGTGTTCCAAAGAATCGGGTGACATTCGACATTGATGCCAATGGTATCCTGAATGTGTCTGCAGTGGACAAGAGCACCGGCAAGGAGAACAAGATCACAATTACCAACGACAAAGGTAGTCTCAGCAAGGAAGAGATCAAGCGCATGGTTGAAGAGGTTGAGAAGTACAAGGCGGAGGATGACAGAGGGACAAGGTCTCCACCAAGAACTCCCTGGAGTCTTACGCCTTCAACATGAAAGCCACAGTAGAGGATGAGAAGCTGCAGGGAAAGATCAGCGATGAGGACAAGCAAACGATCCTGGACAAATGCAACAAGATCATCTCCTGGCTGGACAAGAACCAGACTGCAGAGAGGGATGAATTTTGAGCATCAACAGAAGGAGCTGGAGAAGATCTGCAACCCCATAATCACCAAGCTGTACCAGAGTGCTGGTGGCATGCCAGGAGGAATGCCTGGCGGCTTCCCAGGAGCAGGCGGCGCTCCCTCAAGCGGTGCCTCATCTGGGCCCACAATTGCGGAGGTCGACTAAACATGAACGGGAAAAGCATTCCCTCAATGACTCGGGGCACAAATGTTCATTGGCTGTTCCTAATTCTCATTTAGGCTGTGTGCCCACGTTGCATTTTTTTTGTGTTTCAGCCGCATTTTTGCCGCAGTGAAAACTCTTAAATGCATTCCCATGCAATCCTATGGGATTCAGCAGTTGCTGTGCCCATGCTGCGGATTTTCCTGCTGCGGAATCTCATAGTGGTAAAATCCGCAGCATGTTCATTATTTCTATTATTATTATTAGTTTAACATTCTATCTTTTACTATAGATGCTGCCTATGCAGCATCAATAGTAAAAAGTTGGTCACACTTGTCAAGCACTATGCTTGACAAGTGTGACCAACCTGTAAATCACTTTTCCAAGCGATGCCTCCAATCGCTTGGAAAAGTGCAAGCATTCAACAAGCTAAAAACGCTTGCAAAACGCTTGTGTTTTTGCGGGAAGGGAGTTGCGGAAATGGACCTTTCCACAGCATTTTTGCAACGTGGGCACATAGCCTTAAGCTTCTGTTTTGGAGCGTTAATACTTCAATTCACTCCGAGACGTGGAATGCCGTGGCACTTTACCTG
Organism: Ranitomeya imitator; assembly: GCF_032444005.1. Classification (NCBI taxonomy): domain Eukaryota; kingdom Metazoa; phylum Chordata; class Amphibia; order Anura; family Dendrobatidae; genus Ranitomeya; species Ranitomeya imitator. The sequence goes on along the minus strand of NC_091283.1, from coordinate 158,988,473 downwards.
TACTGTAACAAACCGGTCCAGAGAAAGTATTTAACTGGCAAAAAAAAAAAAAAAAAGTGGGGAATTATCCTGTAACCACTACATCACTCTCTGCTGCAGTCGCTGATTTAATTGGTCCATTCTATTCACTGGCCTCAACCTATTTTTGGAAATTTTATAATAAACTGCATTGTGTGTAATTCATGTACAATTCATTTCACACATTCCAGGATCATATTATGATTTTTTTTTTTTTTTTTAATTTTGCCATTCCCCTAAACAAGAAGCCCCTTTTAGCGGTCTGGGGTTCTCCACATTCCAGCTCAGTACTGTCACAATTGAGCTCCTCATCTACTATATTTCTGGATCTCAGAGGGGATGTCAATGAGGACAAGGTCAGTGGAGCCAGAACTGTGTCCAATCTTGGCTGGAAATATCTGAATAAGATAACAGGCCCACAGCTGCTGGATGAGAGAATTTGGGTGGAGAAAAAAAAAACAATTTTTGTTGGAAGAATAAAAAAAAAAACATGGAAAGAATTCTATGTTTTCTTTTCCCACTTGGCACAGGAAACATATAGAAAATGTGTTAAATATCCTGCAATGTATTTTTTTTTTTGTCCTTATTTGTTAAATTATTGGCAGATGGCTCTTAGTCATATGAATTTCTTTGAAAACAAACTGCCAATTTGTGATTATTTCTCTCATTAAGGGTTGTCATTGTCTATTCATGGGCTCATACACTGTTAACCAAGCAGATTTAAATTAATCTGTCAGCCCTCATTCACATGTCAGTATTTTTGCATCAGTGTTTTTATACCAAAGCCATGCGTGGAACTTACAAAGAAAAACTAACTGAAAGATTGACACCTGTTCTGTGTTTTGGCATATAAAAACACTGATGCAAAAACATATGAATGAAGCCTCAAGGTGATTTTTTTTTTTTTTTCCCCCACAATCAATTTGCTCAAAAATCTCCCTCACCTCACATTGAGAGGTTTGCAGCTCGGACGACAGCACAACACCGCTGCTAATCGAAAGCTTTATTTTGAATCCGTACCCTCCTATGTATGTGCGCTCAAAGAAGCTGCGCACCCCTCTTGGAGGAATTTTTGAATAGTGGCGGTCTCAAGTATTGGACCCTCAAATGTTTTATAAAGGATTACTTTTTAAATTGAAGGTGTTAAAATTTGTATTTTGTATTAATAATTGATATTTTTCTCTTCGCCACGACAGCACCCACTGAGAGAGGGGATCCGCCCCTAGGAACAGGAAACCCTACGGAGAGATAAAAGGGGCGGTCCCCCTCGCTCCCACAGTTTGGTTTCCTGTTCCTACGGGAAGATCCACGGAGAAGAGGATTCCCAGCCTGGACGCCGCTTGCGCAGTTTACCTGTGAGGACGGCAAGGGCTCCAGGACTGGATGCAGCGTCGGGGGTGCTGATTCAGTTTTCCCCCCTCTGCTGGCAGATGTCGCGAGACCAGGTCGTGGGGGGCCGGTTCGCGGCAGATGTCCGGCGGTCTGCGGGGCAAGCACCAGGTGGTAGCATTGCGCCGTCCTCGGCGGACGCCTGTGCGGTGTGGAGCCCAGTGTATGCCCCCGGAAGTGCTGGTAAGCTTCCGGGGTGCGGAGGAGTGAGACGACGCCGGCGCTGAAGCCGGTAACAGCTCCGGAGTATCCAATATGGCCGCGGCCCGGAAGTGGTTAGCACTTCCGGGTTCAACAGGAAGAACATGGCGGCCCCCATGTGAAAAGGACGCCGGCGCTGCATCCCGGCGTCCAGAATGGATTCTGTAAGAGAGCCTGCGGTACCTTCTCTAGAGGTTACCACGTCACCCCTCGCAGCCATGCCAGCAGCAGCAGCCGCTCTAGGCAGAGCGGATCGTCCAAAAGGAAGCCACCTGCATCTGTGTCTCCTCCTCAGCCGGTACCTGATCGGTCAGCTTCTGGGTGAGTGTGCATCTACCCCACTAGTCTGATTATTGTCCCTCTCCCTTTATAATAGGCAAAAAGGAAAGAAAAAGCGAAACACAAGCAGTGTGCGTTATGTATCCAGCCCCTTCCGGATAGTTACACTAAAAGGCTATGTGATTCATGTATAAAATCAACGTTACGTGAGGAAGCCTCAGTTAAATCAGAGGATATAAGGGCCATGATTAGGGAAGAATTACGAGCCCTACAAAGCGTTGACAGAGAGCCACGTATTAAGGAGAAAAGAGGATACGTTTCACCTGTATCCGATCAGCCGTCTGAGTTAGAGGAAGCAAACTCAGATAGATCGCAGCAGGAGATATCCTCAGATGAGGATCAGGATACGTGCTTCCCCACAGATAGCATTGACAATCTGGTGAGATCAGTTTGCAATACCATGGGCATAGAAGATCTTAAAGTCCCTAAAACACAGCAAGACATTATGTTTGCTGGCCTATCCGAAAAGAAGAGACCCTCTTTTCCGGTAATAACGGCAGTAAAAAGTCTGATCAAAAAAGAGTGGGAAAGCCAGGGGCAGAGGGGGTTACCACCATCCTCAAAGAGACGCTACCCCTTTAATGATGAAGAATTCACAACATGGTCAAAAGCCCCAAAAGTAGACGCAGCTGTGGCGTCTACATCAAAGAAATCCTTACTGCCTGTAGAGGATTCAGGCTCCTTACAAGATCCTCTAGATCGCAAAGCCGATTCGCTCCTTAAAAGAGCATGGGAGACTTCGGCAGGGGCCTTTAAACCGGCAATCTCAGCCACATGCACCGCAAGATCCATGCTTGTTTGGCTGAGTGACTTGGAAGAAGGGCTGAAAGGAGGTCTCTCTCTCGAGAGAAATTGTCCTCTATACCCCTAATTAGAGGTGCCACAGCCTTTCTAGCGGACTCATCTGCCGACTCTATACGCCTGGCAGCCAAGTCGGCAGGATTAACCAATGCAGCACGTAGGGCCCTATGGCTTAAGGGCTGGAAAGGTGACCCTCAGACCAAGTCTAAGTTATGCAGCCTTCCATGTCAGGGTGAGTACCTGTTTGGTACCAAACTGGATGAGATCTTAACTAAAGCAGGGGAAAGGAAGAAAGGCTTTCCAAATAGTAATAATTACGTTCCATTTTATAGGAGAGCGTTCCGAAAGCCCGCATTTAATAAAAGGAAGGAGTTTAAGAACCAGGATCGCTGGGCCACAAGAGACACAAAACAAAAGGGTGCGTTCTTTGGGAAGCGCCCTTTCAAGTTTGAAGAAAAACCCCGTTAGGACAGATCTACCTGTGGGAGGCAGATTGTCCTCCTTCGCTAATGAATGGCGGGCCATAACAGCAAATATTTGGGCAAATAACCTTATTGCCTCTGGGTTACAATTAAAATTTTCCCGAGTCCCTCCGGACTCATTTCTATTGACTTCATTAAAGTCTCAGTTACAACAAGAGGCATTGGAGCAGGAGGTAATAAATCTCCTAGCTAAGGGAGTCTTGGTGGAGGTTCCATTCCTACAGGAGGGAAAGGGATTCTATTCCCCGTTATTTTTGATTCCAAAACCAGATGGAACATTCAGAACTATTATTAATCTTAAAAAATTAAACATCTACCTAGAAAATCAAACCTTTAAGATGGAATCTATCCGGTCCACCATTAAACTCCTGTTTCCCTATTGCTTTATGACAGTTCTCGACCTTAAAGATGTGTATTACCATCTACCTATTTATGCAGAGCATCAACAATATCTACGCGTAGCGATTGTATTGAATGGGTGTGTCCGACACTTTCAGTATACTGCAATGACTTTTGGGCTATCTATAGCCCCAAGAGTATTCACTAAACTAATGGCGGAGGTAATGTCATATCTAAGACTAAAAGACACTCTCGTAATTCCCTACTTAGATGACATCTTAGTAGTAGGAAATTCTCCTTCGCAATGTCAACAACGGTTGTGTGATATGATAGCATCTCTGCAAAAATTGGGTTGGATAATAAACTGGGAGAATTCTAGACTTATCCCAACAACTCGGCAAATTTTCCTAGGGATTATATTAGATTCTACAAGCCAGAAATGTTTCCTTCCGGAAAATAAACAGATAACGGTCAGGAATAAAGTTCAGTCAGTAATAGATAAACCCCTAATTTCTTTGAAAGAAGGCATGTCCATGTCCCTTCTTGGCTCCTTCACGTCATGTATTTCAGCGGTTCCATGGGCCCAATTTCACTCGAGGCATTTACAGTATGCAATTTTACATGAAGAAGAAAAATCTCATGGTCATTTAAATATTAAAATTTCCCTTTCTAATAATGTAATCCAATCTCTGATATGGTGGCTAGATCCAAAAAACCTGGTCAGTGGAGTCCCCTGGGTAGTTAAACCCTCAAATATAATATATACTGATGCCAGTCCTACTGGCTGGGGCGCACATTTAAAAGACCATTTAGTCCAAGGATTATGGTCAGTCACGGAGTCAGACGACTCTTCTAATATAAGAGAGCTAAAAGCTATATATCATGCTCTATGTGAATTCCTTCCGCAGCTACACGGGACACTTACCAGAATTCTGTCCGACAACATGACCTCAGTCGCCTATATCAATCATCAAGGAGGAACAAGATCAGGAACGCTCATGTCTATAACCGAAGACATTCTAACCATAGCCGAAGAACATCTTCTGTCCCTGTCAGCGCTACATGTCAGAGGAGTGGACAACTCAAGAGCAGACTTCCTCAGTCGTCATACCCTCCACCAAGGAGAGTGGGTCCTAAATCATCAAATTTTCAAAATGATAACCATGAAATGGGGTACACCCGACATAGATCTCTTCGCCACAAGACAAAACCGACAACTAAAAAGATTTGCTTCAATGTTCCGGGCCGACAATCCCGACATTCTCGATGCCCTTCAGACTCCTTGGACATTTAAGAAAGCATACGCTTTTCCTCCTCTGATTCTTCTACCAACAGTAATCAGGAAGATAAGGGAGGACCGGGCAAATATAATCCTGATTGCCCCATTTTGGCCAAAAAGACCATGGTTTTCCCTGCTCAGAGCCATGTCCATCTCGGATCCGTGGATCCTCCCGGAGGATCAGGATCTTCTTTCCCAGGGGCCCTTCAACCACCCTCATGTGAAGGAACTAAGGTTGACAGCCTGGAATTTGAGAGGCAGCTGTTAAAACTAAGAGGCTTCTCCGATAGTGTAATTAATACCTTGTTAACAAGTAGAAAAAGATCCACTACTGACATATATGTGAGAGTGTGGAAGAAATTTCTAAATCTCTATCCATCGGCGTTATCTAGTGAAATTCCCGTCTCCACTATTCTAGAATTTCTTCAAAAAGGACGTGACCTAGGTCTTTCAGTTAATACTCTGAAAGTACAAGTTTCTGCTCTAGGGGCCTTGTATAGTCACAATGTTGCGGGTAATAGATGGATAGCTAGATTTATTTCAGCTTGCCAGAGATCAGAGCCAGTTCAGATTCCGCAGATGCCTCCTTGGGATATTAATTTGGTCCTGGAAGCCTTAACAGGTCATCCATTTGAGCCTCTAGACTTAGCTCACATTAAATATATTTCACTTAAGACCGTTCTTCTTGTCGCGTTAGTATCGGCAAGAAGAGTAGGTGACATACAGGCGCTATCAGTAGATCCTCCCTTTATGTCAATATTTCCTGATAGAATTGTCCTGAAAACAGACCGACCCTACCTACCTAAAATGTGTACAAAATTCCATAGGTCTCAAGAGATCCTTCTTCCTTCTTTCTATAATAATCCTACAGACCAGGAAGAAGAGAAGTACCATACTTTAGATGTGAGAAGGGCTATAATAACTTATCTGGATAGGACTAGCGCCTGGAGGAAGAGCAGGGCTCTCTTTGTTTCCTTCCAGGGTCAAAGGAAAGGATCTGGTGTTACAAAAGGCACACTATCCCGATGGATTCGGGAGGTGATATACCTGGCCTATTAATCTAAAGGGGAGAATCCACCTGAGACTGTGAAGGCACATTCCACCCGGGCGATGGCATCATCCTGGGCTGAACGAGCAGAGGTTCCTATAGAACTCATATGTATGGCCGCAACCTGGTCCTCTCCTTCTACCTTCTATAGTCACTATAGATTAGATCTATCTGCCTCCACTGACTTGTGTTTCGGTAGATCAGTCCTTAATACGATAATCCCCCCCAAATAACTATCTCTGAAAGTCTCTCAGTGGGTGCTGTCGTGGCGAAGAGAAAACACCGGATTACGTACCGGTAATGCTCTTTTATAGAGCCACGACAGCACCCCTTCACTTCCCTCCCATTTACATATATTAGTGTACATATGAGCACTGTTAAGGGTGGTGGATTCTTGTACTTATACATAGTTAAATTATAATGAATGATGATAAAGAATTGTTTACTAAAACTGGTGGGCGGTTCCTCGCAATCTCTGTAACCCAAACTGTGGGAGCGAGGGGGACCGCCCCTTTTATCTCTCCGTAGGGTTTCCTGTTCCTAGGGGCGGATCCCCTCTCTCAGTGGGTGCTGTCGTGGCTCTATAAAAGAGCATTACCGGTACGTAATCCGGTGTTTTTTAATAAAGTTAAACACCACTTTATTTCTAATTTTTTTTTTTTTTTAATTTATTAATCTTTACTCTTACTGTTTTGAACAGCTGACATGTGCCCGCAATAGCGGCGGGTGAAATCACGATTCACCCGCCGCTATTAACTAGCTAAATGCTGCTGTCAAACGCTGACTGTGTCATTTAACCGGTGCTTGCGGCCGGAAATGAGCGCATCGCTGACCCCCGTCACATGATCGGGGGTCAGCGATGCTTCTGCATTGTAACCATAGAGGTCCTTGAGACCTCTATGGTTACTGATCCCCGGCAGCTGTGAGCGCCACCCTGTGGCCGGCGCTCATAGCACACCTGCATTTCTGCTGAATAGCAGCGATCATAAGATCAGATGTAGCAGAGCCGATCGCGTTGTGCCAGCTTCTAGCTTCCTATGGAGGCTATTGAAGCATGGCAAAAGTAAAAAAAAAAAAAAAAAAAAAAAAAGTTGAAAAAAATATAAGTTTAAATCGCCCCCCCCCCCCCTTTTGCCCCATTCAAAATAAATCAATAAAAAAAAAACCTACACAGATTTGGTATCGCCGTGTTCAGAATCGCCCGATCTATCAATAATAAAAAGGATTAATCTGATCGCTAAACAGCGTAGTGAGAAAAAAATTCGAAACGCCAGAGTTACGTTTTTTTGGTCGCCGTGACATTGCATTAAAATGCAATAACGGGCGATCAAAAGAACGTGTATGCACCAAAATGCTATCATTAAAAATGCCAGGTCAGCATGTAAAAAATAAGCCCTCACCTGACCCCAGATCCTGAAAAATGGAGACGCTACGGGTATCTGAAAATGGCGCATTGAAAATGCTGAAATGCATCAAAATCCGCAATGTGTGCACATAGCCTAAGGGTGCAAGCTTATTTGTAGGGGGCTTGTGAATTGTATACCACTGCACCCATAGAAGTGGACAGAACAGGGTTGCACATTTCTAAGGGAGCAGTGGTGTAATGTGACCCCTCCCTCTACGTTGCCTTCTGTGAGAGCAGTGGTGTAATGCGTGACCCCCGCTCCCATCTACTTCTATGGGAGCAGTGATATAACCTGACCATGCTCGCTCTACTTCTGTGGGAGCAGTAATATAGTGGATGGAGCGGGTCACACATTACACCACTGTTCCCATAGATGTGGGGTTACCTCTTGCATACATTAGATACTGCGTATCTAATCCCATCCTGTGTGATACATGCCGCTGAGCTCAATATCTAATCCCATTGTGATAAACTACACTTAGCCCTGTATCTAATCCAAGCTCGTTACTCTAAGCATATCTAATCGTGCACGTGATACACTCCACGTATCTAACTCCAGTTAGTTTGTGCTACTCGCTTTATCATTAACAGAATTGGTGCTGCCAGCCGTCCTCGGTTACACAGTCTACCTGTCAGTATCACTGGCAGTTGCCAACAAAATGGCTCCTCGCTGTGATCCTAAACTTGCAAAAAGGGGAGGAGTGGGGAGACATCAGATACATGTGCATAAACTCTGCCCACTTTTACTGCAGTCGTAATGTGAGCTAGCACTACACTAGTATTCCTGGCAAATTTCAGCAGCTGCTCTCCCTAGTGTTCAAAAGTGGAAATGCAAAACTTTTTTAAAATATCTTTTTTTAAATAATGTAAAATATAAAAAAAATTTATCTCTGTAATATATATATATATTTTTTTTAAATATGGCATCTTCCCTTTTTTTTAATACAGCTTATAAAAATGCACTGAGAAACTTGAAGGTAACCCATGTAGTAAAAAAAATAAAAATGATACATTCTGGCTGATAATGTCAGATTGACTAGCAAGTTTTACAAATAAACACTGTGTGTTCTTAATCTTTATTTTTAATTTCAAAAACCATGAAACTCGTGCCTACATGGAATAATTTACAAAAGATGCTTGGTTAAAATCTCATCCAGACTGTGGGGGGAAAAATTGGTAATAAAACATATTTGGTAAGTGCACTTTCAGTCTAACTTACTACCTCCTATTTACAAGAATATAAGGCTAGTAGCTGAAGAGCCCGGTGTTGCCTGGGCATAGTAAATATCTGTGGTTAGTTATAGCACCTCACTTCTCTTATTTTCCCATCACGCCTCTCATTTTCCCAATCACATCTTTCATTTTCCCCCTCACATCTCTCATTTTCCCCCTCACACCTCTCATTTTCTCCCTCACTCCTCTCATTCCCCCCTAACACTTGTCATTTCGACCTCACATCTGTCATTTTCCGATCACTCCACTATTTTCCCTCACTCCTCTCATTTTGCACTCACACCTTTTCATTTTCACCTCACCCCTCTCATTTTCCCCTCAGTATATACATGTTTGTCAATATATATATATATATATATATATATATATATATATATATATATATTATACACCTGTATGTCATCTCCCCTGTAAATAGTATATACCTGCTGTGTCATCTCCTCCTGTATATAGTATATACCTGCTGTATGTCATCTCCTCCTCCTATATACCTATGTGTCATCTCCTTTTATATAGTATATACCTGTATGTCATCTCCTCCTGTATATAGTATATACCTGTGTGTCATCTCCCCTGTTTATAGTATATACCAGTGTGTCATCTCCTCCTGTATATAGTATATACCTGTGCAGGGTCGGCTCCAGGTTTTTGTGGTCCCCAGGCAAGAGTCTCAGTGGGCCCACATACCACGTTTCATGATGCACAGATACGGAGGAGAAATATACTGTAGATATACTACACAGGGCTTAGCCTTCCCCCTCATCCTTCACATAGGCAGATCTGCGCGCACACACAATACGCAGACATGTACACATACAATACGTACACATACATACAGTACGCAGACATGCACAAACATACAATAAGCAGACATGCACACACATACAGTACTCAGACATGCGCGCACACACAAAGTACGCAGACATACACACATACAGTACTCAGACATACACACAGTACGTAGACATGCACACACATACAGTACGCCGACATGCACACACAATACGCAGATATGTACATACATATATTTGAAGACAAATACACAAAAATATATACAGTCATACACACTGATATACACACCTATGCACATCATACATGCATACACAGACAGACACAAGCCTCACTCACCTCCCCCTGGCTTGTCGCTCATCAGGCTGCTCTGGCATGTGGCTATGGAGGGCGCGCTGTTTGGCAGTCAGACATGGCCGCACACAGTGCACTCTGCAGCTGTGTCTGCTACTAAATGATGCGGTCGGGCCGGCACTGTGCCTTTAAGGCTATGTGCACATGTTGCGGTTTTTGCTGCAGATCCGCAGCGTTTTTGACGCTGCGGATCCGCAGCAGTTTCCATGCGGTGTACAGTACAATGCTAACCTATGGAAAACAAAAACTGCTGTGCACATGCTGCGGAAAAAAACGTGCGGAAATGCTGCGGTTTATTTTCCGCAGCATGTCAATTCTTTATGCGGAATCCGCAGAGGTTTGGCATATTAAAAATCCGCAGGTGTCTAAAACCGCAGTGGAAACCGCACAAAAAACCGCGATAAACCGCAGGACTTTTTGCACTGCGGATTTAATCAAATCCGCTGCGGAAAATTCCGCAATGGAATCCGCAGCGTGTGCACATACCCTAACTTTGGGTGTGTCTGGCTGCGGCGCTCGTCATTGGGGTGGGCGGGTTGCTGGGCTGGGTCTCCATCCGTGTGCGGCCGCGTGGTTGGCGGCCTGTGCCCGGCACATCGCTTACCTCCGGTGGCGTGTGGGCGTGTCTTTCCCTTTCATAAGACTTTCGGTGCTGCATGCGCCGACTCATGAATGTACACAGATCCGGGACTACATATACCGGCATGTATCCTACCTGAAGTGCACTTCCTGATTCATTGGACACTAATTGACTACCATTGGTTGACTGCAGTTTAAAAGGAGCATGTTTGGAGTATGATGCCACTCCCCCTGACGAAGGCATGTCGCTGAAATGCGTGTAGGGGCTGTGGCACCATCTCCTGAGCTCTGGTAAGACCCTGCTATTTATGTTAGTCACGGTTGCTGCAAGCACAACGTGTGTTTCCCTGCTGTTTACCATATATCTATGCATGACAACTCTGGCACGCCACTATGGCTGTATATTTTTGCTCTTAGCTATTTATGCCCTGTGGGTTGCTGTGTTCCCTATCGCAGGAGTCTCTTTTCATATAGCAACATACCATATTACATATAGTTCACTAGGTCTTGCCAGACCATCTGCTCAGTAGTGGTGCCACCTTTGTTTTTTGGCTCATTAACCAAACATTCCCTGTGGGTACTATTTTTAGATATGTTTGTCCATTTTTATCCTAATAAAGATTGTTATATTTTGTTCTAAATACGCTTCAGTCTCTATATGATTCTGTACCCTAACTTTGCTTGTGTGTCTGCCTGGCCGCATCATTACTACAGCTGCAGAGTGCACTGTGCGCGACCATGTTTGTTTAAGTGACGGCTGAGCTCAAGTAGTGATGAAGCTGCTGGGGGAGTAGCCAGGGCTCCCTGGTGTCCGGCCACCAGTGGGCCCCCCATTTGTTCAGGGCCCCGGCAGTTGCCCGGGTACGCCGGGTGCTGACGCCGGCCCTGTACCTGTGTCATCTCCCCTGTATATAGTATATACCTGTCATCTCCCCTGTATATAGTATACTAGCTATTGAACCCGTTCTACGCCCGGGTGGCTAGCATCATATTGGTATATGGTCTCCATCCTGGTATGTGCTGCTCCATCGTGCGTCCCCATCCTGTCATGAGCTGCTCCATCCTGCGTCCCCATCCTGACATGTTCTGCACCCATCCTGCGCCCCCATTGTCATGTGCTGCTCCCATCCTGCGCCCCCATTGTGACGTGCTGCTCCCATCCCGCGCCCCCATTCTGACATGTTCTGCATCCATCTTGCGCCTCCATTCTGACATGTTCTGCACCCATCTTGCGCCCCCATTCTGTCATGTGTTGCACCCATCCTGCGCCCCCATTGAGACATGTGCTACTCCCCTCCTGCGCCCCCATTCTGACATGTTCTGCACCCATCTTGCGCCCCCATTCTGTCATGTGTTGCACCCATCCTGCACCCCCATTCTGTCATGTGCTGCTCCCATCCTGCGCCCCCATTGAGACGTGCTACTCCCCTCCTGCGCCCCCATTCTGACATGTTCTGCACCCATCTTGCGCCCCCATTCTGTCATGTGTTGCACCCATCCTGCGCCCCCATTCTGTCATGTGCTGCTCCCATCCTGCGCCCCCATTGTGACATGTTCTGCACCCATCCTGCGCCTCCATTCTGTCATTTGCTGCTCCCATCCTGTGCCCCCATTATGTCATGTGCTGCTCCCATCCTGTGCCCCCATTCTTTCATGTGCTGCTCCCATCCTGCACCCCTGTTCTGTCATGTGCTGCTCCCATCCTGCGCCCGTTCTGTCATGTGCTGCTGCCATCCTGCGCCCCCGTTCTGTCATGTGCTGCTCCCATCCTGCGCCCGTTCTGTCATGTGCTGCTGCCATCCTGCATCCCCATCCTGTCATGTGCTGCACCCATCCTGTGCCTCCATTCTGTCATTTGCTGCTGCCATCCTGCGCCTGTTCTGTCATGTGCTGCTCCCATCCTGCGCCCCCGTTCTGTCATGTGCTGCTCCCATCCTGCGCCACCATTGTATTATGTGCCCCCCATAAGATGCTCCATTATATATGCCCCGTATGCTGCTGCCATATATTAAAAAAAAAAAATACACCATACTCGCCTATCGTCGCTGGGCGCTTAGTGCTGGGGGCCTGAGCAGGGGGGACACCGGCACGCTGTGGGGGTCAGGTGCCGGAGTCACCGCCAGCTCAGGCCCCCAGCACTTGCTATACTCACCTGTCTGTCCTGTTCCACCGCTGTGCGCCGGCGCGCATTAAGCGCATCATCGCGCCCTCTGAACTGGGAACGTCACAGCAGAGGATCGGGGAGCCGGAGCCGCACGCATCGCTGGAACGGGGGACAGGTAAATATACTCACCCTCCTGGCGGTCCCTGACTCTCCGGTGGAGATCGCGGTGTGTGTCCAGTGTTTACGCATACCGCGATCTCCTGGGAGCGTCACTCTGTGGGGGCCAGACTGCGCCGGCGCTTGCGCAGTCTATAAAGGCTTCGGACAGAGTGACGCTCCCAGCGTTATATTATAGATATTTGTATGTCATCTCCTCCTGTATTAGACCGCGTTCACACGTTATTTGCTCAGTATTTTTACCTCAGTATTTGTAAGCTAAATTGGCAGCCTGATAAATCCCCAGCCAACAGGAAGCCCTTCCCCCCCCCCGGCAGTATATATTAGCTCACACATACACATAATAGACAGGTCATGTGACTGACAGTTGCCGGATTTCCTATATGGTACATTTGTTGCTCTTGTAGTTTGTCTACTTATTAATCAGATTTTTATTTTTGAAGGATAATACCAGACTTGTGTGTGTTTTAGGGCGAGTTTCATGTGTCAAGTTGTGTGTGTGTGTGTGTGTTGAGTTGCATGTGGCGACATGCGTGTAGCAACTTCTTGTGTGTCGAGTTGCATGTGACAGGTTAGTGTAGCAAGTTTTGCACATGGCGAGTTTTGAGTGTGCAAGTTTTGTGTGAGGCAACTTTTGCATGTGTTGCAACTTTTGTGCATGTGGCAATTTTTCCGCGTGTGCAAGTTTTGCATGTGGCGAGTTTTGCACATGTGGTGAGTTTTGCGAGTGGCGAGTTTTTAGCGGCGACTTTTGTGTTTCGACTTTTATGTGGCGAGGTTGGTGTATGGGTGGTATGTGTTCAAGCACGTGGTAGTGTGTGGCGCATTTTGTGTGTGTGTTCATATCCCCGTGTGTGGTGAGTATCCCATGTCAGGGCCCCACCTTAGCAATTGTACGGTATATACTCTTTGGCGCCATCGCTCTCATTCTTTAAGTCCCCCTCGTTCACATTTGGCAGCTGTCAATTTGCCTCCAACACTTTTCCTTTCACTTTTTCCCCATTATGTAGATATGGGCAAAATTGTTTGGTGAATTGGAACGTGCGGGGTTAAAATTTTGCCTCACAACATAGCCTATGACGCTCTCAGGGTCCAGACGTGCGACTGTGCAAAATTTTGTGGCTGTAGCTGTGACGGTGCAGATGCCAAACACACACACACACACACACACACACACACACACACACACACACACACACACACACACACACACACACACACACACACACACACACACACACACACACACGTTGCGTTTTGTTTTTTTTTTCCAATTTTAAGCGGCGTACAAAAACAGGTTTTGGTGCATTTTTTTTTCTACTGCATTTTTAGCAGGTTACATTCATCTCTTGTGCATGGTGATAGTTTTGTACATTAAAGAAAAATCTAATTCAACTTATTCAGGTTTTGGCACCAAAAACACAGCAAACCTGATACCTGCGTTTTTGCACTGCCCATTGCTTTCAATGGGTGAAGAACTTTGTAAACCAGATGTGTCCATGAGATTTCTGAAATCTCACTTTGCTGCTTCTGTAAAATGCAGCTGAAAATTTCCATGCAAAAACGCAACATGTGAACATGGGCTAATATTGCCCCTATGTACAAGAATATGACTACTATAAGGCTATGGGCACACGTTTGAGTAAAATTTCTGCAGTTCTTGTCAGGAAATACGCAGTGCAAAAATGCACAGAGAATTGAAATGCAGCAGAAAATTTTCTGCACCAAATCTGCAAGTCAAAAATAAGCAACATGTGCATGACTCATCAGGTTTCTTATTCACTTTTCTGGCTTCAGATTTCTTCAGTTTTCTCTAGAAGAAAAAACCCATGAAATCTGCAACCTGTGCACATAACTACTGATCTATATACCGTACTTATTATTATTTTATTATTATAGCGCCATTTATTCCATGGCGCTTTACATGTGAGGAGGGGTATACATAAAAACAGGTACAATAATCTTGAACAATGCAAGTCACAACTACAAGGGATGGGTCAGGATACAGTAGGTGAGGGTAGAGCTGGTTGTGCAGCGGTTTGGTCAATCAGTGGTTACTGCAGGTTGTAGGCTTGTCGGAAGAGGTAGGTCTTCAGGTTATTTTTGAAGGTTTCGATGGTAGGTGAGAGTCTGATATGTTGTGGTAGAGAGTTCCAGAGTAGGGGTGATGCGCAAGAGAAATCTTGTATGCGATTGTGGGAAGAGGAGATAAGAGGGGAATAGAGAAGGAGATCTTGTGAGGATCGGAGGTTGCGTGTACTTATGTACCCCATTACTTACAAGTGCTGTTTTCTCCCACAGTATGGTATTGTGTTGGATGCAGGCTCCTCCCACACCGCGCTATTTATTTACAAGTGGCCGTCCGATAAAGAAAATGACACTGGTATTGTGAGCGAGCAAAGCATGTGTGATGTACATGGTAAGTAAAAACACCTCCCAAGCTCCCACTCCACTATTAGTTTACATGAGATCATGACATTAGTCTGAGATGCAATTCATCTGTTTGATCAGAAGTGTGTTGTCCAGAGCTGCTCTATCAGTTAAACTTCTGTACCGTTTTTATGGACGGCTCTCATAAGGCTTTCATTAATTTCAGTTAACCCCTTCATGACCCAGCCTATTTTGACCTTAATGACCTGGCCGGTTTTTGCAATTCTGACCAGTGTCCCTTTCTGAGGTAATAACTCCGGAACGCTTCAACGGATCATAACGGTTCTGAGATTGTTTTTTCGTGACATATTGGGCTTCATGTTAGTGGTAAATTTAGGTCAATAATTTTTGCGTTTATTTGTGAAAAAAAAAAAAATTTGGCTAAAATTTTTAAAATTTTGCAATTTTCAAATCTTGAATTTTTATTCTGTTAAACCAGAGAGTTATGTGACACACAATAGTTAATAAATAACATTTCCCACATTTTTACTTTACATCAGCACAATTTTGGAAACAAAATTTTTTTTTTACTAGGAAGTTATAAGGGTTAAAATTTGACCAGCGATTTCTCATTTTTACAACGAAATTTACAAAACCATTTTTTTTAGGGACCACCTCACATTTGATGTCAGTTTTGAGTGGTCAGTATGGCTAAAAATACCCAAAAGTGATGCCATTCTAAAAACTGCACCCCTCAAGGTACTCAAAACCACATTCAAGAAGTTTATTAACCCTTTAGGTTCTTCACAGCAGCAGAAGCAACATGGAAGGAAAAAATGAACATTTAACTTTTTAGTCACAAAAATGATGTTTTAGCAACATTTTTTTTTTTTATTTTCCCAAGGGTAAAAAGAGAAATTGGACCCCAAACGTTATTGTACAATTTGTCCTGAGTACGCCGATACCTCATATGTGGGGGGGAACCACTGTCTGGGCGCACGACAGGGCTCGGAAGGGAATGAGTGCCATTTGACTTTTTCAATGAAAAATTGGTTCCAATCTTTAGTGGACACTATTTCGCGTTTTGAGAGCCCCCGTGTGCCTAAACATTGGAGCTCCCCCACAAGTGACCCCATTTTGGAAACTAGCCCTCCCCCCCAAGGAGCTTATCTAGATGCATAGTGAGCACTTTGAACCCCCAGGTGCTTCAAAAATTGATCCGAGAAAATGAAAAAGTAATTTTTTTACACAAAAAAATTCTTTTAGCCTCAATTTTTTCATTTTCACATGGGCAACAGGATAAAATGGATCCTAAAATTTATTGGCCAATTTCTCCTGAGTACACTGATACCTCACATGTGGGGTTAAACCACTGTTTGGGCACGTGGCAGGGCTCGGAATGGAAGGAGCGCCATTTGACTTTTTCAATGAAAAATTGGCTCCAATCTTTAGCGGACACTATTTCGCGTTTTGAGAGCCCCCGTGTGCCTAAACATTGGAGCTCCCCCACAAGTGACCCCATTTTGGAAACTAGCCCCCCCCAAGGAGCTTATCTAGATGCATAGTGAGCACTTTGAACCCCCAGGTGCTTCAAAAATTGATCCGAGAAAATGAAAAAGTACTTTTTTTTCACAAAAAAATTCTTTTAGCCTCAATTTTTTCATTTTCACATGGGCAACAGGATAAAATGGATCCTAAAATTTATTGGCCAATTTCTCCTGAGTACACTGATACCTCACATGTGGGGTTAAACCACTGTTTGGGCACGCGGCAGGGCTCGGAATGGAAGGAGCGCCATTTGACTTTTTGAATGAAAAATTAGATCCAATCGTTAGCGGACACCATGTCGCGTTTGGAGAGCCCATGTGCCTAAACATTGGAGCTCCCCCACATGTGACCCCATTTTGGAAACTAGACCTCCCATGGAACTAATCTAGATGTGCGATGACCACTTTAAACCCCAAAGTGCTTCACAGAAGTTTATAACGCAGAGCCATGAAAATAAAAAATCATTTTTCTTTCCTCAAAAATTATTTTTTAGCCTGCAATTTATTATTTTCACAAGGGTAACAAAAGAAATTAGACCCCAAAAGTTGTTGCCCAGTTTGTCCTGAGTACATTGATACCTCATATGTGGGGGTAAGCCACTGTTTGGGCACACGTCGGTGCTCGGAAGGGAAGTAGTGACTTTTGAAATGCAGACTTTGATGCAATGGTCTGCGGGCGTCACGTTGCATTTGCACAGCCCCTGATGTGCCTAAACAGTAGAAACCCCCCACAAGTGACCCCATTTTGGAAATTAGACCCCCCCAAGGAACTTATCTAGATATGTGGTGAGCAGTTTGAACCCCCACCAAGTGCTTCACAGAGGTTTACAACGCAGAGCCGTGAAAATAAAATAAATAATTTTTCTTTCCTCAAAAATTGTTTTAGCAAGCAATTTTTTATTTTCACAAGGGTAACGGTAGAAATTGGCCCCCTATATTTGTTGCCCAGTTTGTCCTGAGTACGCTGGTACCCCATATGTGGGGGTAAACCACTGTTTGGGCGCACGTCAGGGCTTGGAAGGGAGGGAGCACCATTTGACTTTTTGAATACAAGATTGGCTGGAATCAATGGTGGCGCCATGTTGCATTTGGAGACCCCTGATGTGCCTAAACAGTGGTAACCCCTCAATTCTAACTCCAACACTAACCCCAACACACTCCTAACCCTAATCCCAACTGTAGTCATAACCCTAATCACAACCCTAACCCCAACACACCCCTAACCCCAACACACCCGTAACCTTAATCCCAACCCTAACCCCAACACACCCCTAACCACAACCTTAACCCTAATCCCAACCCTAACCCTAACCACAACTTTAACCCCAACACACCCCTAACCATAACCCTAACCACAAGCCTAATCTTAACCCTAATTCCAACCCTAGCCCTAATTCCAACCCTAACCCTAAGGCTATGTGCCCACGTTGTGGATTCGTGTGAGATTTTTCCGCACGATTTTTGAAAAATCCGCAGGTAAAAGGCACTGCGTTTTACCTGCGGATTTCCAGTGTTTTTTTGTGCGGATTTCACCTGTGGATTCCTATTGAGGAACAGGTGTAAAACGCTGCGGAATCCACACAAAGAATTGACATGCTGCGGAAAATACAACGCAGCGTTTCCGCGCGGTATTTTCCGCACCATGGGCACAGCGGATTTGGTTTTCCATAGGTTTACATGGTACTGTAAACCTGATGGAAAACTGCTACGAATCCGCAGTGGCCAATCCGCTGCGGATCCGCGGCCAAATTCGCACCGTGTGCACATAGCCTAATTCTAACCCTAGCCCTAACCCTAGTGGAAAAAAAAAATATTTTCTTTATTTTATTATTGTCCCTGCCTATGGGGGTGATAAAGGGGGGGGGGGTTCATTTACTTTTTATTTTGATCACTGTGATAGGTTTTATCACAGTGATCAAAATGTACCTGGAACGAATCTGCCGGCCGGCCGATTCGGCGGGCGCACTGCGCATGTGCCCGCCATTTTGGAAGATGGCGGCGCCCATGGAGAAGACTGACGGACACTGGGAGGCTCGGTAAGTATGAGGGGAGATGGGAGCACGGGGGGAAGGATCGGAGCACTGGGGGAGTGGACACGACGACTGAGGGGCACAGGAGCAGAGCACAGGACGAAGGACTGGGGAGGAGATCGGGGGGGGGGGCAGATCAGTGTTTCCAGCCATGGCCGATGATATTGCAGCATCGGCCATGGCTGGATTGTAATATTTCACCAGTTTTCATAGGTGAAATATTGCAAATCGCTCTGATTGGCAGTTTCACTTTCAACAGCCAATCAGAGCGATCGTAGCCACGGGGGGTGATCGTAGCCACCCCCCCTAGGCTGAAGTAGCACTCCCCCTGTCCCTGCAGATCGGGTGAAATTGGAGTTAACCCTTTCACTCGATCTGCAGGGACTCGATCCCTCCATGACGCCACATAGGAGTCACAGTTCGGATTGGCACAGACTTTCATGACGCCTACATGGCGTCACAGGTCGGGAAGGGGTTAAAGGTACTACCTTAATTGACATGGCTATAAATATTTAGGAACTAGGAGTTTTACAACTGTACCTCCAGGGTGTGTTATCAAAGGCATTTTGAAACCAATAACTGGAAACACTTGGTGATCATATTTATAAACAAGTGTTCCTGCTGTCATGCTCTTATTGTATAAGGATGTTATTCCAATGGTGACTATTGCTCCATATTGTGGATTTGACATGTGACTTCTGTTCTTAGGTCCTGGGATATCCAGCTATTGGCAGAATCCACCTGATGCAGGGAAGAGTCTGGACACCTGTCTGCAGAAGGCTGTGAACGATATTCCCTCCAATAGACATTCCATCACTCCACTATACTTAGGCGCAACGGCGGGGATGAGATTGCTCAAGTATGTACCGGCAGACAGTCCAGGTCTTCACTCTGCATGAATGGAAGACTGGCCAAATTATGCATTACCTGATTTTTTTTATTTGAGTAACGGCACTAGTAATTTCTTGCCGTTACGAGGATACCTGGCACAGTGCTTATCTTGTAATATTCTGTTCAGTGCATGAAGGTCTCTGCTCCAAAGACCATACTGAATTCCTGAGATGTTAAGTTGTGCACCAATTCTTTAAGAAATACAAATGTTATCTAACGATTCATACAATAAATTAGATTCCCCCTCCTACAGAGCTGCATTCTTGGGCTGATGTTTCTGACACATCCTGGTCTTGGGCTATATTGGTGGATAATGTTGCCAAGTGATCACCTGACTCTCCTTCCTAAAGTGCATAACTGAATGTAAGCCTATTAAAGGGCAACACCAGTCAAAGATACTATCATTTTCATAGAAAATAGGAAGATGTTTCAACTTCATGAGTTAGAGGCAGTCCCACTTCTAAATAAGTGTCATGTATCTGGGCTTGAACCCGTGAGCCTGTACTTTGGGGTCAGCTTCTCTGTCCACCGAGCCACACCAGATTTACTATTCCTCCGGGTGTTTCGTTTCTGTTACCCTAAAGAGACTGAAGCAAGGATAACAGGTGTTGTTATTTGCGATGAAGGAGAGAGACCAGCAGCACTATCCTCTTTATGTATAGTTTGCTCAAAGAAGGGACTCGTGGTGAAGACTAATTGCAGTAGAACCATACCTGTTATGACTCCTTGCCTGATCAAAATAAAAAAAACACTGCAGCAAGACAGTCTAATTTTTTTTTTTTTTTTGTGGTGCTGAGGTATCTACTTTGAGATGTCTTCATTTACTCATTTGTATGCCCTATCACCTTTTGGGTGCAGCTTTATATACTTTCCCCCTGCTGGTATTTCCTGCTGGTGATGGTCTCATTTGAATGTTCAGTCATACTGCTGTAGTTTAAGTCAGTCAGTGAAAGACTAGCTAGGGTTCATCACTCTGCTGTTTATATTCTTTTTCCTGCACCTATCTTCTATTTCTTTTAAAGGGAACCTGTCACCTACTTTTTCGTATATAAGCTTTGCCACAGCGATTAGGGGCTTATCTACAGCATTCTGTAATGCTATAGATAAGCCCCTGATGTAACCTGAAAGATAACAAAAACAAGTTAGATTATACTCACCTGGGGAGGCTATCCGGTCCGATATGCGTCGCGGTCCAGCGCCTCCCATCTTCATGCGATGACATCCTCTTCATTGCTTCCTGTCACGGCGCCTACGCACTGCAGTACTTTAATCTACCCTCAACAGGGCAGATAAAGTACGCCTGCGCAGAAGCCGTGACAGGAAGCAATGAAGAGGATATCATCGCATGAAGATGGGAGGCGCCAGACCTGGACCGCAATACCACCCCCCCCCCCCCAAGTGAGTATAATATAACTTGTTTTTCTCATCTTTCAGGTTACATCGGGGGCTTATCTACAGCATTACAGAATGCTGTAGATAAGCCCCTAATGGCGGTGGCCGAAGCTTATTTACAAAAAAGGTGACAGATTCACTTTAAGGAAGTAGCTGGCATACTCTAAGGCTATGTGCACACGTACAGGTTTTTTCGCGCTAAAAACGCTATAAAAACTCATTAAAAACGCATACATTATGCATTCTATCATTTAGAATGCATTCTGCATGTTTTGTGCACATGGATGCGTTTTTTTCCGCGAAAAAAACGCATCGCGGTAAAAAAATGAGCATGTTCATTATTTTTGTGGATTTTCTGCGTTTTTCCCGCAATTCTATGCATTTGGGGAAAAAACGCAGTAAAATCGCGGTAAAAAACGCATGCGGATTTCTGGCAGAAATGTCCGGTTTTTGTCAGGAAAATTTCTGCAAGAAATCCTGATGTGTGCACATACCCTAGTACGTACTTTATCGTTTTATTTTGTAATTCATGGTTTGTTTTACTCACTCTATTTCAGCACACCTTGCCTTCTGTAGGTAATTTACACTCTACGCTCTGCCCTTTGGTTCTTTAGGACAGAGGTCCCCAACTCCAGTCCTCAAGGCCCACCAACAGGTCATGTTTTCAGGATGTCCTTTGCATTGCACAGGTGATGCAATTATTACCTGGGCAAAACTAAGGAAATCCTGAAAACATGACATGTTGGTGGGCCTTGAGGACTGGAGTTGGGGACCTCTGCTTTAGGAGGAACGTGAGCACTAAAAGCCCTTTAAAGGGAACCTGTCACCAGAAATGACAAGGTAACTTGCAGGTTTGCAGATAATTTGCAGGTTAACGGCGTTATGCTGCCCAGCGCCTGCATGCACCTGAATGCAGTTGGGAGAAAATGATTTTTAGGCTATGTGCACACGTTGCGGATTTGCCTGCGGATCCGCAGCAGTTTTATATGCGGTTTACAGTACCATTAAACATATGGAAAACCAAATCCGCAGTGCCCATAGTGCAGAAAATACCACACGGAAACGCTGCGGATTTCCGCAGCATATCAAATCTTTGTGCAGATTCCGCAGCGTTTTACACCTGCTCCTCAATTGGAATCCACAGGTGAAATCCGCACAAAAAACCCAGGAAATCTGCGGGTATTCCGCAGGTAAAACGCAGTGCGTTTTACCTGTGGATTTTTCAAAAACTGTGCGGAAAAATCCGCATACTAATCCGCAACGTGGGTACATGGCCATATTCTCCCTGCCAACATTCTGTTTTGGTCATGGGGGCAGGGGCGGCACCAGTTCACTGTTGTAACTGTGCTCCCGACCCTGACTGACAGCCGTCCCAATGCAGAGCCAGTGTCTGTTAGTGCCAGGGGTGCGGTTACGGTGGCCACTCTGTATACTCAGAGAAGAGACTGCACTGGCCCAGCGTCCGTGATTGAAACCGAATGCTGATGGGGAGAATAAAGTTTACTTTCTCTTTGCTGCGTGCAGGCGCCGGGCAGCATTACAGCACTGTTAAATGGCAGATTAACCCCATATTTGCAGGTTAAGAGTTAATTTTCCGGTGTCAGGTTTCCTTTAAGGCAGCATAGCTCTGAGTTGCCATCATCGAGTCTGTGTTTAGGACTATCTCCACTCACGCAAGAACCACAAGGTCAGGATCTCTAGTCTTTTGAGGACCCGGCAGGGTCAGTTGTAGTCTTTAGTGTGTGACATTTTTCCTGAGTGAGTTGCTACATGATCATAACAAAATGAAGCTGTATTCACCAGCAAGCGCAGGCCACAACTGAAGTTTTCACCAGGACAGGAAGTGATTAGAGATGAGCGAATTTGATCGGGGTCCTTGCTTGTTCGACAACTAGAACTCTTCACAAATAAGCTACAGCAGGAACCCGGATACATGAGCGCGCCGGCTGATCAGCTGTTCAGCTCCGCAACTGCATGTGTCGCGGCTGTGTCAGTCACAACACATGCATGGAGAGCCTGTGTGTTGGGCTCTCCATGCATGTGTTGTGACCCCGGCTGATCAGCTCCGCAGCTGCATGTGTCAGTGTGCTCCATGTACCCGGGTTCTCGCTGTAGCTTATTCGGTAAGCGCTATAGCTTGTCGAATAGGCAGGGACCAGATCAAATTTGCTCATCTCTAGAAGTGATGGCCTGTGATTACCTACAGCGGTCAAGTGTCAGAATAACGTGATTTCAGTACTTCCTGTTCCAACAAAGATGACTGAAGTTTTTTGATTGTGTATGTGTTTTTTTTTTTGTTTTTTTGTTTTTTTAAATGAAGGATGCCTTACTAACTAGGTTTT
This sequence comes from Ranitomeya imitator, assembly GCF_032444005.1. NCBI lineage: Eukaryota > Metazoa > Chordata > Amphibia > Anura > Dendrobatidae > Ranitomeya > Ranitomeya imitator. Next base: position 158,965,364 of record NC_091283.1, on the reverse strand, counting down.
AGTTTTATGTACAAGAATAACTATTATAATACTGCCCCATGTACAAGAATATAACTACTATAATACTGCCTCATGTACAGGAATATACAGTAACTACTATAATACCCTCCCCCCCCCCCCCTTCCCCCATGTACAAGAATACAACTGCTACAGTGCTACCTCCTACAAAGGCCACACAGTAATTTTACTAAAGTTGGTCACACAAGGTGTAACATGCACTTATGGCCATCATGTAAAGCGAATCTGTGACTTGCACATCTGAGCTTGTTCCTTTTTATTCCCAGCTGGACCAATCAGAGCGCCTCTGACCATGTACTAGAAGCCGTGAGCAACACAATGAAGTCCTATCCCTTTGAATTCCGCGGGGCCAAGATTCTGTCGGGTCAGGATGAGGGGGTGTTCGGCTGGGTCACAGCCAACTATCTTATGGAGAATTTCATCAAGGTATGAACCAGTACTGTTTGCAGATATAGTATTGTGCAGTACATCTTGATGACTCCTATATTGCAATACTATAACGGTGTAAGCTTTCTACAGTTCCTGTGTATGTGTATTTTGCCTGTCTACCTGTCAGTTTTTAATATGGTTGGCCACTTTTTTTTTCTTCCCTTTTTTGTGAAACTCTCCTTACAAACTTCTAAGAACTTCTGTCCATATAGTGGCTGCTGATAGAGAAGCAAGTGACTAGACCAGTCCATCACACTCCTCCAATTGAAGAAAACAAATCCTCACAGAGGAAAGATGTTGTTCTTTTGGAAGAGGCTGGTGGTCTGTTACTTTTCCATTAGTATTTGAAGGCCCAAATCAGGAATGAGTCCAAAATGCACAAGTGGTACAAATGTTTACATTTGTTCTTTTTCTCTAGTTGTTAAACTCCTGGTGTTGGCTTACAAATGCTAATATAAAATACTGACCTGTGAATGTGGCCTAACATGGACAGAAGAGTAGATTTGTGAGGAGAGCTGCACTAAGGGTACCGTCACACAGTGCAATTTTGATCGCTACGACTGCACGATTCGTGACGTTCGAGCGATATAGTTACGATATCGCAGTGTCTGACACGCTCCTGCGATCAGGGACCCCGCTGAGAATCGTACATCGTAGCAGATCGTTTGAAACTTTCTTTCGTCGTCTAGTGTCCCGCTGTGGCGGCATGATCGCATGGTGTAACATATATCGTATACGATGTGCGCATAGTAACCAACGGCTTCTACATCGCACATACGTCATGAAATTATCGCTCCAGCGTCGTACATTGCAAAGTGTGACAGCAGTCTACGACGCTGGAGCGATATTGTTACGATGCTGGAGCGTCACGGATCGTACCGTCGTAGCGATCAAAATGCCACTGTGTGACGGTACTCTAAGAGAAAATGGCCAATCTGTCATTATGCAAATAGCATTATATGTATTAATATGGGTGACAATGTTTGATTTGATAACATAAGCATGATTCAATTGGCTTTGATCATGCAAGTAGTGTCAAGAGTGCAAACTTTAAAAGAGCAACTATTCATTGCCTCTGGGCTGTTGGCATCTAGCCTTGGGATTGTCTTTCGCTTTGCCAATGTTTTTAAGATGGAAGATAAAACAAAACATTATTGGAGCATTATCAAGGCTTGAAAACAGACAAGATGTTTGGGCATGGCTTTTGTGGCTGATGCCAGGAAGCAGGTGAGGTGCACTGTCTATTTACATCCTATCACAATTCGCCAGGAGGTCTGATCTGGTGAAATTTGTAGGTTGGTCATGTTCTAATGAATAATGAAATCAAATGCGAACAAACCACTACAATAAGGGTTCATGCCAGGTGTAAAGATCCAAGTTGTATGAGGCAAGCCTGAGATTGCAGGCAGCGATCTGAATTTGCTGATTTAGTTTTTGATGCACTTGCTCGTTTTTTGTTTTTTTTTAATTTTTTATAGTGGATTTACTTGCAGAAAGTGTAATACGATACCAACCATGTGAATGAGAACACTGCAAATTTTTAGTTAGTGTGGATTTTGAAATTCTCAGTATGTCAAGTCTTTCTGGAGATGGCTATTGTAATAGTGATCACATTTGTGGCAAATCTGCATGTAATGTAGTGATTTTGTGAAAGATTTGAAGTTACCAGGTGAATCTGCATTGAACAAGTTCTCCTTGTCTAGGGCTACTATTCTGTAGGATGGCTGTAAACATTGGGGACAGGTATTACAAAGCTGCAGTTTTGGATGAGCTGTATAATATGTTAAAGGGGTCTACTTTTGTAAGGGTTAAAATTGTAAAGCAAATTCCCATATAAATGGGATTCAACAGGATGCACATATGCTGCTACTTCCCCATTGATGGAGACGTGCAGCTATCAGCTAGGTCAACAGATCCACATCACCCAGCATAAAGATTGTTAGCCCCCCTACAAAAGACAAAAGTATAAATTGATGGTCACTAGTATTCCCACCACTGGGATCCATAGCGATCCTGCAATTGGAGTTTTAGAACCCAGAGAACAAAGCTTGGCAGCCTTGCCCTGGACGGAGCACAACTGCAAATGCTCGGCCTAAAGCGGCATTCATTCTCTATGGGACTAAAGGAAATGGCTGCACACTGTGCTTGGCAGGCAGTTCCATTAACAATCGATGGAATGGAGGCCAAGCATGTGAACCTACTCTCTATGCAGGACAGGGCAACAGAGCGTAAAGCCCTGATCTCAGGATTGTTTGGGGGTCCCAGCGATCAGCAAGTTATCCCATAGCCTGTGGCTAAGGGATAATTTTGTTATTTGAGAAAAACCCTTTTAATAAGTTATGATGGATTCTTTCTAAATGCTGCATTTGCTTTTCAGCTTTTATGTACAGTACAGAGCAAAAGTTTGGACACACCTTCTCATTCAAAGATTTTTCTGTATTTTCATGACTATGAAAATGGTACATTCACACTCAAGGCATCAAAACTATGAATTAACACATGTGGAATTATATACTTAACAAAAAAAAGCGTGAAACAACTGAAAATATGTCTTATATTCTAGGTTCTTCAAACTAGCCACCTTTTGCTTTGATTACTGCCTTGCACACTCTTGGCATTCTCTTGATGAGCTTCAAGAGGTAGTCGCAGGAAATGGTTTTCACTTCACAGGTGTGCCTTGTCAGGTTTAATAAGTGGGATTTCTTGCCTTATAAATTGGTTTGGGACCATCAGTTGTGTTGTGCAGAAGTCTGGTGGATACACAGCTGATAGTACTATTGAATAGAGTGTTAGCTGCTTTTTTCTTGCCATAATCTAAATTCTGAGTAAAGAAAAACGAGCGGCCATCATTGCTTTAAGAAATGAAGGTCAGTCAGTCCGAAAAAATGGGATAACTTTGAAAGTGTCCCCAAGTGCAGAGCAAAAAAGGGGAGAAGCCAGCGCAGCCTAAGGTTAAGACGCAATACATAAAGTGCAAATGCACATATTAATTTCTAACTGTATTATCAAAATGAGACATTTAGCAAACAATTGATCAATTCTTTGAGCCACCCCGCCTCTTCACGGCAATCTCATATTTGGGGCAGTCCTACACTACGTTTTTTATATTCGCTGTGCCATAAAGGCCTCCTGAATGAACTAAAAGCAAGACCACATTAAAAGCATGCTGTACCTGGAGCATTACTGAGTCACCCCCATGGCGCCAGAGTAGGCAAGCGAGGATAAAGGTTGACCAGGTCCAGACAGACATTTCGGATCCAACCTCCACACTGCCCATCCAGAGCCACAGATGAAGAGTGAGACAGGCTGAGGAACAGGTGCATAATTAAACAAAGCCTGAGGCAGGGCAGGGCTGCTATGTGTGTACAACAGCCTATCAATCACTGAGACACAGAAAGAATGGCGCACATAACCAGGCGCGGCGCACGGCAACAGTGGTGGTCAGCCACTTACCAATAACAGAGCAAAAAAGGGGAGAAGCTAAGGTTAAGACGCAATACATAAAGTGCAAATGCACATATTAATTTCTAACTGTATTATCAAAATGAGACATTTAGCAAACAATTGATCAATTCTTTGAGCCACCCCGCCTCTTCACGGCAATCTCAAGTCCCCAAGTGCAGTTGCAAAAACCATCAACCCCTACAAAAAACTGGCTCACATGAGGACCGCCCCATTAAAGGAAGACCAAGAGTCACCTCTGCTTCTTAGGATAAGTTTATCCGAGTCACCAGCCTCAGAAATCCCAGGTTAACAGCAGCTCAGATTAGAGACCAGGTCAATGCCACACAGATTTCTAGCAGCAGACACATCTCTAGAACAACTGTTAAGAGGAGACTTTGTGCAGCAGGCCTTCATGGTAAAATAGCTGCTAGGAAACCACTGCTAAGGACAGGCAACAAGCAGAAGAGACTTGTTTGGGCTAAAGAACCCAAGAAATGGACATTAGACCAGTGGAAATCTGTGCTTTGGTCTGATGAGTCCAAATTTGAGATCTTTGGTTCCAACCACCATGTCTTTGTGCGACGCAGAAAAGGTGAACGGATGGACTCTACATGCCTGGTTCCCACCGTGAAGCATGGATGAGGAGGTGTGATGGTGTGGGGGTGCTTTGCTGGTGACACTGTTGGGGATTTATTCAAAATTGAAGGCATACTGAACCAGCATGGCTACCACAGCATCTTGCAGCAGCATGCTATTCCATCCGGTTTGCGTTTAGTTGAACCATCATTTATTTTTCAACAGGACAATGACTCCAAACACACCTCCAGGCTGTGTAAGGGCTATTTGACCAAGAAGGAGAGTGATGGGGTGCTGTGCCAGATGACCTGGCCTCCACAGTCACCAGACCTGAACCCAATGGAGATGGTTTGGGGTGAGCTGGACCGCAGAGTGAAGGCAAAAGGGCCAAAAAGTGCTAAGCATCTCTGGGAACTCCTTCAAGATTGTTGGAAGACCATTCCCGGTGACTACCTCTTGAAGCTCATCAAAGGAATGCTAAGAGTGTGCAAAGCAGTCATCAAAGCAAAAGGTGGATACTTTGAAGAACCTAGAATATAAGACATATTTTCAGTTTCACACTTTTTTGTTAAGTATATAATTCCACATGTGTTAATTCATAGTTTTGATGCCTTCAGTGTGAATGTACAATTTTCATAGTCATGAAAATACAGAAAAATCTTTGAGGTATGTCCAAACTTTTGGTCTGTACTGTAGTTGGATCCAGAAATATTTGGACAGTGACACAAGTTCTGGAATGTTGGCTGTTTACCAAAACATAATCAACATACAGTTTTATATAATCAATACAGGCTTAAAGTGCAGACTCTCATCTTTTAACTTAGGACTATTCACATCCTAATTTGAATAATGGTTTAAAAACCATTTAATATGCAGCTGCCTTTTTTTTTTTTTTAAATATAGGAACTAAAAGGAATTGGACAGATACCTCAAAGGCTCTTTTATAGGATTTTCCCTTGTTAATTCCTCATCAATCAAGCAGCTAAAGGGTCTGGAGCTGGTTCCAGATGTGGCATTTGCATTTAGAAGCTGTGAACCCACAAAATGCAGTCAGAGGCTTTCTCAATGGGAAACAAACAGACCATCGTTAGGCTGGGAAAAAAAATCCATCAGAGCAGAAATGTTAGGAGTGGCCAAATCAGTAGTTTGGTATATTCTACAAAAAAGCTTGGTGTCACGAATAACAGCCAGGGGAATCGTGCCTGCTGCCTCCAGTCGTCAGGACAATTACACAGTGGACTGGCGAGACGGATGAGCACACTGCTGCTTCCATTACTAGGTTGGTCATTGGGAGAACTCCCAGTGATCATATGGTATATACATTTCCGATTCCAAGTGTGTGTGTGTGTTTTGGCCCGTTCCGGAGATCTCGAAAATGTAAGCTAGGCTAGGAATGTGTGGCTAGGAAGTAAAAACTCCATATTCTCCTTATGAAATCCTATCTGACTGGGGGAAGCAGTTACACTGCTTGGTCTCCACAGGGGGTCATCCTGTACCAGAATGATGGGAAGAAGAAAAGTAGGGTGAAAGGATTTGAATGACTCGTGAAACAAACCAAAGCATAATCTCCTCTGTAAAATGGGGTGGAGGCAGTGTGATGGCATCAGCATGTATGGCTTCCAATCGCGCTGGGTCACTAATGTTTATCGATAATGTGACTGAAGGATGAATTGTGAAGTGTATAGGGCGATATTTTCTACTCAGATTCAAACAAATGCAGCAAAGTTTATTTGGACAGCGCTTCACAGGACAGATGGAAAATGACCCAAAACATACTGTGAAGACAATCCAGGAGTTTTTAAAGGCAACAAAGTGGAATATTCTGCAATGCAGCAGATCTCAACCCTATCAAGCATGCATTTCACTTGCTAATAGGGGTTGTCTGATCTAAAATGACTGCAGACTTGTGAATCCTCCCAGTACACGCATTGTTCTGTGAGGATTTACTGGTGTCCATGCTGGGAATGGCGGTCAGTTATCTGGAAGTATGTGATATGCATACTCCTAGCCAGAACCAGGTGACTTTCTGGCTTTGTGCAATACATGTGTTTTGAGTGTGCTGGAAACAGTCTAGTTGGCTTCTGGCCTGGAGTATAGACATTAGTGAATTTCTTCGGCTCCCTACTTATTCAGCAAGCTGTAGCGCTTATCGAAGAAGCTGCAGCGGGAACCCGGATACCTGGAGCGCTCTGATAATCAGGTGTCCGGTGCCGCAGCTGCATGTCGCGGCTGTGTGACAGTCATGACACATGCAAGGAGAGCCTGTGTGTCGTGACTGTCATGCAGCTGCGGCGAGGGACTCTTGATTATTGGAGCGCTTCAGGTATTCGGGTTCAGGCTGCAGCTTCTTCGGTAAGCGCTATAGCTTGTCGAATAGGAGGGAGCCAAAGCTATTCGCTCATCCCTACTGGAGTATGCATATTGCATAAGAATGGTCATGTGACCGCCGTTCTCTGCGCTGACGTAGGTGAATCCACATAGCACTCAGTACATGCCCCAGGAGGATTCGCCAGTCTGCAGTCACATACAGTGACTTGTCATTTTAGACCGAACAACCCTTTAAGACAAAACTTAACGCAGAAAGACCCACAAACCAATGAAGTAAAGGCCGGCAAACATCGCAAAGGAGGAAACCCAGTGTTTAGTGACATCCATGGCTTCCAGACTTCAGGCAGTCATTCCCTGCAAAGGATTCTCTACAAAGCATTAAACATTAACATTTTTGTTCAACCCCTTTAGTTGAACCTGAAAGTCTCCACTTCAATTGCATTTTGGTTGTTTCATTTTAAATAAGTGTCATGTAGAGCCCAAATCGCAAAGGTTCGGTCACCAAATATTTCTGGACCCGACTGTAACCTTGAATTGTAAACTTCCTTACAATCTACATTGTACTCAGAATAGTCAAAGATTTAGCATTCAATTAGATTTATTTGCCGGTGTCAGGTTTCTAATTATTTATAATATGTCATGTGAAAAACTGCAATAACCTGGCCGACTGGTTGGAGCCTGTATATTACTCTTGGCACATAAACTGTGTCTAAAGCTACAGGGTCTCAAAACAGGAGAGTCTGTGTTTCCTTTCCGAGTGATAAGTTTCTGTATCCCTTGGACATCTCTGTGGATAGGGTCATTTATGTGATATGCTTGCATAAATAGATCCTTGTATTTAGGTTCTATACCTGGGGGATGCTGCTTTTTGTGTGCAAAGGGACCTTTTACATTTATACATGCCTAGTATGAGGGGGTGATAAACTGTGTGTATATTCTTTATACATGCATAACATTAGAAAATATACCGTATCTCCTGAACTGAGAATTATAGGGTCTGAATAGGTGAACTCGTACAGTTTATCCATAGAAGTAACATACTTTTTTTTTTTTTTTTTTCAGCTTTGGCCAATCACAATTTTAGACGAATGATTTGACTGTGAGAAAACCTGACAATAAGGCCCCTTTCACACGTCCTGTATCTCCGGAACGTGTGGTGACAGTTTTCACAAGTACACACATTCAAATAAATGGGTCTATGCACATGTCAGTGTGTTTCCACGGACCATGTGTCCGTGGGCAAAACACGCTGACATGTCCGTTTTTTACCTTCAGCGCAGACGGCAAAATGTCCCACACAGAGAACACACTTTCATGTCCTCTGTGTGACACGGACAGCCGCCGGGGAAGAAGAGCTACTATAAGCGCTGTTCCTCAGCGGCTGGTGCTGAAGCCTGCTGTCATCATTCTCCTCTGCTCTGGAGAATGATGAGCAATATATAAAAGACCCAACGACAGCAGGTGTGGGATTTTGGGACTGTTAACCCCATCATCCGACACCTGCTGTCACTAAGAACAGTGGCAGTAGGTGCGGAGGATGGGGGTACTCCACAGCCACCGGCTGCAATCGTTCGGAAATAAATGAATGAAAAACCCGACGTAGGTTCCCCCCTATTTTATTAACCAACCAGACAAAACTCACAGCTGGGGGCTGCAACCACCAGCTTCTGCAAGGTTGGTTATCAAGGATAGAGGGGTCCCCACGCTGTTTTTTTGTTTTTCCAATTATTTTAAATTTAAAAAAAAAAAAGCATGTGATCCCCCTCATTTTTGACAACCAGCCTTGCTGAAGCTCACAGCTGGGGGATGCTATTCTGAGACTGGTAAGGGGCCATTGATATAGCCCCCCCCCCCCAGCCTAAAAACAGCTGCCTAGAAAAGGCGCATCTATTAGATACGCCTTGTCTGGCGCTTTGCCCGGCTCTTCCCACTTGCCCTATAGTGGTGCCAAGTGGGGTAATATTTGTGAAGATTATGTCACCTTTTAGGTGACATCAAGCCCACGGCTTTGTAATGGAGAGGTGTGTATAAGACACCTATCCATTACTAATCCTACAGTTATAATGTTATATAAAGACACTGCCAAAATAAAGTCCTCTATTTGAAAAAATTAGACTCCTTTAATATTCTAAATTTAAACCATACTTACTGTAACACCTAATTCCCAAACGCCTTTGATCTCCTGTAATAAAAATAAAGTAATTCAACAATATAGCATATGTGTCCATCGTTGTGTCCCACGGTGCCAAGATGCAACCTTCCCGGCTGAAAACCACTGGTGAATGAGCCTGCTGAGAGCGCAGTGTCATTCACCAGCGGTGACATCAAAAACAGTCCCAAAAGCCACCACCTGCTGTCGTTAGGACTTTATTATAACGCTCATCATTCTCTTCTGCTCACCAACATTGTAGGGGAGAATGTTGATAGCCGGCTTCAGCACCAGCCGCCGGGGAACAGCGCTTACTACTTCCCCCGGTGGCTGTCCGTGTGGTACTGAGGGGACACATGGGTGGCACACGACTGCTACTCGTGTGCCACACGTAGTGAACACACGGACATGGATATCTCCGGGACCGGAAATATATACGAACATGTGAAACCGGCCTAAGTGTTAGTTTTCCCTGCAGCAACACCAACACCACAGGACAAATTCAGCATTCCACAGTTCTTACTTACCGGTATAATAGTGGATTGTCAATGTAATGCACAATAGTCTTGGGTCCTCTGGAGTGAGGGATGCGCTTCTATAGACACTCTAATGGACAGATTCTCTTTGATATAAATGAGACAGATTTATAGTGAAACATAAGTCCAAATTAATATAGTTTTGTGCGAATTAGTCTTATTCTGCTGCGGTCAAACATTTAATGATCAGGAATTTAGGTATTGAAATAGTTAAGTGCCCTTTTCAAGGGAGGCATTTTGTATGTTTTTTGGATACAAAATACACCAATGGTATGAATCTCAAAAATGATGTATTTATTGAAAAATACTATTTTAATAATTGCATTATAACTTTTCCAAGACATTTCTCTTCTAGCACATACAATCACCAATGCAAAATATTTAAATACTTGTATACAGATTTGCTGATTGGTTTTAATGGATCTCAAATGTTGTTTCTATGATCCTTTGTGATTGACTACATGCGTAACACAGCAGAAAGGAGTTGGGTGCTTTTACTTTACCTTGTTTACCATTTTTTCATTTTTTGACTAGCACTTGCTTATTTACTGTGACTTTTTTTACAACAGAGTATTTTTTGACCTCTGTGCGCTTTTGTGTCTTCAAGTTCTGTGGTGGTGTGAACAGGTTTCTACAGACTTGTTCACTGTGCAAGTAGCCCATGTGTTTTTGGTTTTATAATTGTTCTCTTGTTTCTACAAGATTAGGGAGTCCACCACTCCTCTGTGGGTCATTTGCATTGTAGCTGTTCCATCCTGCATGTTCTACATGGATATTTTCTCTCTGAACCCTGCTCATACAGGTACTATACAGATGATCAGGTTTTTAAATACATCAGATAGGGATTATATACATTAGATAGGACTGCTCTATTATGGGTATACCTTGGCGATTGGTGGAGCAGCTTAACATACTTTTTTTTGGCAAAAAAACGTATTAACTAAATACCCTGTATTTTTTCATTTTTTTGACTAGCACTTGCTTATTTACTGTGACTTTTTTACAACAGAGTATTTTTTTACCTCTCTGTGCGCTTTTGTGTCTTCAAATTCTTTGGCGGTGTGAACAGGTTTCTACAGACTTGTTCACTGTGCAAGGAGCCCATGTGTTTTTGGTTTTATTTTAAAAATTGCATTATAACTTTTCCAAGACCCTTCTCTTCTAGCACATATAATCACCAATGCAACATATTCAAATACTTGTATACAGATTTGCGGATTGGTTTTAATGGATCTCAAATGTTGTTTCTATGATCCTATGTGATTGACTACATGCGTAACACAGCAGAAAGGAGTTGGGTGCTTTTACTTTACCTTGTGCTGTTTTTAATGCTTTACAAATAAAGCATATTTTATATATTTAACCCACTTAACATGCCATAGACCTTTTTTGTTACTGAGGAGCAATTAATGCTGCAACCCCTTACAAATATTTAGGCTATAGAGAAGGAACTATATGCCTCCCCCCTTTTTTTTTTTTTTTTTTTTTTTTGAGGAAGTGGCACTGTCTATAGGACCAGTTTATAATAATGTAAACCTGTAAGATGGCTGGCTTGTACATTCGACATGTTTCTGCTGATATATACACTTCAGAAGTACAGTGAGAACTACCTTCTTCTTTCATTGGTCCTGCAGTACAGCTGGATTGGACAGTGGCTCCGGCCAAAGAAGGGGACACTGGGAGCCATGGATCTGGGTGGAGCATCAACACAAATTACTTTTGAAACCTCAGACAAGATTGACAATCCGGAGAATTTGGTAAACCTGCGATTGTATGGCCAGTCCTATCGCCTGTACACCCACAGCTTCCTGTGCTACGGGCGAGATCAGGTCCTCAGGAGGGTCCTGTCAAAAGTGCTAAAGGTAATATATGTTGTAAAGGTAATATACGTTGTATCCTTAACTGACGTGGTTATCCTTACACAGTAATAGCAAAAATAGGTTCAGGGCTAATTTGGTACTATATATTTAATACACTGTAAGGTTAGGTTCACACATAGTGATCTCCACTGAGCACTGTATCGTGGTTCCCATTGGAGTCGCAAAAAAAAAAATCTCTATAAACAAACCAGGATTCCAATAGTAACCCAGACTAGGCCCCGCTGAAGCCTTTCACTATTGAGGCCTACAGTTATTTTAGACAATGGTCTCCATCTTGGCATTTTTTTTTTTTTCACTTAAAACAAGGACATTTTTTATGCATGTCTGTTTGGCCTTCGTCCATGTTTTTTGTGCCAAGACTGAGGCCAGCCAGTGTCTAAAACTACCCCGTCATATTGTGATTGTGAATGGCTGTATTGGCGTTTCCTGGTCAGTATTTTATCTCCTGTATTTGTTCCCCTCCTGATTTCGGCTTACAATCAGCGGAAAAATTATAAGAAACACGTCACCACTTCTGTATTTATCACCCAGTTCTGGTTTTGGCTTACAAATACTGAAGTAAAATACTGAACGTGTGAATGTGAGGGAGCACCAATTGCTGATGTTTAATTTCTTAAATTGCTGTCAATCCATTTGCTCCAATTCTTGCACCAATCGACCACCCCACCACACGCAACGCAGTGATGGCATGCCGCTGAGTTAACCTGGTAGTTGGTGACATGCTGAAGGCCCCCATGGCTACAATCCTACACCTGTAACTGCTAATAGGCCATTGTTTTCAGCATATACTGTAAATTGTGATGCCATAGTATTGCCGAACAAAGGATCAAACAATCAAAGGATAAAGTCTTTAAAAAAGAAGAAACACAAGAAGTTGAATTGCTTTTTGTTTCACAGCACTTGGATTTTTTTTATTTTCAATTTCCAGTACTTGATTATATAAAATTAATGGTGTTCTCAAAAAAAACCTCATTTGTATAGCTTTAGCCTGAAAATTTTAAAAAAGTCCTAAAAATCATGACCTTTGGAAGAAAGGGAGGGAAAAATGATAGCAAAAATTGTCTACGGTAGGAAGGGGATAAAAACCAAGGGCTGTCTGATTTTTCTTGTAGAAGGATGGTTATGACTGTTGGACAATGATTGAGATTAGGTTTATGGCAGGCTACCAACAGTTATAAGATTTATAGCACCATCTAGTGGAAACTGTGTAAATGCACCACAGTAAATTTTTTCAGACACTAGGTGAAAATAAGCTGCAAATAGAACACTACATAAACCGTTTCTATTTAAAGGGAAGGTGCCGCGTTTTAATATTGTAAAAAAAAAAAACCTCTTTAATTCCTTATTTTCATAAGTTATTTTCAAGTGCATAGTATTTATTGTTTTTTTTTTATTCATTTTTTTTTCTGCCACTGGGCGCCGCCATTTTCATTTGCAGGACTGTAAGTGTAGCTGCACGACACTTACAGTCTTCACATACGGCTGCCCTGGGCATAGGACTCAGCAGTCGGCGTCCGACCCCATAGCTATCATTATAAGCTTCTCTGCTCTGATGTGGCCACGCCCCCTGGGCGGTCTCCACATCACAGCAGAGGCAGGAGGTCGGCGCCATCTTGCTTTAGCCCACAGTGGAGTGTACCTGTGAGCTCCACTGTGACTGAGAGCCGTGCTGTTGGAGGAGCAGCTCCATCTGTCTCCTCTCACACTCAGCGGCCATTCCCTGTCCTCTGCTGCCTGTAATCTCTAGAATCGCTAGAGAGGGTGAAGTGCTGTGGTCTGATGTCCTCTTATCTGGAGCTGCAGAGAGGTAACAGAGGGGGATGGGGGAGGCTCTGTGCTGCTCCAACCTCACTGTAGCTCCTCACAGGACATCAGACCCTGCATCTATCACTATACTGTGGTGAGCCAAGTATCTAATCCTCTCCTGTGCTGACCTGTGTATCTAATCCTCTCCTGTGTGATACTGTCTGCTGAGCCGTGTATCTAATCCTCTCCTGTGTGATACTGTCTGCTGAGCCGTGTATCTAATCCTATACTGTGTGCTGAGCCGTGTATCTAATCCTATACTGTCTGCTGAGCCGTGTATCTAATCCTCTCCTGTGTGATACTGTGTGCTGAGCCGTGTATCTAATCCTCTCCTGTGTGATACTGTCTGCTGAGCCGTGTATCTAATCCTATACTGTCTGCTGAGCCGTGTATCTAATCCTCTCCTGTGTGATACTGTCTGCTGAGCCGTGTATCTAATCCTATACTGTCTGCTGAGCCGTGTATCTAATCCTATACTGTCTGCTGAGCCGTGTATCTAATCCTCTCCTGTGTGATACTGTCTGCTGAGCCGTGTATCTAATCCTATACTGTCTGCTGAGCCGTGTATCTAATCCTCTCCTGTGTGATACTGTCTGCTGAGCCGTGTATCTAATCCTATACTGTCTGCTGAGCCGTGTATCTAATCCTATACTGTCTGCTGAGCCGTGTATCTAATCCTCTCCTGTGTGATACGGTCTGCTGAGCCGTGTATCTAATCCTATACTGTGTGCTGAGCCGTGTATCTAATCCTCTCCTGTGTGATACTGTCTGCTGAGCCGTGTATCTAATCCTCTCCTGTGTAATACTGTGCTGAGCCGTGTATCTAATCCTCTCCTGTGTGATACTGTCTGCTGAGCCGTGTATCTAATCCTATACTGTCTGCTGAGCCGTGTATCTAATCCTCTCCTGTGTGATACTGTCTGCTGAGCCGTGTATCTAATCCTATACTGTCTGCTGAGCCGTGTATCTAATCCTCTCCTGTGTGATAGTGTCTGCTGAGCCGTGTATCTAATCCTCTCCTGTGTGATACTGTCTGGTGAGCCGTGTATCTAATCCTATCCTGTGTGATACTGTCTGCTGAGCCGTGTATCTAATCCTATCCTGTGCTGAGCCGTGTATCTAATCCTGTGGAATACTGACTGCTGAGCCGTGTATCTAATCCTCTCCTGTGTGATACTGTCTGCTGAGCCGTGTATCTAATCCTCTCCTGTGTGATACTGTCTGGTGAGCCATGTATCTAATCCTATCCTGTGCTGACCTGTGTATCTAAGGCTATGTGCACACGTCCGGATTTTTAGCGTTTTTTTTTTGCGGAATTTCGCCATAAAAACGCTATAAATCCACTAAAAAAACGCTAACATTATGCATCCTATCATTTAGAATGCATTCCGCATTTTTTGTGCAGATGTTAGCGGTTTTTTCCGCAAAAAAAAACGCATACCGCAAAAAATCCGGACATGCTCTATCTTTTTGCGGATTTCCTATCAAAAAGGACATTCCGGAAAATAAAAAAAAAAGCAAAAAAAACGCAAAAAATCCGCGCAAAAAACGCGCAAATTCCGCAAGAAATCCGCGCAAAAAAAGCATGCGGATTTCTGGCAGAATTCTCAGGATTATGTCAGGAAAAAATCCTGACGTGTGCACATAGCCTAATCCTGTGAAATACTGACTGCTGAGCCGTGTATCTAATCCTCTCCTGTGTGATACTGTCTGGTGAACCGTGTATCTAATCCACTTCTATGCACTCCTCTCCCCCCTGCATATCTTTCCCCATTGCACACGCAACTCAATGTGTACGATAACAGGAGCTGCGAGCGTCATGCTGTATTATGGCATTATGTGAGATCTATATGACGGTATTATGTGATCTGTATGGTGGTATTATGCTTGATCAGTATTGTGAGAATTATATGGTGGTATTGTGTGTGATCTATATGGCGGTATTATGTGAGAACACTGGCAGCATTATGTGTGATCTATATGGCGGTATTATGTGAGCACACTGGCAGTATTATGTGTGATCTATATGGTGTATGTGAGAACACTGGCAGTATTATGTGTGATCTATATGGTGGTATGTGAGAACACTGGCGGTATGTGTGATCTATATGGCGGTATTATGTGAGAACACTATGGCAGTATTATGTGTGATCTATATGGCGGTATGTGAGAACACTGGCCGTATTATGTGTGATCTATATGGTGGTATTATGTGAGAACTGTATGACCGTATTGTGTGATCTATTTGATAGTATTGTGTGTGATCTATATGGCGGTATTATGTGAGAACACTATGGCAGTATTATCTTCAGAAAGCGGACCCATTCTATGGTGGTTCTGGCTGAGCACCTGCACGCGGGTCTGGGGTAATAGAGGGGGCAGCATGACCTCTAGTTAGGTGTAGTCAGGGGAAGGCTGGTGAGGTAGCTGAAGAGAGGGGTCTCATTTTTATCGTTACTATATGGCTACATTTCCTTCCCAGTGTCACCCCGGACTGCGCCTGTCGCCTCGCTTTCACACATCGCCAGGACAGGATGGAGAAGACAAGATCTGAGGAGGGAATGGGGTCTGCATGCAAAGTCTGGATCAGACCAGGCCATCAATCCGCAGAAATGTTTCCTGGATTTCTGTGGAGCAGACGGTCCATCCATGTGTATAAAAGACAGCGCTCTATGTACAATCCCTGGCTGCTCCGCGCACCAAACAAGGGGCCCCCATAGACCAGCACACTGCTCTCCTGAAATACTCTGTGCTGCTGTCACCCTGCTCCCTCCACCACATATCTCCCAGAATCCTTGCTGCCTGCCATCCTCGGTGACTGTCTACTTGTCAGTATAAGGCTGCTTTCACACTAGCGTCGGTACGAGCCTTTCGCAGTGCGTCGTACCGACGTATGCTGTGAAAGAAATGTCCGACGTGGGCAGCAGAAGCAGTCTTACGACGCTTCCGCTGCCCCATTGTTAGATCTGGGCATGAGGGGGCGGAGTTTCGGCCGTGCATACGCGGTCGAAAATGGTGGACTCGACGCACAAACGTTACATGTAACTTTTTTTGTGGCGGCGGTCCACCAAAACATGACGCAACCGTCGCACGACAGTTGTGACGTGTGGCAATACGTCGCAATGCGTCGGTAATGTTAGTCTATGGGGAAAAAACGCATCCTGCAGACAACTTTGCAGGATGCGTTTTTTCTCCTGAATGACGCATTGCAACGTACAGCCAACAACGCTAGTGTGAAAGTAGCCTAAGGCTGCCGTCCACTATCAGTATTTGGTCAGTATTTTACCTCAGTATTTGTAGCCAAAACCAGGAGTGGGTGATAAATGCAGAAGTGGTGCATATGTTTCTATTATACTTTTCCTCTAATTGTTCCACTCCTGGTTTTGGCTTACAAATACTGAGGTAAAATAGTGACCAAATACTGATAGTGTGACGGCAGCCATACTCTGCAGTCACAAACAAAATGGCTGCTCACTGGGTTCCTGAATCTCATCCTCTCTAATCCCTTAGCAAACACCCAGAAGGAGAGGAGAGGAGACATCACACGTCAGCAGACTCCGCCCATAATTACTGCAGTGCTGTAATGTGAGCTATTTCTACACTAGGTTTTTCTGAAATTTCAGCAGCTGCTCCCCCTAGTGTTGAAAAGTGGAAATTCCAAAACTTTTCAAATTATTTTTCATATTTTACTAAATTATAAACAAATGATAATATTTTTTAAGAAAATGTAATCATTAATTCTTTACATTTTTACAATTTCTGAAAAAAATTTTTTTTTGATGGCACCTTCCCTTTAAAGGGATTGTGTGAGATTTTTGTCAGATGTAGAAATTTCCAAACAACTCTATAGCAGCCCTCCACAGGTCAAGAATTGTCCCAGTCTTTGTTGACGGGCTGCATTGGTGACGTCGCATCTACAGAACGCTTGACCACTACATCCAATCACTGGTAGCTCATTCTGTTTGTCGGCATCACTGTGGGAGTCCAGTGATTTGCTGCAGCTGTCAATTGTTGACAGACTGCAGTGGTGATGTTGTGACTACAGCACGAAGAGTGATGCAGGGGTGGAGAGGCAGCACTAGACCCAGGGAGGATTACTATGTCTGCACTTATTATGTTCTACAATTGCAAGCCTATCTATTTATATAATTGCCTTGTAATGTTTTAATTTCCTGTTCTGTCCAGATGTCACCGTATCCCAGAATTCCAAACGGAGGAAGTTCACCGACCGCCATATTGGGACACCCAAGTGATGGGGGTCTCAATATGGAAACTACTGCTGGTACCAACCTATTGCGCGGTACCACCAGCGGAACAGTCGCACCTCACACACACCACACTCACACACTCAGGGTATGTGCACACGTAGAAGTAGCTTCTGTGGATTTTTCCGCACCGGTTTTGAGAAATCCGCAGGTAAAAAGCACTGCGTTTTACCTGCGGATTTACCGCAGATTTTATGCAGTCTTTGTGCAGATTCCACCTGCATTTTTACACCTGCGGATTCCTATAATGGAGCAGGTGTAAACCGCTGCGGAATCCGCACAAAGAATGAACATACTGCGGAATAAACAACACAGCGTTTCCGAGCTTTTTTTTCCGCAGCATGTGCACTGCGGATTTTGTTTTCCATAGGTTTACATGGTACTGTAAACTCATGGAAAACGGCTGCGAATCTGTCTGCACAAAGATGGCGGCGTTCTGATTTACTGCGCAAATTACGCGCAGGTGCAGTGAATCATTCGGCTGATCCCGGCGGCAGATGCGCGACGTGTCTACAGGCAGAGGAAGTCGGTCACATTAAAGGGGTTTTGCCACGAACGAAAGTTCATTTTAAAAATTTACTGTGTCTGACCATGTACGGAGCATACCACATCTCCTGGCCAGGGGAGGAAGCAAAAGACAATACTGACATTACAGCAGGGGATCACAGTGGATTCATTTTGTGATGTAAAATATTGCATTGACTGTTTTTAAACAATATTTTACCTCACAAAATGTATCCTCTGCGATCTCCTGCTGTACTGTCAGTATTGTCTTTTGCTTCCTCCCAGGAGCTGTGGTATGTTCGGTACACGGTCAGACACAGACAATTTTTAAAATGAACTTTTGTTCGTGGGAAAACCCCTTTTAAATAGCAAATATTAACACCAACATGGCTCCTCCTAAAAAGTATGACCATGAAAGGAAAGCTGCAAAGGCACAACGTCGAAGACCACAAAAGGCAAATGAGACTCTTGAAGAGCAACAGCATCGCTGGGACAAAAACAATGCATATAAGCGCAGGCGTCAAGCACATGAGTCCCCTGATGCAAAAGTCATTAGATTATCACAGGATGCCATTAGGCAACAACAGCGCCACATGCCTGCCCCCATCGTGACATTACCGCCCTCCCGATGGGATGGCATTGGGCATCCATCTTGTGTCAAAATAAAAATGAATCCCCCACAACCTGTTTAAGGTTATGAATCTTTATCATAAAATAAATAAAATCTGAGAGTGGGATCAATTCTCCTAACCGTCTATATGGGCATGTAGGGCATTGGAAGCTGAATAAAAATATCTTTACATGTGATTTGATGAATCCTTCCAGAAAAATCTACATTTTTCTTAACATGGAAATTGGCTACAGTAGATCACGGTCAGTCATTACATGTCTCTCACTGGTAATTCACCCTTTCATTCAGTACAAGCTCTGGAGGAAAATTCTAAGATTGAGCGATGACCTGCCCATAGATCTTAACAGCGGATTTACGTATTAAAATGTGGATTTATCTGGAATAAAACGTCAGATCGCCGACAATTTATCAATTTATTTATCTTCCTAGACCTACACGGCCAAATGGACAGCTTAGAAGGGTTGATCTTATTGACAAATTTCCTTTAACATGGGAATCCTCTTGTGTGCAGTAACGTAGTCCATGCTGGTAGAGCCTCGGTATCCTTTAACCCCTTAACGACCGCCAATACGCCTTTTACCGTGCTGTGGGAAAAGTGTATAGCGCCCCTCCCCAGAGAACATGATTCGGGTTGGTTTTTACTGACCCCCGAGTTACAATCGCCGGTAATTAACCGTTTAGCGGCAGGTCGCAAAAAAAAACGATTTGCCATTTAATTTCTCTGTCCTCTGATGTGATCGCACATTAGAGGACAGAGAAATGGGGTCCCCGATCGCCCCCCAATACTCACTGCCAGGGGTAGCCGAGACCCCAAAGAACATGATCGGGGTCGGTTTTTACCGACCCCTATTTTGTGATCGCCGGTAATTAACCGTTTACCAGCAACCGCCAAAAAAATGTGGTGGTGTTCTGTCCTCTGATGTGATCGCACATCAGAGGAACGAGAAATGGGGGGGGGGGGGATCGGGGACCCTGTTATACTTACCGGTGTCCCTGGGTCCTTCTGCTTCTTCTCCTGGCCGCCGGCATCTTCCTCCGGGAAGAAAATGGCGGGCGCATGCGCAGTGCGCGCGCCGTGATCGGCCAGCCTGCAGATGAAGATTCTTCCTCGTTTTATTTTGGTCACTGTGAGATCCTATCACAGTGATCAAACTAAAAAAAAATAGTAAATAACCCCCCCTTTATCACCCCCTTAGGTAGGAAAAAATAATAAAATTTAAAAAAAGTATGTATTTCCATTTTCCGGTTAGAGTTGGGGCTAGGGTTGGGGCTAAAGTTCAGGTTAGGGTTGGGGCTAAAGTTCGGGTTAGGGCTAGGGTTGGGGCTAGGGTTTGGGCTAAAGTTAGGGTTAGAGTTGGGATTCGGGTTGAGATTAGGGTTTGGATTAGGGTTAGGGTTGGCATTAGGGTTACGTTTGGGATTAGGGTTAGGTTTGGGGTTGAGATTAGGATTAGGCGTGTGTTGGGTTTAGGGTTTTGATTAGGGTTAAGGTTAGTGTTAGGTTTGAGGTTAGGGTTGAGATTAGGATTAGGGGTGTGTTGGGTTTAGGGTTTTGAGTAGGGTTGTAATTAGGGTTAGGGGTGTTTTGGGGTTAGGGTTGTGATTAGGATTATGGATCATGTTAGGGTTGGAGTTAGAATTGGGGGGTTTCAACTGTTTAGGTACATCAGGGGGTCTCCAAACGAGACAGCCAATTTTGCGCTCAAAAAGTCAAATGGTGCTCTCTCCCTTCTGAGCTCTGCCGTGCACCCAAAAACAGTGGTTTACCCCCACATATGGGGCATCAGCGTACTAAGTACTAGCTGGACAACAACTTTTGGGGTCCAGTTTCTCCTGTTACCCTTACGAAAATAAAAAAAATTGGGGGCTAAAAAATAATTTTTGTGGGAAAAACAATGATTTTTTTATGTTCACGGCTCTGCGTCAAACTTCTGCGAAGCACTTGGGCATTCAAAATGCTCACCACACATCTAGATAAGTTCCTTGGGGGGTCTAGTTTCGAAAATAGGGTCACTTGTGGGGGGTTTCTACTGTTTAGGTACATTAGGGGCTCTGCAAACGCAACATAACGCCCGCAGACCATTCTATCAAAGTCTGCATTCCAAAACTGCGCTCCTTCCCTTCCGAGCTCTGCCATGAGCCTAAACAGTGGTCCCTCCCCCCCCACATATGGGCTATTGGAGTACTCAGGAGAAATTGGACCCCAAAATTTATTGGCCAATTTATCCTGTTACCCTTGTGAAAGTAAAACTTTGGGGGTGAAAAGATCATTTTTGTGGAAAAATGATTTTTTATTTTCCTGGCTCTACATTATAAACCTCCTGTGAAGCAGTTGCGGGTTCATAGTGCTCACCACACATCTAGATAAGCTCTTTGGGGGGTCTAGTTTCCACAATGGGGTCACTTGTGGGGGATTTCTACTGTTTAGGTACATCAGGAGCTCTGCAAATGCAACATGACGCCCGCAGACCATTCCATCAAAGTCTGCATTTGAAAACATCACTACTTCCCTTTCGAGCCCCAATGTGTGCCCAAACAGTGGTCCCCCCAACACATGGGGTATCAGCGTACTCAGGACAAATTGGACAACAACTTTTGGGGTCCAATTTCTCCTGTTACCCTTCGGAAAATAAAAAATTAGGGGCTAAAATAATAATTTTTGTGGAAAAAATTTTTTTTTTATTTTCACGACTCTGCATTACACACTTCTGTGAAGCACTTCGGTGTTCAAAGTGCTCACCACACATCTAGATAAGTTCCTTGGGGGGTCTAATTTCCAAAATTGGGTCACTTGTGGGGGGGTTTCTACGGTTTAGGTACATCAGGGGCTCTGCAAACGCAACAGAACGTCCGCAGACCATTCTATCAAAATCTGCATTCCAAAACTGCGCTCCTTCCCTTCCGATCTCTGCCATGCACCCAAACAGTGCCCATCCCCCACATATGGGGTATTATCATAAATTGCCCAATAAATTTTGTGGTCCAATTTCTCATGTTACCCTTAAGAAAATAAAAAATTGCGAGCTAAAAATCATTTTTGAGGGGAAAAAAAAGGATTGTTTATTTTCACGGCGTTATAAATTTCTGTGAAGCACTTGGTGGTTCAAAGTGCTCACCACACATCTAGATAAGTTCCATAATGGGTCTAGTTTCCAAAATGGTGTCATTGCTGGTCTTTTTTTTACTGTTTAGGCACATCAGGGGCTCTCTAAATGCGACATGGTGTCAGATCTCAATTCCAGCCAATTCTGCATTGAAAAAGTCAAACGGAACTCCTTCTCTTCCAAGCTCTGCCATGCGCCCAAACTGTGGTTTACCCCCACATATGGGGTATCGACGTACTCAGGACAAATTGCTCAACAACTTCTGTGGTCTAATTTCTCCTGTTAACCTTGTGAAAATTAAAAATTTGGGGGCGAAAACATCATTTTTGTAAAAAAAAAAAAAAAAATGTGATTTTATAATTTCATGGCTCTACGTTTTAAACTTCTGTGAAGCACCTGGGGGTTTAAAGTGCTCACCACACATCTACAAAAAGGTTCCTTAAAGGGTCTAGTTTCCAAAATGGTGTCACTTGTGGGGGGTTTCCACTGTTTAGGCACATCAGGGACTCTCCAAACGTGACATGGCGTCCGATCTCAATTCCAGCAAATTCTGCATTGATAAAGTCAAACTGCGCTCCTTCTCTTCCAAGCTCTGCCGTGCACCTACACAGTGGTTTACCCCCACATATGGGGTATCTGCGTATTCAGGAGAAACTGCACAACAAATTTTGCGTTTCACTTTCTCTTTTTACACTTGTGAAAATAAAAAAAAAATGGTTCTGAAGTAGAATGTCTGGAAAAAAAAGGTAAATGTTCATTTTTTTTCCTCCCACATTGTTTCAGTTCCTGTGAAGCACGTAAAGGGTTAATAAACTTCTTGAATGTGGTTTTGAGCACCTTGAGGGGTGTAGTTTTTAGAATGGTGTCAAGTTTGGGTATCTTCTGTCATGTACACCCCTCAAAGCGACTTTAAATGTGAGATGGTCCAAAAAAAAATGTTTTGTAAATTTTGTTGTAAAAATGAGAAATTGCTGGTCAACTTTTAACCCTTACAACTTCCTAACAAAAAAAAATTTTGTTTCCAAAATTGTGCTGATGTAAAGTAGACATTTGGGAAATGTTATTTATTAACTATTTTGTGTGACATATCTCTCTGATTTAAGGGCATAAAAATTCAAAGTTTGAAAATTGCTAAATTTTAAACTTTCGCCAGATTTCCATTTTTTTTCATAAATAATCGTGAGAAATATCGAAGAAATGTTACGACTAACATGAAGTGCAATATGTCACGAAAAAACAGCCTCGGAATCACCGGGATCCTTTAAAGCGTTCCAGAGTTATAACCTCATAAAGGGACAGTGGTCAGAATTGTAAAAATTGGCTCGGTCATTAAGTACCAAATTGGCTCTGTCACTAAGGGGCTAAACTAGACTATATGTAAATAATACTTAGCACCAAATTAAGTTGTGGTGTTTTTGTTTTGTTTGTTTTTGTCTTTCAGGAACAAGGTTACTCATCCAATGTTCAGAATCCATGCTGGCCAAAGAATTTTAACAAGTCGTTAACATTTGAGGATGTGTATGACAGTCCATGCACGGCGAGTGAGAGGCCTCCGAACTATGACCCATCAAAGTCCTTGTTAATGAATGGCATCGGGGACGCAGAACAGTGCCGAAGACTTGTAGAAACCCTTTTCGAATTTTCTGACTGTCCATTTTCCTCCTGCTCCTTTGATAAAATCTTCCAGCCCAAAGTGTCTGGGAATTTTATTGTAAGTTATAAAAAGTTATCTACTTCTGAGGTTCTAATTCTGTATGATCTCGGGAAAGCTGGTTGACTATCAATGCAGCTACAACAGCCCCCTACCCCCTGGGGTCCTAGCCCAGCATAAATATAGGAAAGTGTTTTGTGGGGCTGTTTCTGAGAATTAGCATTTACTAGGAATAATATTTGATTCAAAAGTTACCATATACTGAATTCTTAACAAATAATACAATTAGTGGAGTAGCCTGCTATTGTCATGGAAACTTTTATAGTCGCATTTTATCATGTATTAAAGTCCATTCTGTGAACTCACAACTTAGTACAATAATAGTTATTGTTCTCTTTCAGGCTTTTGCAGCTTTTTTTTACACCGTAGACTTCATAAAATCTGTGATGAACATGCCAGTTAACTCTCTAGATGATCTGCGGACAGCGACCGATGCCATCTGCTCCTCCAGTTTCAATGAAGTGAGTCACTGTAAACCCACTCAGCTCAGTCACTCAATATCCCTATGGAAAATCTTGATGCGCAAGCACTCATATTTACTGTAATTGTAGAAATCCTTTTTTCTGCAAATGCACTGGGGTTTAGTGCTAAAATATATAATAAAGCAGCTGCTGTATTGCACATACACCCATGGCTTGGATACGCTGGCTTAGCTACGGAGTTCTTCTTGCTGGACTAAGGTGTTCAACTTTTTACGTGAAATAATTCCTAAGTATGTACAGTGCTGCTCATCATTATTGGCACCCCTTAATTTTTTTCATAGACTGTGCAATATCTTCAGAAATAAATGGAAATGTGCCAAAGTTATATCCTTGGGATTTTTTAATTAGTGGTCCAAAGTAATACAATAAAACATTGTTTTTCAGCTTACATGTTGCAATTTCAAAGAAGAAACAAAATATGCAGCATGTGCAGCAATAGTCACCCCTAATTAATACTTGGTTGCGCACCCTTTGGCACTGATAACAGCCTCCAAACGTTTCTTGTAGCCATCTATAAGCTTCTTGCACTGCCCAGCTGGTATTTTCGCCCACTCTCTTGCAGTTTGTTCAAGCTCTTAAAATGTTTGCAGGGTTCTTTTTCCCAATATCAGATTTCACCTCACCCCAAAGATTTTTCAATGGGATTGAGGTTCGTTTTTTTTTTTGTTTTTTTTAACCATTCCTGTGTACTTTTGGATGTGTGCTTTTGTAAGTCTTGCTGGAGGACCCATGATCTTTGACTCAAACTAAGTTTTCTTACACTGGGTAGGACATTTCGCTCTAATATCTGATATTTCATTGATCTTCATCATTCCTGTGATAACGGTCAAGGCCTCCAGTACCAGACACAACAAAACAACCCCACAGTATTATGGATCCTCCACCATGCTTAACTGTTGGTAGGGTGTTATTTTCCTTATAAGCTTTGTTGCGCTGTCTGTAAACAAACTGTTGCTTTGCATTGCCAAAAAGCTGTCCTCAGAACATTTTCCCAGAACGATTGTGGTTTGTCAAGGTACTCTTTGGCAAAGAACGGTCATTCCTTTTTGTCTTTTCGTCATCAATGGTTTCTTCCTTGGCCTTTGCCCATAAAGCTCTACTTGGTTTAGTGTGCAGCGTATGGTACTTGTTGAAACCATGGTGGGCCTTCAGGTCTTTGGATGTTTGAAGCAGTGTTTTGTTGTTTTTTTTTTTTTTCAGCTTTTGCACCAACCTTCAATGACATCTCTTACCAATTTTACATTCTCCCCCACCCCCACACCGTCCGGGGAGGTTTTTAACGGTCCCATGGTTTGCAAACTTCTTTACCATTGAACACTGCTGAAATTGGGATACCAAAGTCTTTGTGGGATGGCTTTATACCCTTTGGATGTTTTGCGTTTGCTAATAAAGCAGTTCTGATGTCCTCGGACAGCTCCTTTGGTCTTCATCATTCTGACAAAGGAACAGGGCGTACTATGTGGCTTTTTAAAACACTGAAATCACCATTCATTGGCTAATTCATGTCAAACGGGCACAGACAATCGCAGGTGATTATCATTTGTGATTTACCATAGCCGAGTCAAAATGTTTCTATACTAATTTAATGTAAAGAGTGCCCACAGCAAGGTTTTTTTTTTTGTTTCCCTTTCATGGTTGTTTTTTATTTTTTAAATTATTGCTTATCATTTGCTATCTTGTATTTAACACAAGTGCTCTATACAAAAAAAAAAATCACTGATTCATTTTTTTTTCAGGAGATATTCCAAATTATGTACTTTAAACTTCATGGGTGCCAATATCCTATGAGCAGGACTGTATTTAACCCATGTATAAGTGATGCGGAGGCTAGCTAGTCACATGTGATTTTGTGGTGCTCCCAGTATTGGTCCAATAACTCCAACTTGCTAAAAAGGAAAATTTTAGGTGTGGTACGTATTATCAAAGATATAACCCTGGGAATCACCATTTATTTATTTATTTTTCTCCTCTATAGCTTTCCAGCAAAGCTCCTGCAAGCGTGCAAAAGCATCTCAACGGTTACTGCACCACCGCTAACTTCGTATATCTGCTGATCAGCAACGGATACAAATTTGATAATGAAACCTTCCCCGACATCAGCTTTCAGAAGAAGGTGGGTATTCTCTTTATTAAGGTGACACGGGTCTCCTAAATTGGCACTATTCACCTGGCTTTTGAGTCTATCAGCGCAGTTTTTTTTTTTTTTTTTGCATACTTTAGTTTTATATTTTAGTTTTTATTTTATTTTTTTTTAAACGCAATCTTGTCGTAATTTGCCCCATACTTGTCTCCATCCATGTCCCCATATTGTAGTTGCCGTATATACTCGAGTATAAGCCGAGATTTTCAGCCCATTTTTTTTTTTAGACTGAAAGTGCCCCTCTTGGCTTATACTCTAGTCATTGTCCCCAGGGGAAGTCGGCGGGGAAGGGGGAGCGGCGGCTGTGACATACTCACCTGCTCCTGGCGTGGTCCCTGCATCTTCGATGGTCTCTGGGCGCTGACCGCTTCTTCCAGCGTTGAGCGGTCACATGGTACCTCTCATTACAGTAATGAATATGGACGCGACTTCATTTGCATAGGAGTGGAGCTGCACATTCATTACTATAATGAGCGGTACCGGTGACCGCTCAACGCTGGAAGAAGCTGTCAGCACCCGGCGAAGACCATCAGGGAAGCTGCCAAGGACCGCATCGGGAGCAGGTGAGTATAATAAGGGGGGGGAGCAGTATTGCGCGATAATCACCTGTCCTCGTTCCGGCGCCGCTCCGTCTTCCGCGTCCTCTGCTGTGACGCTCAGGTCGGAGGGTGCGATGACGTGGTTAGTGCGCGCCCTCTGCCTGAACGTCAGTGCAGAGGACGCGGAAGACGGACCGGCGCCTGGAGGTGGAACGAGGACAGGTGAATATTGCAAGTGCCGGAGGCCTGAGCGACGAAAGGTGAGTGTCTTTTTTTTTTTTTTTTTTAAATCGCAGCAACAGCATATGAGGTAAATATCTCTATAGAGCATCTTATGGGGCCATTATTAACCTTTTGTGCAGCATTATATGAGGCATATTTTAATATGGAACATCTTATGGGGCCCATCATAAACTTTATGCGGCCAGATTTTGTATGGAATATCTTATGGGGTCCATCATGAACTGTATGGAGCATTATATGGGGCTCCTTCTTCAATATGGATATTCAAAAACCCTTAACCTACTGATATCTCAATTAATTTTACTTTTATTGGTACAACAGCAATACCAATGCCAGCAGCTGACATCGGCGTGCCGCTTGTTTGAGAACCCTGATTTACCGGAAGCTGACTTTTATATGCAATTTTTATTTACTGATCTGATTGATTTTGTGCTTGTTTTCTACAAGGCTGGTGACACTTCCATTGGCTGGGCCCTGGGATACATGCTGAACCTCACCAACATGATACCTGCAGAAGAGGCTTCTGTTCTCAAAGCCACCAACTTTAGCTCCTGGGCTGCTCTCATCTTTCTGTTCGTGATAATCATTCTTGTGGGTCTGATTATCTTCTTCAGCACCTTCAGATCCAGTAAACAGCAGCAAACTATATGATGTCAGACAACGATGGATGGGTCACGTCTTATTAGTTTTCTCTGCCCAACAGAGAGGATTATTGCATATCTAATTGAGTTCCTATATAATCCAAACTGGGTTTGATAACTTCATATATTTTAATTTGAAGCTCATGCATGGAATGTGACAACGGATGTCTATACCGCACCCACAAGGAAGATCCATAATGATGTGTATAAGTTTTACGAAGGAAGAAGGCTTTTAATTGACATTTTTTTATTGTATTTCTTTTCCAATGTTAATGTGATCAGTTGCTAACATAAGCATCATTTTTTTTCTTTTTTTTTTATGGTGCAAATATTTCTACAAGTTTTGGGTGTTAAGTGTTAGGATACAGCCCTTCTATTGATGGTAGTATTTTGGGCTTTTAATAAGTATGGCTGCTCACAGGAGAGGAGTAATAAAGCTGCCCGTGCATAGGTTCACACATTCCAAAATCCGTCTATATCCAGATTTGCATATCCTGCTAAATATTTATGCTTGAAATAAGTTAAAGAAAAAAAAAAAATAATAAAAAAAAGCATGGCAGCTGGAAAATCCTATATTCTGCTGCTGGTATGTTTTATAATGTGTCTAGAGTCCAAGATGGACCTGGAAATGCACAAAATAGCTCTAATTCACAAGATTTAAATTCTTTCTTATTTTATTTACATGGGTACATAAGGACAATGGATATTACAATTCTCCCCATTGAAGACTTTTTGTATATCAGGGCAGCTGTATATTACATCTACAGGTGCTTCTCACAAAATTAGAATATCATCAAAAAGTTAATTTATTTCAGTTCTTGAGTACAAAAAGTGAAACTCGTATATTATAGAGTCATTGCAAACAGAGTGATCTATTTCACGTGTTAATTTCTGTTAATGTTGATGATTATGGCTTACAGCCAATGAAAACCCAAAAGTCGTTATATCAGTAAATTAGAATATTTTATAACACCAGCAGCTTGAAAAATGATTTTAAAATACAAAATGTTGGCCTACTGAAATGTATGTTCTGTAAATGCACTCAATACTTGGTCGGGGCTCCTTTTGCATTAATTATTGCATCAATGCGGCATGGCATGGAGGCGATCAGCCTGTGGCACTGCTGAGGGGTTATGGAAGCCCAGGTTGCTTTGATTGCAGCCTTCAGCTCGTCTGTATTGTTGGCTCTTGAGTCTCTCATCTTCCTCTTGACAATACATCATAGATTCTCTATGGGGTTAAGGTCAGGCAAGTTTGCTGGCCAATCAAGCACAGTGATACTGTTGTTTTTAAATCAGGAATTGGTACTTTTGTCAGTGTGGACAGGTGCTAAGTCCTGCTGGAGAATGAAATGTCTCCCCAAACCATCACTGATTGTGGAAACTTCACACTAGACCTCCAACAGCTTGGATTGTGGCCTCTCCACTCTTCCTCCAGATTCTGGGACCTTGATTTCCAAATGAAATGCAGAATTTACTTTCATCTGAAAACAACACCTTGGACCACTGAGCAACAGTCCAGTTCTTTTTCTCCTTGGCCCAGGTAAGTTGCTTCTGGCGTTGTCTATAGGCCATGAGTGGTTTAACACAAGGAATGTGACACTTGTAGCCCATGTCCTGGATATGTCTGTGTGGTGGCTCTTGAAGTAATGACCCTAGCAGCAGTAATCTCCTTGTAAATCTCCCCCAATTTGTGAATGGCCTTTTCTTAGCAATCCATTCAAGGCTGCGGTTATCCCAGTTGCTTGTGCACCTTTCTCTACCACGCTTTTTCCTTTCACTCAACTTTCCATTAATATGCTTGGATACAGCACTCTGTGACCAGCCAGCTTCTTTAGCAATGACCTTTTGTGGCTTACCATCCTTGTGGAGTGTGTCAATGACTGCCTTCTGGACATCTGTCAAGTCAGCAGTCTTCCCCATGATTGTGGAGCTACTGAAACAGACTATGGGACCTTTTTTAAATGCTTAGGAAGCCTTTGCAGGTGTTTTTTTTTATTTTTTTTATTAATCTAATTTTCTGAGATTACTTGAGTTTTCATTGGCTGAAAGCCATAATCATCAACATAAACAGAAATAAACACTCAAAATGGATCACTGTTTGTAATGAATAGGAGTTTCACTTTTGGTATTGAAGTTTAACTTTTTGATATTCTAATGTTATGAGAAGCACCTGTATATGAATACTATTGTTTACTTAGGTTATATGTGCACTTTTTTTTTGAGGGGGGTGCGGGGGAAGCGTTATTTTTATGAAGTAGTTTTCATTTTTGTTTTTTCTGAAGCTTCTCTGCATCTGTTTGTCTGGAGACATCTCCCTCAGGAGATTCCTCAGAGAAGTGACGTACAATTTTGTTCTTCTAAATCTCTTCTGGAAAAAAGATAGCCTTGTAAAGATCCACATATCAGCAGCAAAATGGATTTACAATAGCAAGCGTTTTGGGAAGGATACGCTGTGCGCACATACCCTAAGTTTTGCCATAGTCATGGTGATAATAGGCATCTGATCATAAAATGATGGGGGAGGCCATGTAGACCAACGCCAAATTAAGGGTAGATGGTTCATCTACAGTCCGCATAGTTGACCTATGTATATATGTATACTAGTTTAGTGATTTTTTTTTTTTTTTCCCCCCAAGCCTTATGCTGTTACCGAGGCAATTGTGAAGTCTAGGCCACATATGGACTGAATGTAATACACATTTTTATGTAGTAAGAAGTTTACTGCACGATTATAAAGGGCATATAACATTACTTAGTTATATATACCCACACAATGTAACTAACTATACATGGATGATTTTTTTTTATGTTGTTGTGCAACACTGCCACCTACTGTAACACTGTATTATTACATCTGGATCTGTTTATAGGTTTTGAATGACGCAACCCTCTGACCAGTGGCATCAATCCAGCCCTTTATGGAGACTGTATATCAGATTTATTATCATTAGGGCAGTGGTTGCTGACCATGGCTTATGTCAGGTCTTCCTACCCGATGATTTTAGTGTTCTAACAAATGGGCATGAGCAATGTTATAACTGTTGGTTATTATTGAATGGCATTAAAGGTCATAAAACTGTGCATCTACTCTAGTTCTAATTATGTGCTGCGTTATGATTATTTAAATTGCATGTATTATGTTAGAAAGCTACAGGGTGAATAGATTGTTGTTGTTTTTTTAACACTATCTATTGTATGAAGATCTGATTGTGGTCAGTGAATGGAAAAAATGTCATTTTCATTCAGATTGGTAAAGTGTCCTGGTCGCACAGGTGCAAATCACGTCACAAAAAAAGTACTAATACGATTAGCGATACAGCGGTGTCTGCAGGACTGATTTGTGACAAATTGTCAAGATCTGGAATGTTTCTGTTCACTGACGGCATGCAGGGATCTTAAATGGTAAGGAATTGCCGAATATTTAATTATACAGGTGATTCAGTTGCTACATTGCCTGGAAAGATTGCTGTAACTACTGAAAGACAGTTGACCGTACTGAAATTTGGATTTTACATACTTTTGGTCAATGAGAAGTGAAAGCGCAGTGAATCTCGGCGACAAACTTCTCATGCCGAGTGATATCGCTGACTTGTCGCCCGGCCGGTCATCTCCAGAACGAGACACTTGCTGCACACCTTTTTGTGTGGTGTTTGCGTTTCACTCCTACCAAATTCATTTTTCAATTAACCCCTTAACCCCCGGGGCCATTTTCCATTTTTGCTCCCCTTCTTCCCAGAGCCATAGCTTTAAAAAAAAAAAAAAAAAACTTTCAGTCAATATGGCCATGTGAGGGCTTGTTCAAAAGTACAACTTGTCTCGCAAAGAACACCACCATTGGTTGAACATATCATGTACTGGAAAACGTGAAAAAAAATCCAAGTTCGGTGAAACTGCAAAAGTGCAATTCCAGTGTTTTTTTTTTTTTTTTTTACCATGTTCACTAAATGAACCCGTAGAAGCGTCTTGGACGCGAAACGGCCGTCGTCCTTTCCTGCATTCCTCCAGCACCTGCCTGTCCCATGAACTATGTCCACAGATCCACAATGGTTTAATAAAGGACTTCGTTGAAACAGCTCATGGGTGAGTGCTGCATTTTTTTTCTTCTCTTGCACATTTTTTGCTAAACTGACCTGCCACTATGATTCTCCAGGTCATTACGAGTTCAGATACCAAATATGTATAGGTTCTTTTTTATTTAAGTGGTGAAGAAAAAAAATCAAAAACTTGTTTAACCCCTTGCTGACATCAGACATAATAATCTGACCAGGGACGGATAATTACATCCGTACAATTGCCCGCACACACAGGTGGTGTGTGGGCAATCACAGCTGGGTGTCGATTCTGACAGCTGACACCCAGCACTAAGTGCCAGGAGCGGTCATGCATGGCTCCCTGCACTTTAACCCCTGATATGCTGCGATCCAACGGGAGCTGGCAGAGGGCTGACGGCCCCTCTGCTTTTGGATCAGAGACTTCGCGGCATGACGCGGAGTCCCGATCGTTGCCATGGTGACCCGATATCATCCAGAGCTAGGAAACTTGCTGATCATGCGCAGTGCCTTGATCAGCAAGTTTTCGTGACAGTGCAGAGCTGACAGTTTCTACAGCATGGGGATGGGACTAGGTAAAAAAAAATTTAAAATTAAATGTAAATAAAAAAAAATCATATCAAAATATATTGTATCCATAAATAAATATTTGAAAAAAAATATAAACAACAATAAAAGTACAGATTTGGCATCGCTGCATCCGCAACAACCCATTCTATAAAATTGTCCCACTAGTTGACCCCTTTAGTGAACACCATAAAATAAGGCAAAAAAAACAATGCTTTATCATACCACTGAACAAAACGTGGAATAAAACGTGATTAAAAAGATAAACACAAACCTGGTACCCGGGCAAGTGCCGGGGCCCTGGCGAGACGGGGGGGTCCATTCAAGGTTTGCGTTAAGGCAGGCCAGTGCCTAGGACCACCGCTCCCCCAGGGGCCCTCAGCTAGCGGCACATCACGGAGCTGACTCGGCAGGGGAGGGGGAGTGTTCTGAAAGGCAATTCAGTATCACAATGGACATGGAGGTCAGAGCACATACAGTGATCTGACAACAACCCAAAATCATAGAATGAGCTCTGAGACGTGGGAACTCTGCAGACCGCAATCCCTGATCCTCTCCAAACACAACTAGAGGCAGCCGTGGATTGCGCCTAACGCTACCTATGCAACTCGGCACAGCCTGAGAAACTAACTAGCCTGAAGATAGAAAAAATAAGCCTACCTTGCCTCAGAGAAATACCCCAAAGGAAAAGGCAGCCCCCCACGTATAATGACTGTGAGTAAGATGAAAAGACAAACGTAGGGATGAAATAGATTCAGCAAAGTGAGGCCCGATATTCTAGACAGAACGAGGATAGGAAAGATAACTTTGCGGTCTACACAAAACCCTAAAGAAAACCACGCAAAGGGGCAAAAAGACCCTCCGTACCGAACTAACGGCACGGAGGTACACCCTTTGCGTCCCAGAGCTTCCAGCAAAACAAATAGACAAGCTGGACAGAAAAAATAGCAACAAATAGCAAAGAAGCACTTAGCTATGCAGAGCAGCAGGCCACAGGAATGATCCAGAGAAACACAAGTCCAACACTGGAATATTGACAGGAAGCATGAATCAAAGCATTAGGTGGGGTTAAGTAGAGAAGCACCTAACGACCTCATCAGATCACCTGAGGGAGGAAACTCAGAAGCAGCAGTACCAGTTTCCTCCACAAACGGAAGCTCCCAGAGAGAATCAGCCGAAGTACCACTTGTGACCACAGGAGGGAGCTCTGCCACAGAATTCACAACAGGGGAGCAGCCGGGGGCTGTCTAATTATACTCACCTACTCCTGGTGGCTGGCGCGGTCCCTGCAGGTCCCCGGCTCCCCAGCTTCCTCCTGTACTGAGCGGTCACATGGTACCGCTCATTACAGTAATGAATATGCGGCTCCACCTCCCATAAGGGTGGAGCCGCATATTCATTACTGTAATGAGCGGCAACTATGACGGCTCAATACAGGAAGAAGCTGCCGGCACCGGGAAGCAGGGACTGCACAGCGCCAGGAGCAGGTGAGTATAACGGGGAGGGGAGCGCATCGATGCGCGATATTCACCTGCTCGTTCCAGCCACAGCTTCGTCTTCAGCAGTGACGCTCAGGTCAGAGGGCACGGTGACGTGGTTAGTGTGCGCCCTCTGCGTGAGCGCTAGTGCAGAAGACACTGAAGAAGATGGAGCGGCGGCTGGAACGAGGAGCAGGTGAATATTGAAAGTGCCGGGGGCCTGAGTGACTGAGAGGTGAGTATCTGATTTTATATATTTTTTTTCTATCGCAGCAACAGCAAATGGGGCAAGTGTCTGTATGGAGCATTTTATGGGGCAATAACGTTTGTGCAGCACTATATGGGGCAAGTGTCTGTATGGGGCCATAATGTTTGTGCAGCTCTATATGGGGCAAGTGTCTGTATGGAGCATCTATGGGGCCATAACGTTTGTGCAGCACTATATGGGGCAAGTGTCTCTATATACTACATGGCTGTTCTATATACTATGTGGGCCGTGTTATATACTACATGGGCTGTTATATGCTACATGGGCTGTGCTATATACTAGATGGCTGTTCTATAAACTACGTGGGCCGTGTTATATACTATGTGGCTGTGCTATATACTATATGGGCTGTGCTATATACTACGTGGCTGTGTTATATACTAAATGGCTGTGTTTATATGCGATCATGAATCGTGGTATGTGTTAAAGGGGGGGCCCACTGAGACTCTTTCGCCCGGGGCCCTCAAAAACCTGGAGCAGACCCTGCTGGTACCACTGAAAACATCATCATGTCCTGCAAAAAAACAAGCTGCCATACAGCTCCTTCAGCAGAAAAATAGTTATAGCTCTCAGAATAAAGGGATGCAAAAATTATAATTTTGTCTAAAAGCGCCAAAATATAAAAAAGATAAGTGAGGTATCACTGTAATCGTACTGATCCGAAGAATAAAACTACCCTATAAATTTTACCACACATGGAACGACCAAAACACTCAAAGCCCCCCCAACCCCCCAAAGAGAAAAAAAGAAAAAAAAAATTACTGAAATGCTGGTTTTTGTTCCTTCTGCTTCCCAAAAATTGGAATAGAAAGCAATCAAAAAATCTCATGTGCCGAAAAATGGTACCAATAAAAATGTCAACTCGTCCTGCAAAAAAACAACCCCTCCTATGACTCTGTGGGACAAAATATGGAAAATTATAGCTCTCAAAATATGGTGATGCAAAAACTATTTTTTGCAATAAAAAGCACATTTTAGTGTGAAAGCAGCCATACATAAAAACCCGATATAAATCTGGTATTGCTGTAATCACACCGACCCAAAGAATAAAGCCGCCTAATCGCTTATACCGCATGAGTAACGGCAGAAAAAAATAAAACCAATTCTTCACCGGTTATTGACTTTTTTTTTTTATTCTGCCTCTCAAAGATAGCAGTAAGGCGTGGCGCACATTTATCCAGCGCTGAGCGCTTGCATCGGGGTTTGTGTAAGGCTATGTGCACATGTTCAGGATTTCTTGCAGAAATTTCCTGAGCAAAACCGGACATTTTCTGCAAGAAATCCACATGCGGTTTTTGCCCGTTTGACGCTTTATTTTCCGGAGCTTCCCAATGCATTAAATAGCTGGAAAACCCCCCAAAATCCGCAAAATTAATGAACATGCTGCATTTTTTTACTGCAATGCGTTTTTTTCGCGGGAAAATAAAAGCATCATGTGCACAAAAATTGCAGAATGCATTCTAAATGATGGGATGCATAAAGTATGCATTTTTTATGCATTTTTATAGCAAAAAAAAAATGCAACATGTGCACACAGCCTAAGTCTTTGTAATACGTGATTCAGTCGTAACACCGGCGGAAGATTCCCTATAATGAGGCACTGAGGAATGCAGTCTGACATGTGATCCGGTGGTGTCCGTCTTTTTAGGATTGCATGAAAGGAAAAGGACACTGCTGAACAGAGGCCAGACTGAGTCCAGAGTAAGGCAGTAGACACACATGTATATATATTAATATTTCATCCAGCGCGATATAGCAGAAAGCCGGTAATTCAATTACCGGCTTTTGCTTTCTCCTTCCTAAAACCCGACATGATATGAGACCTGGTTTACATACAGTAAACCATCTCATATCACCATTTTTTTTTGCATATTCCTCACTACTAATGTTAGTAGTGTGTCTATGCAAAATTTGGCCGTTTTAGCTAGTAAATTAAGGGGTTAAATGGCGGAAAAAATTGGCGTGGGCTCCCGCACAATTTTCTCCGCCAGAGTAGTAAAGCCAGTGACTGAGGGCAGATATTAATAGCCTGGAGAGGGTCCACGGTTATTGGCCCCCCCCCCCCCCCTGGCTAAAAACACCTGCCCCCAGCCACCCCAGAAAAGGCACATCTGGAAGATGCGCCTATTCTGGCACTTGGCCACTCTCTTCCCATTCCCGTGTAGCGGTGGGATATGGCGTAATGAAGGGTTAATGCCACCTTGCTATTGTAAGGTGACATTAAGCCAGATTAATAATGGAGAGGCGTCAATTATGACACCTATCCATTATTAATCCAATACTAGTAAAGGGTTAAAAAAATACACAAACACATTATTAAAAATTATTTTAATGAAATAAAAACAAAGGTTGTTTTAATATTTTATTGAACGCCCAATCCAATCACTAAAGACCCTCGTTCTGTAACAAAAAAAAACAATAAACCAACAATATCCTTACCTTCCGCAGATCTGTAAAGTCCAACGATGTAAATCCATCTGAAGGGGTTAAAATATTTTGCAGACACGAGCTTTGCTAATGCAACGTTGCTCATGTCTGCAAAACCCCGGAGAATGTAGGTAAAGTAGGTCATTGACCTATATTTACCTGCATTTGCGGTGAGGCACCCTCTGCTGGTTGTCCTCATATGAACTCGAGCCAGGGAGCTTTCTAGGAAAGTTCCCACGATCTAGGAACAGCCAGCAGAGGGTGCCTCACCGCAAATGCAGGTAAATATAGGTCAATGACCTACTTTACCTACATTCTCCGGGGTTTTGCAGACATGAGCAACGTTGCATTAGCAAAGCTCGTGTCTGCAAAATATTTTAACCCCTTCAGATGGATTTACATCGTTGGACTTTACAGATCTGCGGAAGGTAAGGATATTGTTGGTTTATTATGTTTTTTTTGTTACAGAACGACGGTCTTCAGTGATTGGATTGGGCGTTCAATAAAATATTAAAACAACCTTTGTTTTTATTTCATTAAAATAATTTTTAATAATGTGTTTGTGTATTTTTTTAACCCTTTGCTAGTATTGGATTAATAATGGATAGGTGTCATAATTGACGCCTCTCCATTATTAATCTGGCTTAATGTCACCTTACAATAGCAAGGTGGCATTAACCCTTCATTATCCCATATCCCACCGCTACACGGGAATGAGAAGAGAGTGGCCAAGTGCCAGAATAGGCGCATCTTCCAGATGTGCCTTTTCTGGGGTGGCTGGGGGCAGGTGTTTTTAGCCAGGGGGGGGGGGCCAATAACTGTGGATTCTCTCCAGGCTATTAATATCTGCCCTCAGTCACTGGCTTTACTACTCTGGCGGAGAAAATTGTGCAGGAGCCCACGCCAATTTTTTCCGCCATTTAACCCCTTAATTTACTAGCTAGAACGGACAAATTTTGCATAGACACACTACTAACATTAGTAGTGAGGAATATGCAAAAACAATTGTGATATGAGCTGGTTTACTGTATGTAAACCAGGTCTCATATCATGTCTGGTTTTAGGAAGGAGAAAGCAAAAGCCGGTAATTGAATTACCGGCTTTAAAGCTGTCTAGCGCTGGAAGAAATATATATATATATTCTCTATTCTACGTGTACACATTTATTCTACCTATTCTACTGGAAGCTATCAGTGTGATTTTACTGTACACCGCACTGAATTACCGGCTTTTCTCGCTAACACCGCTGTGTATTTCTCGCAAGTCACACTGCTGGTCCGTGTGTGATCCGTATTTTTGGGGCTTCCATAGACTTTCATTGACGTTTTATTTGCGCAATACGGTGACAAACGCAGCATGCTGCGATTTTCTACGGCTGTAGAAAGCCGTATAATACTGATCAGTTTAATACGGCAGATAGGAGCAGGGGCATAGAGAATTGTGCCGTATGTTTTGCGAGGTTTACGGACATAGTTTCTGCGCTCTTACGTCCGTAAAACTCGCAAGTGTGAAGCCGGCCTAACTCTGCTGCCTCATAGCAAATGGATACCTCAGGGGTTTCATCTGAATCACGTCACTCAGATTTAGATGGAAACCCCAAAGTGCTCAGCGTAGCACGCTGGAGATCTGTTCCAAAACGTTATGTAAAATGTTCACAATAAAAGCTTCAACTCAATCCACAAAAAAACATGCCCCACTCAGGTCTATCATCTGTTAATGGAAATATAGGGGGCTTCCACGTAACTGGTAACACAAAGGCTCTGGAAAAGAGAAATGGCTCTTCACCCGCCAAAAGAAATTCATCAAATTCTCCGCTCCCAAATCCAAATGCCCCTCCCTTCTGAGCCCAACAGTGCATCTAAGGCTGGGATCACACTCAGCGAGATACGGCCGAGTCTCGCAGGTTAAAACCAAGCTCTGTAACATGTGGTGTCAATATGGTCACTGCACCACTAGATGAATTCATTGGGGAGTGTAGTTTGTAAAATAAGTTCACATATTGGGGGGGGGGGGGGGGGGGGGGAGGGCGGGGTTCTGGTACCTCAGGGGCTCTTCCAATGTGACATGGCACCCTCAAACCATTCCAGCAAAATTTGAACTCCAATATGGCGCCTCTACCTTTCTGAGCTTTGCACTGTGCCTCAAAAGTAGCATTCCCCTACATATGGGGTAACTGTGTACTCGGAATAAATTGCACAACGAACTGTATGGTGCAGTTTCTCCGGTTACCCTTATGAAAATGCAAAGTTTGGGGCTAACATAACATTTTTGTGGGGAAAATGTCCCTGTCCTCGTTACTGGTCACCCATGTCCAGCAACAAGTGCACCCCCGCAGGAACCTTGCACACCTAGACACCCACAGGCTCTCTGACTCTATTCTACCACTGGCATCCATATCCTCACTCATAATAACAAACATAGTAACATAGTTAGTAAGGCCGAAAAAAGACATTTGCCCATCCAGTTCAGCCTATATTCCATCATAATAAATCCCCAGATCTACGTCCTTCTACAGAACTAATAATTATATGATACAACATTGTTCTGCTCCAGGAAGACATCCAGACCTCTCTTGAACCCCTCGACTGAGTTCGCCATCACCACCTCCTCAGGCAAGCAATTCCAGATTCTCACTGCCCTAACAGTAAAGAATCCTCTTCTATGTTGGTGGAAAAACCTTCTCTCCTCCAGACGCAAAGAATGCCCCCTTGTGCCTGTCACCTTCCTTGGTATAAACAGATACTCAGCGAGATATTTGTATTGTCCCCTTATATACTTATACATGGTTATTAGATCGCCCCTCAGTCGTCTTTTTTCTAGACAAAATAATCCTAATTTCGCTAATCTATCTGGGTATTGTAGTTCTCCCATCCCCTTTATTAATTTTGTTGCCCTCCTTTGTACTCACTCCATAACACACAGTGCCACTGCTTTCTACAATGCCACTCTTGCATCAGCTATTGACACGGTCGCCCCTCTCGTTCATGGCCGAGTGCGACGTTTCAATAGACAACCCTGTCACAATAACACCACCAAAAAGCTCCGGCAAGTGTCCAGGTTTGTAGAGTTTCGTTGGAAGAAAACACATTCGCAAGACTATTTCACTGCTTTCAAACAGGCAACACTCTTTCAAATCTGCTCTCACCTCTGCTAAGCAGGCCTACTTCACAACCCTCGTATCTTCCCTATCCTACAAACCCAAACAGTTATTCAAAACCTTTAACTCCCTCCTCCACCCCCACTGCCCCCTCCATCCTCCCTCATCTCTGCTGAGGACTTTGGTCAATCTTATTTTTGAAGTATGTGGCAAACAAGGCAAGTTTTCATTGTTCAACCACAACCCCTTTGTATACCAGACCAATGTCAAAACCCCATAACCTCTCTCTCCAAGATCACTGAAGGGGAGCTTAATTGTCTCCTCTCCAAATCACACCTCACCACCTGTACATTCGACCCCATCCCATCCTACCTCCTCCCCAACCTCACCACCACTCATCCCATCTCTAACCCAACTCTTCAACCTATCACTAACTTCTGGTACCTTCCTTTCTGCTTTCCAACATGCCACAATCACGCCTATCCTTAAAAGCCAACCCTCGACCCAACCGCTATGTCCAGCTATTGCCCAATATCGCTGCTCTCATTTGCTTCCAAACTCCTGGAGCAGCACGTCCACGCTGAACTTTCCTCCCACCTCTCATCTAACATGCTCTTTGACCATCTCCAATCTGTTTTGCCCCCATCACTCTACTAAGACAGCCCTGACCAAAATGACTACCTACTTACAGCCAAAGCTAACGGACAATACTCTACACTCCTCCTTCTAGACCTGTCCTCTGCTTTTGACACAGTTGACCACTGCCACCTTTGGCATCAAAGACCTCGCCCTTATCTGAAACTCCTCATTCCTTTCCACCTACACATTCAGCTTCTCCCACACTACTTCCTCATCCCACCCTCTCTCTGTTGGAGTCCCCCAAGGCTCTGTTCTAGGACCCTGTGACAAAACACTCCGGGATCGCCTTTGCTGGGGTCAAAGGTCACGTGGTTTGTGCATTGAATTTCTGAGGCGTACAGCAGGTTTCCAAGTAGGCTGACCTCAGGTCAGATTTATTAAAGTGAAAGCAACACAGAAAAACAAAACATAAAAATAAATCCTAGCCTGTCCGGCACTAACTAAACCAACACGTTGCTAACTTAACAACTGGGGGGGCTTCTCCCACCCAGCTAACATCACACAATTCTTGAGCAGAGCTCTCACTCACGTTTGTCTCACACAGACAGGCAATCTGTGTGCCCCAGGCTGACGCTGGAAACCCCCAGCTGGTCATCTTTTATTCCTGCAATCATTAACCCATTAGCACCCTGAAGATACTGAGTGGCCTAATTCACATAGGATAAACACCTGGGCGAGATATACCTGCCTCCAACTACCACACCAGCATGAGTCTTACATTTCCCCCCCCTTGCTCATACCACTCCGGTCGAGCAAGAACACTCTTGAAACAGTGCACTCGGGATAGGGCATCGGCGTTCCCCATCTGCACCCCAGGTCGGTGCTCCACCGTAAAAGAGTAAGCCTGCAGGGCAAGGAACCACCGGGTTACCCGACTATTACGGTCTTTGTGGAGGTGCATCCACTTGAGAGGGGAATGGTCTGTGACCAGCCTAAACTTCCTACCGGCCAGGTAATACTTGAGGGTGTCGAGAGCCCATTTAATGGCTAGGCACTCTTTTTCAACCACAGCATACCTCTGCTCATGTACATTCAGTTTCCGACTGAGATAGAGGACCGGGTGTTCGACTCCGTCCCTCACCTGGGAAAGTACAGCTCCGACACCAGTATCAGAGGCATCAGTTTGCACCACAAACTCGCTGCTGAAATCAGGAGTCACTAGTACGGGCTGAGAGCACAAAGCCCGTTTCAGGCTGTGGAAGGCCTCTTCAGCAGCTGAGGTCCATTTTACCATGACGGAACCCTTCCCCTTGGTAAGATCCGTCAAGGGAGTAGCCATGGCTGCAAAATTGGGTATGAACCGGCGATAATAGCCGGCAATCCCCAGGAAAGCCTGTACTTGTTTTTTGTTCACTGGTTGTGGCCAGCCCTGAATTGCCTGTATTTTGTCAATCTGGGGTTTAACCACTCCTCGGCCAATCACGTAGCCCAAGTATCGGGCTTCTTCAAGCCCGATGTGGCATTTCTTGGGGTTTGCTGTTAAACCTGCATCTCGCAGGTCATCAATCACCGCTTGTACCTTCTGGAGATGAGTTTCCCAGTCCATGCTGTAAATTACGATGTCATCCAGGTAGGCAGAAGCGTACTGTCTGTGAGGCCTCAAGACTCGATCCATCAGTCTCTGGAACGTTGCGGGAGCTCCGTGAAGTCCAAACGGCATATAGACATACTGGAACAGACCTTCCGGTGTAGCAAATGCCATCTTCTCTCTGGCCGCCTCGGCCAGAGAAATCTGCCAGTACCCCTTTGTTAAATCCAGGGTCGTAATGTATCGGGCTTTACCAAGCCGGTCGATCAACTCATCGACCCGGGGCATAGGGTACGCATCAAATTTAGAAACTGCATTCAGTTTCCTAAAGTCATTACAAAACCGGATGGAGCCATCCGGTTTAGGTATCAACACAATTGGACTGGACCAGGCGCTGTGCGACTCTTCAATGACTCCTAAGTCCAACATTGCCATCACTTCCCAGGAGACGGCTTCACGGCGGGCTTCCGGAATCCGGTAGGGCTTCACATGAACAGTGACGCCAGGCTCTGTGACAATCTCATGTTTCACCAACTTAGTCCGGCCAGGTTTTTCGGAGAAAAACTGTCGGTTCTGTAACAAAAATTGCTTAACCTCAGATTTTTGTCGTTCTGAGAGAGTCTCGGCAACCTGCACCTCCGGTACAGTAGGTGAACAAACCGGACGGGGCAGATCCGCTGTTAGGGCAGAGAGGTCTTTCCAGGATTTTATCAGATTCACATGATAAATCTGTTCCGGTTTTCTCTTACCCGGCTGGTACACTTTATAGTTCACTTCACCAACTCTTTCTCGGACCTCAAATGGGCCCTGCCA
Source organism: Ranitomeya imitator (assembly GCF_032444005.1). Taxonomy (NCBI): domain Eukaryota; kingdom Metazoa; phylum Chordata; class Amphibia; order Anura; family Dendrobatidae; genus Ranitomeya; species Ranitomeya imitator. The sequence continues at coordinate 158,923,070 of NC_091283.1, read as the reverse complement.
TTTCGTCAGGAATTTACTATCCACCGTAGGGATTAGGACCAACACCATATCGCCGGGTGCAAATGTATGGACCTTAGCGCCTCTATCATAACTTTGCCTCTGGGCTCCCTGGGCCTGTAACATATGGTCCCTAACAATGGGCATGACAGCGGCAATACGATCCTGTATTTGTGTTACATGGTCGATCACAGTTTTAAAGGGAATGACTTGACCTTCCCAGGTTTCTTTTGCGACGTCCAGCAGTCCCCGGGGACGACGGGCGTACAACAGTTCGAAAGGCGAAAACCCTGTGGAAGACTGGGGAACTTCCCTAATGGCAAACAGCAAATAGGGTAACAAGTAATCCCAGTTCTTCCCATCTTTGTCTATCACCTTCCGGAGCATCTGTTTTAATCTTTTGTTGAAGCGCTCAACCAGGCCATCTGTTTGAGGGTGATAGACAGACGTACGCAACGGCTCTATTTGTAAGAGCCTGCAGAGCTCCTTCATTACCCTCGACATAAAGGGAGTCCCCTGCTCGGTGAGTATCTGTTTGGAATTCCCACCCGACTAAACACTTGTACCAATTTCTTGGTGATCGTCTTGGTAGCTGTGTTACGCAAAGGGACGGCTTCCGGGTAACGAGTGGCATAGTCCACGATGACGAGGATATGTTGGTGCCCACGTGCGGATCGGGGAAGGGGCCCAACCAAATTCATCCCAATTCTCTCAAAAGGGACACTGATGATAGGAAGGGGTACCAAAGGGCTACGGAACTGAGATTTAGGGGCCGCGATTTGGCACTCTGGACAGGACTCACAATAGTTACGCACATCATTATGTATTCCAGGCCACACAAAACAATGCAATATCCTTTCTGTGGTTTTCTGTACCCCCAGATATCCCCCCATTGTATGTCCGTGGGCCAAATCCAGTACCTTCCGCCGATAAGGTTTGGGTACCACTAACCGTTGCACTGTCTTCCCCTTTTTTTTTCTACCTGGTAGAGCAAATCATTTTCCAGAACCATATACGGGTACGCTAGCCTAGTGTCAGGTTCTACGGGTACCCCATCTATCATTTTTACATTTTTCCTAGCCGGAGTCAGGGTAGGATCTTTCATTTGCTCGCTGTGGAAGTCATCCACCTGGACTCCCAAATCTGGCAGGCAGGGTGCTGGATGGCTGTCTGCCTCCGCCTCTCGCTGAGGTTCCTCAGTTTCCTGTTTCCCCCGCCATGACTGAGAAGGGGTACTGAAGGTTAGATTCACTAACCTCCCCAGCAACATCTTCCTGTGGGGTCTTCTCTAGGGACTCGGGACCTCCAGATGGCATGGGAGAAGATTCACGGGTACAGCTACCGTGAAGCAGCAACTGATTCTCCCACAACTGCCAGAAATAGGGAAAATCCCTGCCCAGGATTACATCCTGTAACAATGCGGGAACGAGTCCCACTTTGTGCTGCACTGACCCATAGGGAGTAGAAATCCATATGACCGCTGTTAAGTACGAGCGGGTGTCACCATGCACACACGTCACAGAAAACTTGTCAGACGGACCAGACGGAAGTGCCACCAGACTAGCTTTCACCAGAGTCACCACACTTCCAGAGTCTAGTAATGCCACATTTTTCCCCATCAACAGATAATTCACACAGGTGTTTCGCTGTATCATTTTGACCCGCATTCACACTCACTAGCCGTGTAACCAAAGACATGCATTTTTTAGAGTCTCTAACGTCGCACTGCATGGGTTCAGCGGTAACAGGACAGTTCGCAGAAACATGACCCTTCTCATGGCAGCGGAAACACCTAACAGGTCCCCTACTGAGACCACCGTCCAATACTCTTGGTCTCGGAGTGCGAGCAGTCCCAGGCTCCTCCCCCACAGTTTTAAGCGATTTTCCTTCGCCCGTGGTCCCTGGAACAGTCTTACCGGTTCCACGAGGAGGAGGCACAGACCGGGGGCTGGCGGTGTCGTCGGGAAGTCCTTCTGCCACGGAATAACGCTCGACCAACTCCACAAGTTGATCCGCTGTCGTGGGATTTCCTTGGCTTACCCACCTTTTCAGCGCTGGGGGTAGTGCTCTCAGGTACTTGTCCAGGACAACCCGCTGGTTTATTTCGGGTATTGTCAGTACCTCGGGTTGCAGCCATTTCTTTGTTAAGTAGATCAGGTCGAACATCTGAGACCGTGCCGGTTTATCTTGCTGGTATGTCCACTGATGTACCCTCTGTGCACGGACAGCCGTCGTCACACCCAGCCGGGCCAGGATCTCAGCTTTCAGCTTCTCAATGTCCTGAGCGACCTCCGGGTCCAAATCATGGTAAGCTTTTTGGGCCTCGCCGGAGAGAAACGGGGCAATCAAATCGGCCCATCGTGCCTTCGGCCACTTCTCTCTCAATGCCGTCCGCTCAAACGTTGTCAGGTATGCCTCGACGTCATCTTCTGCAGTCAGCTTTTGCCAGTATCGACTCACATGGATCCTTCTGGACTCTGCTTCCGGGTCAGCGTCAGGCATGCTCACCAGGCGCTGCGCCACCTGTTGGAGAAGTTGGTGGTCTGCAACCGTCATGTCCACTAACTCCTTCAGCTGTGCGGCCATCAAGCGATTAGCTTCGTGCTGTGCGGCAGTGGCCTGCTGCTGTACAGCAGTGGACTGTACTAAGGCTTTCACCACGTCTTCCATGCTGTCGCCTGTGCCACGGTATGCCCGCATTCTCCACCACAATGTGACAAAACACTCCGGGATCGCCTTTGCTGGGGTCAAAGGTCACGTGGTTTGTGCATTGAATTTCTGAGGCGTACAGCAGGTTTCCAAGTAGGCTGACCTCAGGTCATATTTATTAAAGTGAAAGTAACACAGAAAAACAAAACATAAAAATAAATCCTAGCCTGTCCGGCACTAACTAAACCAACACGTTGCTAACTTAACAACTGGGGGGGCTTCTCCCACCCAGCTAACATCACACAATTCTTGAGCAGAGCTCTCACTCACGTTTGTCTCACACAGACAGGCAATCTGTGTGCCCCAGGCTGACGCTGGAAACCCCAGCTGGTCATCTTTTATTCCTGCAATCATTAACCCATTAGCACTCTGAAGATACTGAGTGGCCTAATTCACATAGGACAAACACCTGGGCGAGATATACCTGCCTCCAACTACCACACCAGCATGAGTCTTACAACCCCTACTCTTATCTATACACTTGGCCTGGGGCAACTCATAAAGTCCCATGAATTCCAGTACCATCTTTATGCCAATGACATTCAGATCTACCTCTCTGGCCCAGATGTCACCTCTCTGCTGTCCAGAATCCTGGAGTGTCTATCAGCCATATCCTCCTTCTCGTCTTGCTTCCTCAAACTCAATGTGGACAAATCTGAATTCAACATCTTTCCTCCATCTCACAGATCTTCCCTACCTGACCTATCAATCACAATTACCGACATCATGCTTTCCACCGTACCAGAAGTCCGCTGTTTCGCAATAACTCTTGACCCTGCCCTGTCCTTCAAACCGCACATCTAAGCTCTTTCCACCTCCTGTCACCTCCAGCTCAAAAATAATTTCAACCCTCAATCTACTAAAATGCTTGTGCATGCCCTCATCATCTCCCACCTTGACTACTGCAACATCCTTTTCTGTGGTCTCCTTGCTAACACCCTCGCACCTCTCCAGTCCATCCTTAACTCTGCCGCCCGACTAATTCTTCTCTCTCGTCACTACTCCTCTGCTTCTCCCCTCTGCAAATCTCTTCACTGGCTCCCATTCCCTCAGCGTATCCAATTCAAAGTACTAACACTGATCTACAAGGCCATCTATAACCTGTCTCCTCCATATATCTGAACTAATCTCCCGATATCTTCCCTCATGTAATCTCCGGTCCTCTCAAGACCTCATTCTCACCTCTACACTTTTTTGCTCCTCACCCAACCGCCTCCAAGATTTCTCCAGAATATCCCCCATCTTTTGGAATTCTTTGCCTCAACACGTCCGACTATCAACCACATTCGGATCCTTCAGACGGAACCTGAAAAACCCACCTCTTCAGGAAAGCTTACAGCCTGTAATTACCCCGCTGCCTCCTCACCACTACTGGAGCTACTGCCTCACAAACACCGGAGCTGCTGCAGCCCCCCAAACTGTCTCCTTCCCCACCATCCAGTAGAATGTAAGTCCGCAAGGGCTGGTTTCCCTCTGTATCAGTCTGTGATTGTTAGTTTGTTTACAGTAAGTGATATCTGTAATTTGTATGCAACTCCTCATGTACAGCACCATGGAATCAATGTTGCTATATACATTTTTTTTTTTAATCTTCACGGCTCAACATTATAAACCTCTGAAGCTCCTGGGGGTTCAAGGTGCTCACTACGCATCAATATACATTCCTTGAGGGGCCTAGTTTCCAATATGGGGTCACTTGTGGGGGGGTTTCCACTGTTAAGGCATATCAGGGGCTCTCCAAATAGGAAATGACGTTCGCAAATTGTTCTTGCAAATTTTGCATGCAAAGTCAAAAGGCGCTCCTTCCCGTCCGAGCTCTGCCGTGCGCCCAAACAGTGGTTTTTCTCCCTCATATGGGGATATCGGCATGCTCAGGAGAAGTTCCACAACAAATTTTGGGGTACATTTTTTTTTTTTTTTTTTTTTATCCTTGTCAAAAAAAAAAAAAAAAAAAAAGTGGATCCGAAGTCAATTATTATTATTTTTTTTTTCTGTTGGAAGAAATTCTTTTTTTTCACATTCCAAAAGTTCCTGTGAAGCACCTGAAGGGTTAATAAACTTCTTGAATGTGGTTTTGAGCACCTTGAGGAGTGCAGGTTTTTAGAATTGTAGTCACTTTTGGGTATCGTCTATCATATAGCCCCTCAAAGTGACTTCAAATGTAATGTGGTCCCCCAAAAATTTTTGGGTACATTTTCCTGGAAAAATGAAAAATTGCTGGACAACTTTTAACCCTTAACTTCCTAACAAAAAAAATGTTGGTTCCAAAATTGAGCTGATGTAAAGTATGTGAAAAATATTATTTATTTACCATTTTATGTGACATATCTCTGAGATTTAAGGGAATGAAAATTTGAAGCCTATGTGTGTATATACAGTATGTATATATGTGTGTGTGTGTATATATACACATACAGCTCAAAAAAATAAAGGGAACACTGAAATACCACAACCAAAGATATCAATGAATTAAATATTCCAGTTGTAAATCTTTATTCATTACATAGTGGAATGTGTTGAAAACAATAAAACCTAAAAATTACCAACATAAATCACAACTAATATCCCACGGAGGTCTGGAGTTGGAATGATGCTCAAAATCAAAGTGGAAAATTAAGTTACAGGCTGATCCAACTTCAGTGGAAATGCCTCATGACAAGGAAATGATGCTCAGTAGTGTGTGTGGCCTCCACGTGCCTGTATGATTTCCCTACAACGCCTGGGCATGCTCCTGATGAGGCGGCGGATAGTCTCTTGAGGGATCTCCTCCCAGACCTGGACCAAAGCATCCGCCAACTTCTGGGCAGTCTGTGGTGCACCGTGACGTTGGTGGATGGTGCGAGACATGATGTCCGAGATGTGTTCAATCGGATTCAGGTCTGGGGAACGGGTGGGCCAGTCCATAGCCTCAATGCCTTCATCTTGCAGGAACTGCTGACACTCTCCAGCCACATGAGGTCTGGCATTGTCCTGCATTAGGAGGAACCTAGGGCCAACCGCACCAGCATATGGTCTCACAAGGGGTCTGAGGATCTTATCTCGGTACCTAATGGCAGTCAGGCTACCTCTGGAGAGCACATGGAGGGCTTTGCGGCCCTCCAAAGAAATGCCACACCACACCATTACTGACCCACTGCCAAACTGGTCATGCTGAAGGATGTTGCAGGCAGCAGATCGCTCTCCATGGTGTCTCCAGACTGTCACATCTGTCACGTGCTCGGTGTGAATCTACTTTCATCTGTGAAGAGCACAGGGCGCCAGTGTGGCAAATGCCAAGCATCCTGCACGGTGTTGGGCTGTGAGCACAACCCTCATCTGTTTACGTTGGGCACTCAGACCATCCTAAGGAGTCGGTTTCTAACCGTTTTTGCAGACACATGCACATTTGTGGCCTGCTGGAGGTCATTTTGCAGGGCTCTGGCAGTGCTCATTCTGTTCCTCCTTGCACAAAGGCTGAGGTAGCGGTCCTGCTGCTGGGTTGTTGCCCTCCTATGGCCCCCCTCCACGTCTCCTGGTGTACTGGCCTGTTTCCTGGTAGCGCCTCTAGCTACCATGAGTGTGAAAGCGCAACTAACATTCAAAAGTGACCAAAACATCAGCCAGAAAGCATTGGTACTGAGATGTGATCTGTGGTCCCCACCTGCAGAACTACTCCTTTATTGAGTATGTCTTGATAATTGCCAATAATTTCTATCTGTTGTCTATTCCATTTGCACAACAGCATGTGGAATTGATTGTCAACCAGTGTTGCTTCCTAAGTGGACAGTTTGATTTAAAAGAAGTTTGATTTACTTGTAGTTATATTCTGTTGTTTAAGTGTTCCCTTTATTTTTTTGAGCAGTGTATTATATAATCTCTCTTCCTTCTCACCCCCAATGAGGGTGGTCTTTTGTTGTCCTTTTTCATTCCTAGGTCCTCTACCAGAGGCCTGGGAGTGTGAGTGTTCTGCGCAGGATCTTAGTTGTTCCCAGCATTGTGCTTTTCTGGACAGAGAGATCAAATGTTGCTCCTGGGATCTGTTGTAGCCATTCTTCCAACTTAGGGGTCACTGCTACAAGAGCTCCTATCACCACTGGAATCCCTGTTGCCTTCACCTTCCACATCTTCTCCGGTTCTCCTTTGAGGCACTGGTATTTCTCCAGCTTCTCATATTCCTCCTTTATGATGTTGATGTAACTTGGCACTGCCACATCTATTATCATTGCTGTCTTCTGATCCTTGTCTACTATCACAATGTCTGGTTGGTTAGCAAACACCTGCTTATTTGAAAAGAGAAGCTCTTCATTTATGCCCCCCTGTGCTAAACTACACAAGTCATGAATCCATATGGACTCACACCTGAGTAGTTCATCCGTGACACTTCCTCCCCTGATGGGATGTGTGGACCCTGTCCACTACCATCACCTGTAGTTGTCTACATGATCCATTATGAAATTCCAAAAAGTGAAATGCCACTGAAGCAATGGGCTTACCAAGTGCTTTATCCTTCTTGGCACATGCAGTATATTGGGTGTGTTGCTGCATTCTCCGGTGCAGGTCTTGGCTGGTCTGGCCTACGTACAGTTTGGGACAGCCACATATAAGGAAATAAATCACACTTCTGATGCGGCAGCTAGAGTAGTGCCACGTATAAATAGGGTCCGGATGAGACAGCACGGTGATCCTACTGTTGGTAACAATATAGAGGCAGATGTTGCAGCTGTCACATGGGTATGTACTGAGCAGTATCGTGCCCTTCCCAGAGTCATGGTTAGTCATGTAAAATGGCAGGAGCAAAGTGAGTCTCTGAGATTTTTAGATCGCTTTGCAATGAGCTTGGGGGAGTCGTTGATGAAATGAGTCAGTCTAGGTTCATTGAGGAGAAAGACTCAGTTCTTTTCCAGGATCTTGTATATGTCATACCAATGGTTATTGTAGGGAGAGATGACATTGATTTTGGCCAGTTGTTGATATGGCCGTGACCTCAGTAGGTCCTTATGGTCCACTTGTTCAGAAGCCTAAAAAATGCTTTTCCAAGTTTTGGGGGCTTTCTGTTCTCGACTGGGGGTGCAGCTGTCCTTTTCCTCTGCCTTCCATCCCCAGTCCAATGGACAGACCGAGCGCGTTAACCAGAATTTGGAGACCTACCTTAGGTGTTTTGTTGTCGAAAATCAGGAGGAATGGGCATCTGTTGTGAATTCTGTGGCAGAGCTCCCTCCTGTGGTCACAAGTGGTACTTCGGCTGATTCTCTCTGGGAGCTTCCGTTTGTGGAGGAAAGTGGTACTGCGGCTTCTGAGTTTCCTCCCTCAGGTGATCTGGTGAGGTCGTTAGGTGCTTCTCTACTTAACTCCACCTAATGCTTTGATCCATGCTTCCTGTCAATGTTCCAGTGTTGGACTTGTTTTTCCCTGGATCATTCCTGTGGCCTGCTGCTCTGCATAGCTAAGTTCTTCTTTGCTATTTGTTTGCTATTTTTTCTGTCCAGCTTGTCTAATTGTTTTGCTGGAAGCTCTGGGACGCAAAGGGTGTACCTCCGTGCCGTTAGTTCGGTACGGAGGGTCTTTTTGCCCCCTTTGCGTGGTTTTCTTTAGGGTTTTGTGTAGACCGCAAAGTTATCTTTCCTATCCTCGCTCTGTTAAGAAAGTCGGGCCTCACTTTGCTGAATCTATTTCATCCCTACGTTTGTCTTTTCATCTTAACTCAGTCATTATATGTGGGGGGCTGCCTTTTCCTTTGGGGTATTTCTCTGAGGCAAGGTAGGCTTATTTTCTATCTTCAGGCTAGTTAGTTTCTCAGGCTGTGCCGAGTTGCATAGGTAGAGTTAGGCGCAATCCACGGCTGCCTCTAGTGTTGTTTGGAGAGGATTAGGGATTGCGGTCTGCAGAGTTCCCATGTCTCAGAGCTCGTTCTATGATTTTGGGTTATTGTCAGATCACTGTATGTGCTCTGACCGCTATGTCCATTGTGATACTGAATTGCCTATCACAACAGGCATCCTACTTGCCGCTGGCAGAATTTGCTATCAATAATCACCATCAGGAATGTACCGGCAGGTGATCGTTCATTGGTGCATACGGTTACCATCCTCAGTAGATCCTGAAGAGGAACATTTTGCTTCATTGCACTCCTCAGTGTGGTGGGGGTTCTGAGAAATTTGAAAATTATGGGAGACTAGTACAAAGTATGGCTGACAGAAAATGCATGCCAGGTCCGGGCCTGAATGTGAATGACTTTGTGTGGTTGTCTACCAGGAATATCAGGTTAAAGGTTCTTTCCTGGAAGTTGGGACCTATAAAATAACCACCGTCATTAATCCAGCATCGTTTCGTCTTAAGCTACCTCAGGCTCTTAAGATCTGTAACGTCTTCCATAGGTCTTTTCTCAAGACGTATGTGGAAACTTTTGAGCCCTCACCCCTACCACTGTCCCCAAAAATGGTTGATGGAAATCTGGAGTTTCACATTTCGAGGATTGTAGATTCTCGCCTCCAACGTGGTTCCCTACAATACTTGGTGCACTGGAATGGTTATGGTCCAGAGGAAACAATGTGGGTCTAAGCATCAGACGTGAATGCCCCCAGGCTGGTTTGTTCATTTCACACCTCTTGTCCCAAGAAGCCTGGTCTTGAGTGTCCGGAGGCCACTCATAGAAGGGGGTACGGTCATGGGAGTGTCAGAGGCTGCAGACAGTCGCACTGCATCTAGCTGCAGAAGGTCTCAGCTGTTGGCTTTGCAGACTCCTTCCTAGTCCTTCTGACTTTAGGATCCAGTGGCAACCTCCCCCGACTCTAATTGACACACCTGGACCGGGGTGTATATAACTATCAGCTTGTTGCTTGAGGTTGCGGTTGATATTTCTATCAGGCTCAGAGAGAAACACAGATGTCCTCCAGCAACACCAAGAAGGAAGATGGCCAACTGCTATGGCTCCAAGCCTCAACAGGAAAATGGAAATAGAAATATCAACCGCAAGTGCTAGACACAGTGCAACTGTCTAATATTTTATTGTATTTTGTATGTTAACATTTTTTTGTGGTTAGTTGTTGACGAAGATTTGTGAAGATGGACGAGGTCTCCAAGCAGTTGGCTGACTTTTGACAAGGGGCGGTGTCAAACCTCTTTATGGGACTTGTCACCACCTCTCCACCTGGGACCCATAGAAGCGCGCACCGACGCGAAACGGACGTCTTCCGTCTGGAATGCTGTAGATAAGCCCCCTATGTAACTTGAAAGATGAGAAAAAAAGGTTAGATTATACTCACCCAGTGGCGGTCCCACTGCGGTGGGCTTCGTGGTCCGTGGCCTCCCATCTTCTTTCGATCACGTCCTCTTCTGGTCTTCACGCCGCAGCTCCGGCGCAGGCGTACTTTGTCTGCCCTAATGAGGGCAGAGCAAAGTACTGCAGTGCGCAGGCGCCGGGAAAGGTCAGAGAGGCCCGGCGCCTGCACACTGCAATACTTTGCTCTGCCCTCAACAGTGCAGACAAAGTACGCCTGCGCCGGAGCCGCAGCATGAAGACAAGAAGAGGAGGTCATCTTATGAAGATGGGAGGCCCCGGACCGGATCGCGACGACCATCGGACGGGACCGCCCCTGGGTGAGTATAATATAACCTCTTTTTCTCATCTTTCAGGATACATCGGGGGCTTATCTACAGCATTACAGAATGCTGTAGATAAGCCCCTAATGCCCGTGGGCTTAGCTCAACTTCCATTTTGAGGGTGACAGGTTCCCTTTAATATTGCCCCTCTAACATCAATGACATCCATGGAGTCAAAAATTGTCACTACATCTGTAGATAAATTCCCAAAGGGTTATAATTTCCAAGATGGGGTCACTTATGGGGGGTTCTCCTGTTCTGCCACCTCAGGGGCTCTGTCAATGTAACATGGCACCCTCAAACAAGTGCAGAAAAATCTGCCCTGTAATATGGTGCTAATTCTCTTCTGAGCTTGGCACTGTGCCTCAAAAGTAGTTTTTGACCACATATGGGGTATCGGTGAACTCGGGAGAAATTGCACAACAAACCTTGGGGTCCATTTTCTCTTTTTGCCCTTGTAAAAATACAAAATTTGTAGCTAAAAAAAGATTTTTGTGGAAAAAATTATTTTTTTTAATTTTCATGGATTAACATTATAAACTTCTGCGAAGCACCTGGGGTTCAAGGTGCTCAATACACATCTAGATAAGGTCCCAAAGGGGTCTAGTTTCCAAAATGGTGTCACTTGTGGGGGTTTCCACTGTTTAAGCATATCAGGGGCTCTTCAAACGCGACATGGCATCCGCTAATTATTTCATCAAATTTTGCATTCCAAAAGTCAAATGGTGCTCCTTCCCTTCCAAGTCCTGCCGTGCATCCAAACAGTAGTATTCCCCCACATGTGGGGTATCGGCGTACTCAGGAGAAATTGCATAACAAGTTGAATGGGACAATTTGTCATTTTACCCTTATGTAAATGCAAAATTTGGAGCTAAAAAGTATTATTTGGCAAAAATGTGATTTTTATTTTGTTTTTTAATTTCCACGGCTCTATGTTATACAGACTGATTTCACTATTGGCCCTACCAGATCCATAGCAATCTGTTCAAAAGGCACCTTTATAACAGGCAGAGGAACCAGCGGACTACGAAAGTTTGCGGTGGGTGCGGTCAGCTGACACTTTGGCCACGACTCACAAAACCTCAGAACAAACCCTGGGCCAAAAGAACTGCTGCAGAATATGCTTCAGCATTTATTTTGCTCCCAGATGACCTCCCAGGACGTGTTTGTGGGCCATCTCAAGCACCGCCTGGTGGTATGACTGGGGCACTATTATTTTGTTGCGGATTTTGTCATTATCACCCATTTATCATTATCACCAATTTCCGGGCTAGTGTAGGATCCTGGAGCTGAACTGTCCCAAAAGACCCCCGGTATACTTCCAGCTCTGGAATTGATGTGGTCTCCTTGACTTCTCCTGCCAAGACATCTAGGGGAAACCCAGAGTGTAATCCCAATTCCCGATGATAATGATCCATATGGCATGTATCCCTGACTCTGGATCTTCTGGTTCTTCACACGTCTATACGTCATTCTTACAGGGTCCCAGGCATTGTGCTCCTGTGCAGGCGTACTTCTCTGCCCTGACTACAGCAGAGTAGAGTATTACAGTGCGCATGTACCGGGCTCTTTCACTGTTCCCAGTGCCTGCACACTGCAGTACTTTACTCTACTCTGGTCAGTACAGAGAAGTACGTCTGCGCATGGGCGCTGTTCTGTCTTCCTCCACGTAGGATGCTGTGTGGATTCCAACATACGGCTAAACCTTCATCCACATCCCAGTAAACAGACTGTGTTGATGCTTAAGTCTTATTTATTAGGGTGATGATAACCAAAACTATAACGTTGAACAACAATGGTGGACAGGATTCATAGTAGATGATCGAATAGTGAATGATGTTGATGTACAAAGTGGATGTTCAGTGAATAATCATAGTGGATGACTGATCATAGTGGATGACTGATCATAGTGGATGACTGGTGAAAAACTGTAAAGAATAACAGCATTTCAGTATATGCACATACAGGGTGCAATCACATAAATAACTGGGACATTACAGCAAGAATTATACAGAGTGCATTACACAGTAATTCTAACAGCACTGCCCTATTCTATACAAGAATGCATCTATCTACATGCAGAGTACACCTGAACCTAACTGCAAGCTGCAAAGCACATCTGCCTAACTATATCTGACTATAGGAGCTGCATAAGGCTTAAATACTAACACAAACATAAGATGCATTAAACCTTTATAAACGTACCGAGATCCGTTAGGACAGGGGTAAGAAAGTAAGCGAGACAGGAGCACGTGTGCCTCTCTGCAGATCTCAGGAAAAATGGCTACTGAAGCTTGTCTTCACAAGAAGAATGTGGGCGGAACTAACCCATAAGACATTGCTCTTAGGAGGGAAAGGTTGGTAAACAACATGAAAAGTAGGCAACGGATGACCTCCAGTGGCCACAACTTGAATAACATGATAATTAACTCTCTGCACATTAAGATGGGCAGAACACTTCCCGCTTGGCGTCAACAGATGCCACAATTAGGTTCTTTTGGGGAAAATAATAATACAAGCTCGGTAACGGGTCTGAGGAACAGTTTGTTTTCTCCAAGCTTGCACACTCTGACCTCTACTTTCCGCACTTTCCCATCTTTACTGGGCAGGGTCGTAATGACTAGGCCGAGTGGCCACTCGTTCCGATGTGACTGACTGTCTTTGACGAGTACAACATCGCCAGATTGAATGTTTGGGCGGTCTTTCTGCCACTTTGTCCTGCTTTGCAGAGTGGAAAGATACTGTTTCCTCCATCTATTCCAGAAGACGTTGGACACGCTTTGTACTTGCCTCCATTGTCGTCGGTAGAGGTCTTTGTCATTGAATTCTCTGAGTGGAGCTTTCGGGACACAGGTTTTCTGTGTGAGTAACATTGCAGGAGTAAGGATGGATGGATCTCCAGAATCACTAGAAAGTGCTGTCTTGTAGGACTGGGTTACATGAAATAGACAAGCTATAGCTCGAACAAGTGACTTCCATGTGGAGAACCTGCTGAACCGGTGAGATTCGAGGTGGCAGCTTGAAATCTCTGTATGTAGAGCAGACACTTGAGGTCGGATCTCTTCATCTGTGCCTGGACCCACTAGTTTGAAAGTTTCAGGCCTGCTGATGTGGGACATCGAACGGTACAAAGAGATAGGACCTGTGAACCATGAAGTGTCCTTCAGATGACTGGGTGCAACGGATCTAGTCGCGTGGTCCGCAGGATTGTGGTGAGTAGGTACGTAGAGCCACTGATTAGGGTCGGTGGATCTTCTTACCCGAAGTACCCGGTTGCTGACGTAGACGTAGAAGCGTCGTGTCTCGTTACAGATGTACCCCAGTACCACCTTGCTATCGGTGTAGAACTCTGCATCCCCGATCTTCAGGCCCATCGCATCCGAGACCAGCTCGGCCAACTCAACTGCGAGGACAGCAGCACAGAGTTCCAGTCTGGGTATCGTGTGTTCACGAAGTGGCGCCAATTTCGTTTGGCTCATAACGAACCCGATATGGCATTGTCCGCTTATGTCTGTGGATTTGAGGTACGCTACTGCTGCAATCGCTTTGACTGATGCATCACAGAAAATACAAAGTGTTTGCGTTTTGACCTCTGTGGATGGCACAGGAGCATATGGTCATTTCACACGAAGGTTGGTCAGGGCTTCAAGAGACTTCCTCCACTCTGCCCACAGGTCAGCCTTTCCCGCTGGAAGTGGATCATCCCAATCAGTAGTGTCTTGGGTGAAGTCCCTGAGCATCAGCTTTCCTTGGATGGTTACTGGAGCTACGAACCCCAAGGGGTCGTATAAACTATTCACGAAGGAAAGAACTCCTCTGCGCGTGAAGGGTTTCTCATCCTTGCTGATCTGAAAGGTGAAGGTATCTGTCTTCAGGTCCCACAGCAATCCAAGGCTCCGCTGCATAGGAAGGGGGTCGATGCTGAGGTCTAAATCCTTTAGATCGCTGGAATAGTCTTCAGAGGGAAAGGCTTCCATCAACTCTCGGCTGTTGGAAGAAATCTTGTGTAACCTTAGGTTAGACTGAGCGAGCATGTCACAAGTCCTCTTTAGTAGACTGATTGCGGCCTCACTTGTCGGTGTGGACTTCAAACAGTCATCCACGTAAAAATCCTTTTCCACAAAGGACCTGACGTCCGAGCCATACTCTTCTTCACCCTTTTTGGCAGAATGTCGGAGGCCGTAGATTGCGACCCCTGGGGAAGGACTGTTCCCAAAGATGTGTACCCGCATCCGGTACTCTGCGATGTCTTCGTCCGGGTCGTTGTCACAGTACCAGAAGAACCTCAGGTAGTTTCTGTGTTCCTCTTTGACGAGAAAACAGTGGAACATCTGTTGTATGTCGGCCATAAATGCCACTGAATCTGTACGGAAACAGAGTAATACTTCCAGAAGTCTGTTGTTGAGGTCTGGGCCCGACAGTAAGACATCATTCAATGACACGTCTTCGCATTTGGCACTTGAGTCGAATACTACTCTAACCTGGCTTCTTAGGATGGTACACTCCGAAGATGGGCAGGTACCAACACTCCTCTCCGTGTCGAAGTGCAGGTGCAATCTCTGCGTGGTTGTTCTGGAATATCTTTCCCGTGAAGGTAAAGAAATGTTCCTTCGTCTCAGGTGACTTCTGAAGCTTGTGTCTTAGGGAGATGAATCTGCTGTAGACCAATTCCTTGTTGTTGGGTAGGCGTCTCCTCTGAGGTCGAAATGGTAGAGGTGCGACCCAACTATTCGCCGTATCCTTGACTATTTGTTCGTCCATGATGTCCAGGAATATCTTGTCTTCTATAGACATCACTACCTTGTTGTCTTCCTTCGTCCTGTGGAAGACTGTACATCCTATGTGGTCTTGTTCACCTTCACAGGCGTGGTCTTCGTTGATAGGAACTGAGAAAGGGCAAGGTAGGGGAGTGCTGCTTGGTAGTTCCTTTCCCAGCAGACTATTGTGACATGGCTGGAAGAGAGATGGACGTCCATTTTCTAGTGTGTTGGTAAGCATACTGTTGACTGAGACCGGCTTGTGTGCTCCTCCTAGACAGACATCTCCTACAATGACCCATCCAAGGTCTTGTCTCTGCGCGTATGGAGCATTCAGTGAGCCGTTGATATATTCTCTAGTCTTGTGGACTCGTAGTATATCTCTTCCCAGAAGTAAAGCTATTGGCGCTTCTGGTTCCAACTTGGGTATCAGGTGGGCTATACGCTTCAGGTGGGGGTGATACGTTGCCACCTCTGGTGAAGGTATCTCAGACCTGTTGTCAGGAATCTCGTTGCACTCCAGGATGGTCGGTAGTGACAGACAGGTCTGGCCATCCATGGACTCCACTTTGTATCCGGTTGCTTTCCTCCCCGCCGTCTCGACGGTACCTGAACATGTCCTAAGGGAGTAGGGAGAACTGGGGCCTACAATGCTGAAGTTGTCAAAGAAGATGGACCTGGCTAAAGACCTATTACTTTGGTCATCTAGGATTGCATATATCTTGAGCGCTTTGTCTCTGTGGCCTGTTGGATAGACTCGGACAAGGCAGATTTTTGAGCAGGATCTTCCTCCCTTGAGTCCCTTACAGATCTCCGTAGATTGAGAGGTGACCGCAGGGGTGTCTTCGACGGTGTTCTTCTGTTTCTCATCGTGCTCCTCTGCTTGTGACAACACTCCTGGAGGTGGTCCAGGATGCAAGGCTGTATTGTGATCCGTGCTGCTGCATTCTGCACATTTCACGCTAGCTCCACAGTTCCTGGCGAAGTGAGAGGTCGTAGCACAGCATTTGAAGCAGATGTTGTTTTCCTTGAGGAAACCTTTGCGATCCTCTAAAGTCTTCTCCCTGAAGGCTCTGCACTTTAGTAGAGGATGTGGTTTCCTGTGTAGAGGACAATGCTTACTGACATCCTGAGGTTTGCTCTCTTCTGTAGGGGGCTTAGTTGTCTTGTGTGGAGGACCTGTGGAATCAATATCAGTTTTATGGACTGCCACGGGTGTCTTACTGGGTTTGACACCAGGGGTAGTGGAACATGACAGAGTGAAATCAAAACTAGGGTCATTTCTGATCTTGGCTTGCTGGGTGACAAACTCAACAAATACAGTAAAAGGAGGGAATGGTACGTTATGAATTTGTTTATACCGTGAACCATGTATAATCCACCTTTCTTGAAGATTGTAAGGAAGTTTTTGTACTATTGGATTGACACCCCTAGCAGTGTCTAAGAATGCCAATCCAGCCAAGTGACCTTCCTTCTGGGCGACCTGTAACTCTATCAATAAATCACTCAATTCTCTAAGTCTTTGATAACCCTTGGGCCCTATCTTAGGGAAATCATCAATTCTTTTGAATAAAGCATTCTCTATTACTTCTACGGACCCATAGCATTCGTCAAGTCTTTCCCACACTTTACGTAAACCTATGTGTGGGTATTCTATGTTAATGTCTCTTAGTCTTTTAGCATGCTCGACCGATTCAGTTCCAAGCCACTTTACCAGGAGATCTAACTCCTCACTACTAGAAAGGTCCAGTCCCTGAATGGCGTTCTGGAACGAAGCTCGCCACGACCTGTAGTTTTCGGCTTTGTCAGTGAACTTTACAAGTCCTTTTGTTACCAGTTCTCGGCGGGCAAAGAACTTTGCCAAGTCTATGGTGGCTTGATCAGTGTTGGTACGAGCCGGTATGTTATAGCCATGTCTAGTGTGTGGTGCATCACCATACCTGTGAGACGCTCTTGGCTTCGGACAGTCTGCATAGTACCTTTCTGGTGAAGAAGATGTCTCTTTAAGGTGAGGTGGGAGCTGTACCTTCTTCTCAGTGGAACGATAGCTGTGGCCGACTCCTCTGTGTTGGACGTCTTCTTGTTTGTAGTAGCGAAGTTCGGGGTTAGATCGATGATAATCGGCGTAGGCTGATCGTTGTAGTCTGTCGAGGGTGTTGTCCATGCTGGAGTGTCGATGAACGTACTCTGCGACGCGCTGAGCTGGCTCTTGCTGCTCTAGATCTGTTCCAAGAACGTTGCTGCGTCCCTCATAATCAGGATCCTTCATGGCTTCCAAGTACTCTGCATTAGCTATTGCAGCTGCTGCCTCTTTGTCTACCATAAGTCTTTCTAGAGACACTTGCAGGCGCGCACCTTCTGCTTCTTGCTCTGCCCGCAAACGTGCGGTTTCAGCCTGCAAACGTGCATTTTCTGCTTCATGCTCTGCTTGTCTCAGCTTTAGATGCATTTCTTTCTCGGCAAAGGAGGACCTCGCTTTGGCTGCTTCAGCTTCAGCACGAGCGACAGCAGCCAGCTCTGCTAATGATGACCTGTTAGAGCTTGGTCGTGACCTCGTCTTGAGTGAGGATGTGCTGTTTCGAGACATTGTGCGCTTAGCTGCGTACTGCTGAGTGTTTTGGCGGGAAACTGAGTCTAGGTGCGGTGAGCTTCCGCGTGGCGGGAATGATGTAGCTCCTCTTGGCGGGCTGCAGTATAGTCCTGCGGCTGTATGGCGGCTGCTGTGATACCCGAATGCGGAGCAGTGTGGGTGTTAGCGGTTCCGTACAGTCTGAACAACTACAGCCTGCGACCGGCTATCAGTTTCACTGAAGGCAGCTAATCTGTTCTTACTTTACAATCACCGCCTGCGACTGGCGGTCTCGTTTTTCACTGTTCTGTCTTCCTCCACGTAGGATGCTGTGTGGATTCCAACATACGGCTAAACCTTCATCCACATCCCAGTAAACAGACTGTGTTGATGCTTAAGTCTTATTTATTAGGGTGATGATAACCAAAACTATAACGTTGAACAACAATGGTGGACAGTATTCATAGTAGATGATCGAATAGTGAATGATGTTGATGTACAAAGTGGATGTTCAGTGAATAATCATAGTGGATGACTGATCATAGTGGATGACTGGTGAAAAACTGTAAAGAATAACAGCATTTCAGTATATGCACATACAGGGTGCAATCACATAAATAACTGGGACATTACAGCAAGAATTGTACAGAGTGCATTACACAGTAATTCTAACAGCACTGCCCTATTCTATACAAGAATGCATCTATCTACATGCAGAGTACACCTGAACCTAACTGCAAGCTGCAAAGCACATCTGCCTAACTATATCTGACTATAGGAGCTGCATAAGGCTTAAATACTAACACAAACATAAGATGCATTAAACCTTTATAAACGTACCGAGATCCGTTAGGACAGGGGTAAGAAAGTAAGCGAGACAGGAGCACGTGTGCCTCTCTGCAGATCTCAGGAAAAATGGCTACTGAAGCTTGTCTTCACAAGAAGAATGTGGGCGGAACTAACCCATAAGACATTGCTCTTGGGAGGGAAAGGTTGGTAAACAACATGAAAAGTAGGCAACTGATGACCTCCAGTGGCCACAACTTGAATAACATGATAATTAACTCTCTGCACATTAAGATGGGCAGAACAGGCGCAATGCCATTGACTGTGTGGAGGACGCAGGGACAGGTCATCCACACGAAACAAGGATGACATCACAAGAAGTCATGCGCAGGACCAGGACCAGCAACACCCCTCGGACCAGACTGCCACACAGGTGAGTATACTAAAAGCTCTTTTTCTTGTCTTGCAGGTTGGATTGGGGTGCAGATATATAGCCTTATAGAATATCAGGCCTGAAAGGTGGTGTTTATCGAATATCTGTCAAAGCTGGTGACAGATTTGCTTTAAAGCAAATTATAGTCAATGCTGCAGTTTTCACAAGTAGCGTAGCTCTTCTGCATTTTTTTTAATAATACAGGCTAAAGCCAGAAAACCGCAGTGGAACTTTTTTAATTTGTAAGAAGCCATTTTTGATATTCAATGGAAAAAAACTGCAGTAAAAACACTGAAATAATTGTCAAGTTGGATTGTTGTTGTTTTTTTAAATGCAAGGAAAGAATGCACCATTTGAATGGGATTTTAGACATTTCATTTATGGTATTTTTCTGTTAATGTAAAATGCTACAGGGGATGGGGTGTTTGCCCAAAAAACATAAAAAAGGCATTAAAAATATTACATGTGAGCAAATTCTAAAGATATGCATTTCCCAAGTTGTAAGGGAATGCTGGGAGGTGTAGATGTCTAATATTTTGTGGTGTAACTTCCTTTTATATTATCCTTAATGATTCAAGAGTGCATAGTAAAAACTTTCTGGATATACAATTCTCAGCATGGCTTGAGTGATCAGACTGAGTATCCCACAGCATCTCAGTGAAGTAATTTTTTAATATTCATACAAATTTGCAGACGACAGCGTAATTTAGAATGTTTCAGACTTCATCAGCATGAACGTGCAGCGTTTGGGTGGATCAGGGTTTGGCCTATTCTGTCCCAGATTCCAGCTTTATCTGAATGAGGTCATCTTGCCACAGAAGACTGATACTTAAAATTTAATGTGAATGTGCAAAGTCCTTTGCTTATTCTGGATATGATTATCCAGGGAGAATGGCGCAACAAAATTTTAAGTGTTCATTTAAAGGGAACAAAAGACAGAGAATGTGGTGTATGCTAAGAAGCCAGAATGATAGAGAGCAGAAAAAGCTAAAATAAAAAAACATGTATTAACCCCTTCCCGACCTTTGACGCCACGTAGGTGTCATGAAAGTCGGTGCCAATCCGACCCATGACGCCTATGTGGCGTCATGGAAAGATCGCGTCCCTGCAGATCGGGTGAAAGGGTTACCTCCCATTTCACCCGATCTGCAGGGACAGGGGGAGTGGTAGTTTAGCCCCCGTGGCTACGATCGCTCTGATTGGCAGTTTCACTTTCAACAGCCAATCAGAGCGATTTGTAATATTTCACCTATTATAACTGGTGAAATATTACAATCCAGCCATGGCCGATGCTGCAATATCATCGGCCATGGCTGGAAACACTAATGTGCCCCCACCCCACCGATCGCCCCCCAGCCCCCCGATCTGTCCGGTACACTGTACCGGCTCCCCACCGTCCTGTGCTCCGCTCCTCCCGTGCTCTTGTCCGCTCCCCCCGTGCTCCAATCACACTCCCCGTGCTCCAACCACCCCCCCTGCACTCCGATCCACCCCCGTGCTCCGTTACACCCCCGTGCTCCGTTCCACCGCCCCCGTGCTCCGTTCCACCCCCCCGTGCTCCGTTCCACCCCTCCCGCGCTCCGATTCACCCCCCCATGCTCCGATCCCCCCCCCCGTGCCTCCCCCCCACCCCATCATACTTACCGATCCTGCCGGGGTCCGTCCGTCTTCTCCCCGGGCGCCGCCATCTTCCAAAATGGCGGGTGCATGCGCAGTGCGCCCGCCGAATCTGCCGGCCGGCAGATTCGTTCCAAAGTGCATTTTGATCACTGAGATTATATCTCAGTGATCAAAATAAAAAAAATAATAAATGACCCCCCCCCCCCTTTGTCACCCCAATAGGTAGGGACAATAAAAAATAAAGAATTTTTTTTTCCCACTAATGTTAGAATAGGGGTAGGGGTAGGGTTAGGGTTAGGGCTAGGGTTACGGTATGTGCACACGTATTCTGGTCCTCTGCGGGTTTTTCCGCTGCGGATTTGATAAATCCGCAGTGCTAATCCGCTGCAGATTTATGGCAGATTTACCGCGTTTTTTCTGCGCATTTCACTGCGGTTTTACAATTGCGATTTTCTATTGGAGCAGTTGTAAAACCGCTGCGGAATCCGCACAAAGAAGTGACATGCTGCGGAATGTAAACCGCTGCGTTTCCGTGCAGTTTTTCCGCAGCATGTGTACAGCGATTTTTGTTTACCATATGTTTACATTGAACTGTAAACTCATGGGAAACTGCTGCGGATCCGCAGCGTGTGCACATACCTTTAGAATTAGGCTATGTCCATACGGTGCGGATTTGGCTGCGGATCCGCAGCAGTGTTCCATCAGGTTTACAGTACCATGTAAACATATGGAAAACCAAATCCGCTGTGCCCATGGTGCGGAAAATACCGCGCGGAAACGCTGCGTTGTATTTTCCGCAGCATGTCAATTCTTTGTGCGGATTCCGCAGCGTTTTACACCTGTTCCTCAATAGGAATCCGCAGGTGAAATCCGCACAAAAAACACTGGAAATCTGCGGAAAATCCGCAGGTAAAACGCAGTGCCTTTTACCCGCGGATTTTTAAAAAATGATGCTGAAAAATCTCACACGAATCCGCAACGTGGGCACATAGCCTTAGGGTTAGGGTTGGAATTAGGGTTGTGGTTAGGGGTGTGATTAGGGTTATGGCTACAGTTGGGATTAGGGTTAGGGGTGTGTTGGGGTTAGTGTTGGAGGTAGAATTGAGGGGTTACCACTGTTTAGGCACATCAGGGGTCTCCAAACGCAACATGGCGCCACCATTGATTCCAGCCAATCTTGTATTCAAAAAGTCAAATGGTGCTCCCTCACTTCCGAGCCCCGACGTGTGCCCAAACAGTGGTTTACCCCCACATATGGGGTACCCGCATACTCAGGACAAACTGCGCAACAATTACTGGGGTCCAATTTCTCCTGTTACCCTTGTGAAAATAAAAAAATGCTTGCTAAAACATCATTTTTGAGGAAAGAAAAATGATTTTTTATTTTCACGGCTCTGCGTTGTAAACGTCTGTGAAGCATTTGGGGGTTCAAAGTGCTCACCACATATCCAGATAAGTTCCTTTGGGGGTCTAGTTTACAAAATGGGGTCACTTGTGGGGGGTTTCTACTGTTTAGGCACACCAGGGGCTCTGCAAACGCAACGTGATGTCCGCAGACCATTCCATCAAAGTCTGCATTTCAAAAGTCACTACTTCCCTTCTGAGCCCCGACGTGTGCCCAAACAGTGGTTTACCCCCACACAAGGGGTATCAGCGTACTCAGGACAAACTGGACAACAACTTTTGGGGTCCAATTTCTCCTGTAACTCTTGGGAAAATAAAAAATTCTGGGCTAAATAATTATTTTTGAGGAAAGAAAACGTATTTATTATTTTCACGGCTCTGCATTATAAACTTCTATGAAGCACTTGGGGGTTCAAAGTGCTCACCACACATCTAGATAAGTTCCTTTTGGGGTCTAGTTTCCAAAATGGGGTCAGTTGTGGGGGTTTCTACTGTTTAGCCACATCAGGGGCTCTGCAAACGCAACGTGACGCCCGCAGAGCATTCCATCAAAGTCTGCATTTCAAAACGTCACTACTTCAATTCCGAGCCCCGGCATGTGCCCAAACAGTTTACCCCCACATATGGGGTATCACCGTACTCAGGAGAAACTGGACAACAAATATTGGGGTCAAATTTCTCCTGATACCCTTGGGAAAATAAAAAATTGCAGGCTAAAAGATCATTTTTGAGAAAATAATTTTTTTTTTTTTTTTCATGGCTCTGCGTTATAAACTTCTGTGAAGCACTTGGGGGTTCAAAGTCCTCACCACACATCTAGATTAGTTCCTTTGGTGGACTAGTTTCCAAAATTGGGTCATTTCTGGGGGATCTCCAATGTTTAGGCACACAGGGGCTCTCCAAACGTGACATGGTGTCCGCTAATGATTGGAGCTAATTTTCCATTTAAAAAGCCAAATGGCGTGCCTTCCCTTCCGAGCCCTGCCGTGCGCCCAAACAGTGGTTTACCCCCACATATGGGGTATCAGCGTACTCAGGACAAACTGGACAACAACATTTGGGGTCCAATTTCTCCTATTACCCTTGGCAAAATAGGAAATTCCAGGCTAAAAAATCATTTTTGAGGAAAGAAAAATTATTTTTTATTTTCATGGCTCTGCGTTATAAACTTCTGTGAAGCACCTGAGGGTTTAAAGTGCTCACTAGGCATCTAAATAAGTTCCTTGGGGGGTCTAATTTCCAAAATGGGGTCAATTGTGGGGGAGCGCCAATGTTTAGGCACACAGGAGCTCTCCAAACGCGACATGGTGTCCGCTAACGATGGAGATAATTTTTCATTCAAAAAGTCAAATGGCGCTCCTTCCCTTCCAAGCCTTACCATGTGCCCAAACAGTGGTTTACCCCCACATATGAGGTATCAGTGTACTCAGGATAAATTGCCCAACAAATTTTAGGATCCATTTTATCCTGTTGCCCATGTGAAAATGAAAAAATTGAGGCTAAAAGAATTTTTGTGTGAAAAAAAAGTACTTTTTCATTTTTACGGATCAATTTGTGAAGCACCTGGGGGTTCAAAGTGCTCACTATGCATCTAGATTAGTTCCTTGGGGCGTCTAGTTTCCAAAATGGGGTCACTTGTGGGGGAGCTCCAATTTTTAGGCACACGGGGGCTCTCCAAACGTGACATGGTGTCCGCTAAAGAGTGGAGCCAATTTTTGATTCAAAAAGTCAAATGGCGCTCCTTCCCTTCCAAGCCCTGCCGTGCGCCCAAACAGTGGTTTACCCCCACATATGAGGTATCAGCGTACTCAGGACAAATTGGACAACAACTTTCCTGGTTCAGTTTCTCCTTTTACCATTGGGAAAATAAAAGAATTGTTGCCAAAAGATAATTTTTGTGACTAAAACGTTAAATGTTCATTTTTTCCTTCCATGTTGCTTCTGCTACTGTGAAGCACCTGAAGGGTTAATAAACTTCTTGAATGTGGTTTTGAGTACCTTGAGGGGTGCAGTTTTTAGAATGGTGTCACTTTTGGGTATTTTCAGCCATATAGACCCCTCAAACTGACTTCAAATGTGAGGTGGTCCCTAAAAAAATGGTTTTGTAAATTTCGTTGTAAAAATGAGAAATCGCTGGTCAAATTTTAACCCTTATAACTTCCTAGCAAAAAAAAATATTGTTTCCAAAATTGTGCTGATGTAAAGTAAACATGTGGGAAATGTTATTTATTAACTATTTTGTGTCACATAACTCTCTGGTTTAACAGAATAAAAATTCAAAATGTGAAAATTGCGAAATTTTCAAAATTTTCGCCAAATTTCCAATTTTATCACAAATAAACGCAGAATTTATTGACCTAAATTTACCACTAACATGAAGCCCAATATGTCACGAAAAAACAATCTCAGAACCGCTAGGATCCGTTGAAGCGTTCCTGAGTTATTACCTCATAAAGGGACACTGGTCAGAATTGCAAAAAACGGCAAGGTCTTTAAGGTCAAAATAGGCTGGGTCATGAAGGGGTTAAACAGATAACTTTTTGCACATGGAGTCTATGGGTGCCAGAATACAGTGTATGGCATTCATTGCAGGCATACCTAAGGGTATGTGCCTATGATCAGGAATTGCTGCGGTTTTGACGCTGCGTATTTTATGCAGTGTCAAAACCACAGTGGCCAGATGTTACAGCATAGTGTATGGGATTTCTAGAAATCCCATGTCCACTATGCATGTATGTGCACCTGTGGATCCCCAGCGAACACAGACATGCGGCGCATTTTTCAGGACTGCAGCATGTCAATTTCTCTTGCAGAGACACTAGCCTCTGCAACAGAAATTTCATCAATAGAATGTATTGAATGCAGTAAATCCCCACAGTTCAGTGTACACAAGCGGATTTACCTGCGTTCAATAGAACGCAGCGAAAATACATTGCATCCAAAGTGCTACTACTTCCGCATCGGGGGCACATATGGTTTGGGGCACATGGGCTTTTCATGATGGATCCATTAAACATATGTCATTAAGCCTAAGGGTGACAAATCATTTAAATGGATTCCTAACAACAGAAGAAGCATTCAATCAAAAGCTGAAATGGCATCCGTTATACAGAATCATCATAGAAATCCATTAACTAAATCCATACTAATCTATTTTGGACAAGTGACAGCTTCCCTGTACCTTTTACGTCAAGAGCTTTTTCCTGGCAATATAACGAGGCAAGAATGCATGATGTGATAAAACCTTATTCCAAACACAATCCTCCAATGTGTGATTATGCATATCTGTCAAACGTTGAGTCCCTCCTGCCCTACAACATGCTGCCCACAAATAGGACTAAAATGTAAAATACGTAGAAGTTAGTGAAATGTGTACAGTATACTGATGCAGATCTACCAATAGGGGGCATCATGAGGCAACATAGTAATGGCAAAACTTCTACAACCATCCTAAATCTTTGATGAAACCTCAGAAAAATAATGACTCCGATCCAAAAGAAGATGCAGAGGATTCAAAATAATTCTGTGACAGCTGTACGCCAACAGAAGTGAATAGGGAAAACTGCAGACTAAAAAGGGTACATGCATATGCGACATTTCAGCTGCAGACGTACTGAAGAAGAAATCTGCAGTAGTATAGTTAAGAAAATAGTGTGATTAAGCTGCAAAAGGTGCATTTCAAAGGGTGAAATCTGCAGCATAAATTCACTCTTTGGATCTTAAATCTGCAGCAGTGTCAATTTACTCTGCGGATTTCATTTGCAGCAAGTGCTTGATATTCTTTATATCCATTAAACAATGAAGAAAACGCTAGCATTATTTTAAGCAAAAACACTGAAAAAAGATCTCAAAAGACGCCTGGCATCTTTTTAACTTTTTTATTGACTTTTATTGTAAAGTATTGAGCGCTTTCCTAGCGTAAAATGACGAAGCTCTTTAAAATAAAATCAATAAAAAATTTTGGGGAAAATTTCAATTAGTTATAAATCGATAAGATCATATCTATTCCTTATTCCAACAATCTTTCTTGACAATTTTAACATACACAAATATGGGATAGGGGGAAAATTGGGTAAAAGAGGGATTGGGGTTAGGGTGATTCGCTTTATTAGGGAACATTACATTAAGAAAAGGAAAGTCAAGTTGTTTATATCTATTCCTGACCTATGAACCGTATGTTTCCAAGGACTGATAGTCCCTGGCAAGCATACCATACAGTACACATATGAGGCTTTTGTCCCAACGATCAGGAATAGCAACGTTTTTGACGCTGAGTCCAAAACGCTGCCTTCTACTTGCCGCACTTGTTTGTCAGTACATGCGGATTCACATAATAGCGTCTCCACTACAGAGATAGACATGCTGCAGATCGTAAACCTGCACTAGCGGTAAATAGAAGCACAGTGGGCATGGGATTTCTATAAGTCCCATCCACTGTGCTTCTAATGTAGAACACTGCTACTCCTGATCGTGGGCACATAGCCTAATACTGCCATATGGTGTGATATCACAGTTCCCTATAGTAGTCTGTGCATAGTTGTCCTCATTTTGAAACCAATTTTCGCTGTGATAGTGTCGGCTTCTTGCTTAAATTTCTAATTGTTTATATAATTGTCTAAGGGTCACTTCCGTCTTTCTGTCAGTCCTTCTGTCTGTCACGGATATTCATTGGTCGCGGCCTCTGTCTGTCATGGAAATCCAAGTCGCTGATTGGTCGTGGCAGAACGCCCACGACCATTGCCACAACCAATCAGCGACGGGCACAGTCCGGCGGCAAAATGGCCACTCTTTCCTCCCCGCTCCATACTCCCCACCAGTCAGCCCTCACACAGGGTTAATGCCAGCGTTACCAGAGCACGGTGTAACGCACTCCCGTAACGCAGCTACTAACCCTGTGTGACCAACTTTTTACTATTGATGCTGCCTATGCAGCATCAATAGTAAAAAGATCTAATGTTAAAAATAATTAAAAAAATAAAAAATCGTTATATACTCACCGTCCGTCGGCCCCTCGGATCCAGAACAGGCCTCTCCCGCTCCTCGCGATGCTCCGGTGACCGGTCCATGCATTGCGATATCGCGAGATGATGACGTCATCATCTCGCGAGACCGCAATGCACTCTTCAAACCGGAGCGCGCGAGAAGCGTCGGTAACCACTTCGATCCGGGGGCCAATGGAAGGTGAGTATATAACTATTTTTTATTTTCTTTTTTTTAACAGGGATATGATGCCCACATTGCTATATACTACGCGGGCTGTGCAATATACTACGTGGGCTGTGCAATATACTACGTGGGCTGTGCAATATACTACGTGGGCTGTGCAATATACTACGTGGGCTGTGCTATACACTACGTGGGCTGTGCTATACACTACGTGGGCTGTGCTATACACTACGTGGGCTGTGCTATACACTACGTGGGCTGTGCTATACACTACGTGGGCTGTGCTATACACTACGTGGGCTGTGCTATACACTACATGGGCTGTGCTATACACTATGTGGGCTGTGCTATCCGCAATATACTGCGTGGGCTGTGCTGTATAATGCGTAGGCTGTGCAATATACTACGTGGGCTGTGCAATATGCTACGTGGGCTGTGCAATATACTGCATGGGCTGTGCTGTATACTGCGTGGGCTGTGCAATGTACTACGTGGGCTGTGCAATGTACTACGTGGGCTGTGCAATGTACTACGTGGGCTGTGCAATCTGCTAGGTGGGCTGTGCAATCTACTAGGTAGCTGTGCTATACACTACGTGGGCTCTGCTATACACTACGTGGCCTGTGTTATATACTGCGTGCGTGGGCTGTTATATACTACGTAGCTGTGTTATATGCTATGTGGGCTGTTATACACTCCATGGGCTGTGCTATATACTACGTGGCTGTGCTATATATTCCGTGGGCTGTGCTATATACTCTGTGGGCTGTGCTATATACTACGTGGCTGTGCTATATACTACGTAGCGGTGCAATATACTACGTGGCTGTGCAATATACTACGTGGGCTGTTATATACTACGTGGCTGTGCTATATGCTACGCGGTCGGCCGTGAACAATTAGCAACAGGCGCAGTCCAGCCGCGAATTGGCGCGGGATTTGAACCACGCTTCGCTAATTGGTCACGGCCGAATCCTGTTTATTCAATGTAAAATCTTTATTCTAATATCTTCATAAATAAACTACATATATATTCTAGAATACCCGATGCGGTAGAATCGGGCCACCATCTAGTACTCTATAACTATCTTGGATATTTGCATATGAAATCACCCTCCCCAAATCCAGGACAGCCAATGATCTGAAGAGTAGATTTGCTAAATCTTTATACGATTTACCATTAAAGCTCTTTGGGGCCTTGCTTCTGCCAGGAAACGTTTTATGCTTTGCTGAATTTGTGAGAGCTCATTATTAATTAAACCTATTGTATTTACTGGTGTCGTTCACACTAGCCCATCACATAATCTCAAGTCTGTTAGACCAGATGTATCTAAGCTTATCTGTGATACTGTGCTGCTGAGCCAGTGTATCTAAACCCATCATGTACAATACAGTCTCGGAGAACCTTACATATCAGCAACTCAACATACCAAGGACAAATCTTTAAAACCTGTTTGGATCCCAGGCGACAATAAACAGATGGTGGTGGTCACTATACATAGTAGTTGCCATGAGAATCCAGCAGCAATGTGAATATAGACCCAGTATACTGTACTCTTAGCATTATGTTGTCTGCAAGGAGAGGAATCTACACAGGCTGCACATTACAGTGGGTCAATGTTTATTATAAGAAGCACGCTGCGTTATGATATTTTATGTGAAGGATTTCATAACTGTTCTGTCTCTTTATTTCATGGACACCGTGATGAGCACATTTGGTCTAAGTATACTCCACTGTAACCTCTTTACTTATTAGGCGCTGCATTAACCCTGCTTAGCTCCTCAGGGATAGTGGGCGATAAGCAGGTGGGCTGATATTGCATGCATGTTTGGGTAATTTGGGTTTGTGTTATAATTGTGGATTTTGAATGTGTGGTACTGTTGTGATATTACTGTATTAGTGTTGTAGTAGCAGTATATGTGTGTATATAATATATATATATTTTATAGTCGCCAGCTTGGGTATAAATAGATATGTATGTAATAGACTGTAGACTTTTATGTGTAACTAGATGGCAGCCCGATTCTACAGAATCGGGAGTCTAGAATCCATATATACTTTATTTATTCAAATGTAAGAATAATACAATTAATAAATAATAGTAAGAAAGAACAAAAATAATAGGCAGTATATGGAGAAAACACCAAACAAAAGTTCAAAATTGGTGTGAAAATGTCACTGAACCACTTCACAACTAAATATATATAGTTTTGGTAAATGGTATTATCATTTTTTTGACGAAATTCGGCAGGAGCTTGAAGAGCAACGTCACTGGGCCCGCCTCCACGCAGTAGAAACTTGCTGTGAGGTAAAAATTCAAAAATCACACCAAAATGGCGGGCGGAGTGTGTCACAGTACGGCACGTTTCTGATTGGTCGCTCGCAGCAGGCGGCAACCAATCAGACACTGGACACTGTTGACGTCACTTATCTCCGGACATTAGCTCCGGACATTAGCTCCGGACAAAGCCACGGAAGTTGGCACAAATTGCAGGAAGTAGTATTCTAGGCAATTATATATTAGATAAATACACTTTATTGATCCACTGTTTGGCTCAGTTGGTATACACTGTAGTATAAGGAACAGATAACGTTAAGGCATTACTAAGTTAAGGCATTACTAAGTAGATAATAAGTATTAACCCCTTTCTGCCAGCTGACGGAATAGTACGCCGCGACAGCCGATGTATAGCTGACATGTGCGCGCAATGAGCGCGAGCGGAATCGCGATCCGCTTGCGCCCATTAACTAGTTAAATGCCGCCGTCAAGCGCTGACAGCGGCATTTAACTAGCGCTCCCGGCCGCGCGGCCGGAGCTGCTCGCACCGCTGACCCCCGTCACATGATCGGGGGTCAGCGGTGCATTGCCATAACAACCAGAGGTCTCCTTGAGACCTCTATGGTTGTTGATGGCCGATTGCTTTCATCGCCACCCTGTGGTCGGCATTCAAAGTACACCTGCCTTTCTGCTACATAGAGGTGATCTGTACTTCACCTCTATGTAGCAGAGCCGATCGTGTAGTGAATGCTTCTAGCCTCCTATGGAGGCTATTGAAGCATGCCAAAAAAAAAAAGTGTTTAAAAATATTAAAAAATCAAAAATATATAAAAGTTCAAATCACCCCCCTTTCGCCCCAATCAAAATAAAACAATAAAAAAAAAAAAAAAAAATACACATATTTGGTATCGCCGCGTTCAGAATCGCCCGATCTATCAATAAAAACAAAGGATTAACCTGATCGCTAAATGGCGTAGCGAAAAAAAAATCAAAACGCCAAAATTATGTTTTTTTGGTCACCGCAACATTGCATTAAAATGCAATAATGGGCGATCAAAAGAACGTATCTGCACCAAAATGCTATCATTAAAAATGTCAGCTCGGCACGCAAAAAATAAGCCCTCACCTGACCCCAGATCACAAAAATTGGAGATGCTACGGGTATCAGAAAATCGCACAATTTTTTTTTTAGCAAACTTTGGAATTTTTTTTTTACCACTTAGATAAAAAATAACCTGGACATGTTAGGTGTCTATGAACTCGTAATGACCTGGAGAATCATAATGGCAGGTCAGTTTTAGAATTTGGTGAACCTAGCAAAAAGCCAAACAAAAAACAAGTGTGATATTGCACTTTTTTTGCAATTTCATCACACTTGGAATTTTTTTCCCGTTTTCTGTTACACGGCATGGTAAAACCAATGATGTCTTTCAAAAGTACATCTCGTCCCGCAAAAAATAAGCCCTCACATGGCCATATTGACGGAAAAATAAAAAAGTTATGGCTCTAGTAAGGAGGGGAGCGAAAAACGAAAATAAAAAAACGGAAAAAGCTCTGGGGGTGAAGGAGTTAATGGTCGAGCTTGACGATAATAGTTAATATTGGAACCTGATAGGTGCAGGGAGAATTCTCCCTTTAATAATATAATTAGTATTTTTGTCGGGATACTTGTCCTTTTTCACAGGATAGCTTACCTGTGGCACATCTACAAGACTCTACCCTCTACTAGTACGAATGATATAGAAAGAGAAGATCTTGGATGACCAACTGACAGTAAAAGCAGAACCACAAGAGCCAATATGGCTGACATGACAGCTATTCTGTTTTGAAAATTGAAAATGGGTGGTCCATTTACATGGACAAATTCCTGAAAATAATGAGCACTGATTAACCCCTTAGCGACCGCCGATACGCCTTTTAACGGCGGCCGCTAAGGGTACTTAAGCCACAGCGCCGTTAATTAACGGCGCTGTGGAAAAAGTACATAGCGCCCCCCAGAGGCCGATTTTCTCCGGGGTCTCGGCTGCCGGGGGTAGCCGAGACCCCAGAGAACATGATTCGGGTCGGTTTTCACCGACCCCGCTTTTGCGATCGCCGGTAATTAACCGTTTACCGGCGATCGCAAAAAAAAAAAAAAAAACGCATTAGTATTGTGTGATCGGACATTAGAGGGGAGAGAAATAGGGTCCCCCGAGCCCCCCACGGTACCTTATGTACCGGAGAAGGTGCCCCCCCGGTCCCCGACCCTCCTCCTTCCTGTCCGGGCTCCAAAATGGCGGGCGCATGTGCAGATGCGCCCGCCAAAGCCTAGCTTCCCCCGATGTATTGGGGTCTGTTTTTACAGACCCCCCTGGAGCGATCGCAATCCCGGGGGTCTTTACAGACCCCCGGGATTGCGATCGCTGCAAATAGTTTGTAAAAAAAAAAAAAAAAAATGCTTTGCATTTCTCTCCCCTCTGATGTGATCGCACATCAGAGGGGAGAGAAATAGAGCCCCCGAGCCTCCCACCATACCTCCTCCTGATGTCCCTCTGTCCACAGCCCTTGGTCCCCGGTCCCCAGCCCACTGCTCCTGGCCCCCCTTCTTCTTCTCTGCTGGAAGAAAATGGCGGGCGCATGCGCAGTGCGCCTGCCATGATCTGCCAGCAGAGACCCAGCAACCTATGAGAATTTTCTCATTGGCTGCTGGGTTTTGATTACTGTAACATGTCCAATTACAGTGATCAAAACCCCTAATATTTAATAAATATGGCAGCACTTGGGCTGTACCTCTCTCTTCTCTCCTTGTAGTTGTTCTAGGAGAGAAGAGAGAGAGACTACAGTTCAAGTGCTGCCCTGTCAGTTACAAATAACATATCATCTGCCTCCGCCAGCATCCAATTTACCCACCCCCGTTCTCCGTAATCCCTGCATCATCAGCAGAGGATTATAAAAAAAAGAAAAAAAAAATTATAATTTTTTTTTTTTTTTAATTTTTTAGGGTTAGGGGTATGGTTAAGGTTAGGGTAGGAATTAGATAAAATGGCTCGCAGAACTTTTAGCGCGGAGCAAGCTTACAGCCTGCTTTGCTCCGGCAGCTCCGGCAGCGAAACAGATTCTGCCACTGAAGCTGAGCAGCTTTCAGACAGTGATGACGACTCTTCCTCCACGGGATCCCCCAGCCCGGTGGTAGCGGAGTCGGTCGTCACTGCTGAAGCTTCAGAGGCAGGACCAAGTACCGCAGTCCCCCCACCGCTGTGGTATAATGACACCTCATTTTCCCCTCAAATTCCCCCTTTTTCTGCAGTCCCTGGAATAAAAGTAGATGTCGCCAATTTTACCCCCATTGATTTTTTTGAAATTTTCATTAGCCCCGAAGTCCTGCAATTAATCGTCCACCAAACTAACCTACCGTATATACTCGAGTATAAGCCGACCCGAGTATAAGCCGACCCCCCTAATTTTGCCACAAAAAACTGGGAAAACTTATTGACTCGAGTATAAGCCTAGGGTGGAAATGCAGCATTTACCGGTGAATTTCAAAAATAAAAATAGATCATTATTTCCCCATTGCTGTGCCATATAGTGCTCTGCACCGTTCATATTTCCCCATAGGTGTGAACCATATAGTGCTCTGCACCGTTCATTGTGCCCCCTAGCTGTGCCATATACGGTGCTCTGCACCGTTCATTGTGCCCCATAGATGTGCCATATACGGTGCTCTGCACCGTTCACTGTGCCCCATACCTGTGCCATATACGGTGCTCTGCACCGTTCACTGTGCCCCATAGCTGTGCTGTGCCATATACGGTGCTCTGCACCGTTCACTGTGCCCCATAGCTGTGCCATATACGGTGCTCTGCACCGTTCACTGTGCCCCATAGCTGTGCTGTGCCATATACGGTGCTCTGCACCGTTCACTGTGCCCCATACATAGCTGTGCTGTGCCATATACGGTGCTCTGCACCGTTCACTGTGCCCCATAGCTGTGCTGTGCCATATACGGTGCTCTGCACCATTCACTGTGCCCCATACATAGCTGTGCTGTGCCATATACGGTGCTCTGCACCGTTCACTGTGCCCCATAGCTGTGCTGTGCCATATACGGTGCTCTGCACCGTTCACTGTGCCCCATAGCTGTGCTGTGCCATATACGGTGCTCTGCACCGTTCACTGTGCCCCATAGCTGTGCTGTGCCATATACGGTGCTCTGCACCGTTCACTGTACCCCATAGATGTGCTCCATATACGGTGCTCTGCACCGTTCACTGTGCCCCATAGATGTTCCACATAAATTTGTGCCGCCGCTGCCGCAATAAAGAAAAAAAAACACATACTCACCTCCCTTGATTGCAGCTCCCGGCGTCTCGTTCCGGCGCCTCCATCTTCCCGGCGTCTCTGCTCTGACTGATCAGGCAGAGGGCGCCGCGCACACTATATGCGTCATCGCGCCCTCTGCCTGCACAGTCAGAGAGCAGAGACGCCGGGAAGATGGAGGCGCCGGCCGGGAAGATGGATCGGCGCCCGGCGGCTGGAACGAGGACAGGTGAATATGCTATACTCACCTAGTCCTGGCGATCCTCGCGCTGTCCCCTCCTGTCTTCGGTGCCGCAGCTTCTTTCTCTATCAGCGGTCACCGGCACCGCTGATTAGAGAAATGAATAAGCGGCTCCGCCCCTATGGGAGGTGGAGCCGCTTATTCATTTCTGTAATGAGCGGTCCCACGTGACCACTGAAGAGAGGAAGAAACTGCAGCGCCGAAGCCCGTGGGACGGCAGGGACAGCGCGAGGATCGCTGGGACTAGGTAAGTATGCCTCAGCGCCCTCACCCCCTCACCTGCCGACCCCACCGCTACCGTGACTCGAGTATAAGCCGAGGGGGGCACTTTCAGCCCAAAAATTTGGGCTGAAAATCTCGGCTTATACTCGAGTATATACGGTATATGCCCGGCAATATATTTCCCAAAAACCCACTGCCTTTCATTCCCGTTCCTGGATCCCCACAATGTCCCCGAAATTAAAAAATTCTTAGGCCTCACCCTGAATATGGGTATAGTAAAAAAAACCACTCTCCGCTCTTACTGGGCAACAAAAGCTGTCCACTGCACCCCTGTATTTGCAGCCATCATGTCCCGAGTCCGTTACGAAGCCCTGATGAGATTCCTCCACTTCAGTGACAATTCCCAAGCTCTCCCAAGAACTGACCCCAACTACGATCGGCTAAATAAATTAAGACCCCTAATTTCCCTCCTAAAAACTTCCTTTCTAAATTCCTATACCCCAGAGCAAAATGTGGCAGTCGACGAGTCCTTTGAGCTACAAGGGCCGTCTGTCATTCCGCCAATTTATTCCCTCCAAGAGAGCCAAATATGGCGTAAAATTATATAAAGCTTGCGAGAGCTCATCAGGGTACACGTCCACCTTCCTAATTTATGAAGGTAGGGACCGCCAAATAAACCCCCCAAACTGCCCCCAGACAATTGGTATCCCAGGCAAAATTGTCTGGGAGCTAATGACGCCCTTTCTCAATCATGGGTACCACATGTACACAGATAATTATTACACTAGCATCCCCCTATACAAATCCCTCCATGCTGCAAATACAGGGGCCTGTGGGACAGTGAGGAAAAACAGAGTGGGGTTTCCGTCACAGTTGGTGTCCAGACGTTTGGAGAGGGGGGCGTCATTTTCACTTGCAAGCGACCAACTACTTGCAGTGAAGTGGAAAGACAGGAAGGACGTCTATATGCTTTCCACACTGCATACGGACACCACTGTGACGGTCAGAGAGAGGGGTGCCACCAGGAACAAAGAAAAACCTGTCTGCGTCACAGAATATAATAGACATATGGGTGGCGTAGACCTGTCAGACCAGGTTCTGCAACCATACCTGGTCAAGAGGAAGACCAGGGCGTGGTATAAAAAGGTGGGAATCTATCTAATTCAGACTGCCACCTACAACAGCTTTGTCCTATATAAAAAATCTCAAGGACCGCTAACTTTCCTGCACTTTCAGGAGAAAGTAGTAGAGAGCCTCATATTTGAGTCCATGGCACCGGGGGAAGCCTTCGACTCTGAGGATTCCCGGAGACTGTCAGAACGCCATTTTCCTCACCCTGTCCCTGTCACTCCCACCCAAAGGTATCCTCAAAAAAGGTGCCGAGTTTGCAGAAAGCATGGCAGGCGGAGTGATTCCCGATTCTATTGCCCCACATGCCCATCCCAACCAGGCCTTTGTATCTCCCCCTGTTTTGAGACCTACCACACCACCTACAATTATTAGTTTGCTTTTTTTCAATAATTTTTATTTTCTGCTTAGTGGCCCCAGTAGTACAATTTGGAACAATTGATAAATAATATTTTAATTAGTAGATCCCATTTTACAATTAATTCCAGAACTTGATCAATCCCATACCAAACTACTATCCCAACAAATTCTCGTCCACGTACCCACGTCTGTACGCTCTAGAGTGTGGACCCCACAAATGTTCTTGCAAAGTCAGGTCATCTGAAAATTCTACGACTCGATCAATCCCATACCAAACTACTATCCCAACAAATTCTCATCCACGTACCCACGTCTGTACGCTCTAGAGTGTGGACCCCACAAATGTTCTTGCAAAGTCAGGTCATCTGAAAATTCTACGACTCGATCAATCCCATACCAAACTACTATTCCAACAAATTCTCGTCCACGTACCTATGTCAATAAGCGTTAGAATGTGGACCCCAGAAATGATCATGAAAAGTGAGATTATCTGAAAATGAATTCTAGGACTTGATTACTCACAAACATTTTTGACCATTTATCTAACTTTGACTGTTTTTATAACTGTCTTGCTACACAAAACTTTGGCTTCCATTTATATTACTTATATTACTATATATCCACTTATATTACTTATATTACAACAATTTATGTTGATGATACGGGCATGATCATTTTATTGTAGGATTTCTAAAAAATGAGGAAGTTCCGTACTTATACACTATGGGCTTTACTTTATGGTTCTTGCCGAACCTCTGGTACCAGACAATACTTTCTATAGAGAACTGGTTGTTTTGTGCATATAGCGGTTCTGACCTTGGCGGGTGGGAGCTTGCTATGGTGTACCACGTCTATTGGCACATTCGTCTCTCATATAGGGATTGATGGAGCTAAAAGGACGTTGTACGACCAGTCTCTGAAAGTGTCTGCCATTCTAGCCCTGATGGTGTTCTTTCATCTTTGGAACAAACTCCGCTTTGCCACATAGTTGGCTGCATTTTCCTACACATTTTGCCCTTCATTGCAGTACAGTTTATTCTTCCTGCTACAATATACGCAAATGCGGGACAACTGTTTTGTTAGCAAGACCAATTTTATAGTCAACCATTGTGTTTTAGGAGCATGCCTCCCTCTGTGAGTAATAATTCCTGGAAGGATTTTCTTTTTTGCTCAATGTCTCTAGAAGCTTTGAATGGGTCCTGGATCTTCAATTTCAAATAAAGCCAAATTTGTCACATTGTGCCCCTTTCTGTCCAAGCCCTGCCATTTGTCCAAACAGAACTTTTTTACTACATATGGGATATCGCTGTGCTCATAATAAAGTGGGTAACGAATTGTGGGGTCCACTTTTTGATGTTATTTCTGAAAAAGTGAGACATTCAGGTCTAAAACAAGATTCTCGTGGAAAAAAATGAATTTTTTCAATATGACGACCTAATGTTATCAAACTCTGTGTCATACATGTGGGTTCAAATTGCTCAATATACCCCTGATTAAAATCTTTGAGGGGTGCAGTTGTGGGGGGTTTCTGCTGTTAGGCACATCTACAAACCCAAAATGGCGTCTGCTCTCACAATTAAGAGATTAAAAAGTCAAACGGCGCGCCTTCCCTTCCAAGC
Organism: Ranitomeya imitator; assembly: GCF_032444005.1. Lineage (NCBI taxonomy): Eukaryota > Metazoa > Chordata > Amphibia > Anura > Dendrobatidae > Ranitomeya > Ranitomeya imitator. Next base: position 158,885,906 of record NC_091283.1, on the reverse strand, counting down.
TCCGCAGTGCGCTCAAACAGAGGTTTACCCCCACATACGGGGTATCGACATACTCAGGACAAATTGCACAACAACTTTTGGGGTCCATTTTGTCTTGCTACCCTTAGGAAAATAAAAAATTGGGGGTGAAAAGATCATTTTTGTGAAAAAAAAATGATTTTTAATTTTTTCGGCTCTACGTTATAAACTTGTGTGAAGCACTTGGGGGTTCAAAGTGTTGACCACACACCTAGATAAGTTCCTTAGGGGGTCTAGTTTCCAAAATGGTGTCACTTGTGGGGGGTTTCCACTGTTTAGGCACATCAGGGGCTCTCCAAACGCGACATGGTGTCCGATCTCAATTCCAGAGAATTCTATGTTGAAAAAGTCAAACGGCGCTCCTTCCCTTCTGAGCTCTACTGTGCACCCAAACAGAGGTTTACCCCCACATACGGGGTATCGACATACTCAGGACAAATTGCACAACAACTTTTGGGGTCCATTTTGTCTTGCTACCCTTGGGAAAATAAAAAATTGGGGGTGAAAAGATCATTTTTGTAAAAAAAAAATGATTTTTAATTTTTTCGGCTCTACGTTATAAACTTGTGTGAAGCACTTGGGGGTTCAAAGTGTTGACCACACACCTAGATAAGTTCCTTAGGGGGTCTAGTTTCCAAAATGGTGTCACTTGTGGGGGGTTTCCACTGTTTAGGCACATCAGCGGCTCTCCAAACGCGACATGGTGTCCGATCTCAATTCCAGGGAATTCTATGTTGAAAAAGCCAAATGGCGCTCCTTCCCTCCTGAACTCTACTGTGCACCCAAACCAGGGCCGCCATCAGGGCATGACAGCCGTGACTGGCGTATGGGGCCCGGTGAGCAGAGGGGGCCCGCATCGGGCCCCGTCTCATCTGGTCACCGGGCCCCCCTGCAGGCGCTGCGGCAGCGGCACACTATTGACGTGCGGGCCCGCGCCCGCACGTCAATAGTTAACAGCCGCCAGCCAGTCTGAGGCTGGCGGCTGAATAGGGCCGCAGTGCGCACTCGCCAGCGTCGCCGGCGTCTGACGTCATTGTCAGCCGCCGGGCCCGGCGGCGAGTGCGTCTGTGTGGAGCCTGGAGAGGGAGCTTCACCCGGCGCTGGAGCTTGGCCAGGTAAGAAGTTGTGTTTTTTTTTTTCTTTGAGAGCTGCTGCGATCCAGGGGGGCCCGGGGGGCAGGATGATGGACACACAGGGGCAGAAATGCTGGACACACAGGGGCAGAAATGCCGCACACAGTGGGGCAGAATGGTGGACACAGTGGGGCAGAATGCTGGACACAGTGGGGCAGAATGGTGGACACACAGGGGCAGAAATGCTGGACACACGGGCAGAATGGTGGACACAGTGGGGCAGAATGCTGGACACACAGGGGCAGAAATGCTGGACACACAGGGGCAGAATGGTGGACACAGTAGGGCAGAATGCTGGACACACAGGGGCAGAAATGCTGGACACAGTGGGGCAGAATGGTGGACACAGTGGGGCAGAATGCTGGACACACAGGGGCAGAAATGCTGGACACACAGGGGCAGAATGGTGGACACACAGTGGGGCAGAAATGCTGGACACAGTGGGACAGAATGGTGGACACAGTGGGGCAGAATGCTGGACACACAGGGGCAGAAATGCTGGACACACAGGGGCAGAATGGTGGACACAGTGGGGCAGAATGCTGGACACACAGTGGGGCAGAAATGCTGGACACAGTGGGGCAGGATGCTGGACACAATGGGGCAGAAATGCTGGACACAGTGGGGCAGAAATGCTGGACACAGTGGGGCAGAAATGCTGGACACAGTGGGGCAGAAATGCTGGACACAGTGGGGCAGAAATGCTGGACACAGTGGGGCAGAAATGCTGGACACAGTGGGGCAGAATGCTGGACACAGTGGGGCAGAAATGCTGGATACAGTGACAGGGGCAGAATGCTGGACACAGTGACAGGTGCAGAATGCTGGACACAGGGGCAGACTGTGAGACCCAGGGGCAGAATGCGAGACACGGGGCAGAATGGAGATACGGGGCATGATTGGAGACACGGGGCAGGATGAAAGACATGGGGGCATGACTGGAGACAGATGGGGCAGGATTGGAGACAGATGGGGCAAATGGAGACACAGGGGGCATGATTGGAGACAAGTGTCAGGATTGCAGACATGGGGGCATGGTTGGAGACATAGGGGGCAGAATGGAGACATGGGGCATGATTGGAGACACTGGGGGCAGAATTGGAGACAGATCGTGCAGGATCATGGGGCAGGATGGATATGATGGAGACAGATGGGGCAGGATGGAGAGATCACATGGGGCGATCATATGGGGCAGGATAAGGAGATCATATGGGGCAGAATGGATACTCATGAGGGCAGGATGGGAGAATATCTGGCTGACGCCAGGAATGAGACACACGGGGCCAGGCTGGGTGATATTATTAATACCATAGGGGCTAATTTAGGGATATTATTACTGCAGTGATGTATTTATTTTATTTTTTGAGTATACTGTTTTAAATGGGGGGCGGTCCTGTTACTGTATAGAGTGATACTATGTCGCCTTCTTCATGTGGTGTAATGTAGAAGTTGTGAAAAATTAAGTAATGTGTTCTGCAAGCGGAGCTCGAGATAACTGTGTTATTTCCTGCAGAGAGAAGTCCTGGCTGGATGAAATGATGGCGGTCTGTGCTGGATGAAAGATGAAGGACTTCACCTAGAGACGTCACTGGTGAGTCAGTGTGTTACCTATACACTGACACTATACACTGTATACAGAGCTCCTGTGTATAATTTCACTAGTGAGCACTATATTATCTGTACACAGACACTGCATACTAAGTACAGATCTCCTGTGTATAATGGCACTTATGGTGATAGTATGGTGCTTTTTTAAAAATTACTGATCAGAATTGTAGTATTCAGTCACTATGTGGTGGTAATATGTGGTCTGGACATGGTGTTGTGGTATTTGTTCCTTCTATGTGATATTATTCGATCACTGTGGTGGTAATATGTCATCTGGTCATGGTGTTGTGGTATTTGTTCCTTCTATGTGATATCATTGGGCATTTTAAAAATTGAAAAATAAATAAAAATATACCTAAATTGTATTGCATATTTTAACAAATATTTAATAGGTTACAGCAGAGTAGGGCCTGGCCAAAAGTGTCTACCGTGTTATGGTGGCGGCTTAAAAAATCTTTTGGCCAAAACAAAAGCTGCCTGCTATATGTGTGATCTGGTGATGGGAACTGTTAATGTGTGATTGGTGAGAAGTGGAGTTTTTCCAAGAGAGAGCGGTGGGACTGTGGACAGTTTGAGGGGTGGAGCCTGGAGGCGGGGCTGGGGTGGAGCCTGGAGGCGGGGCTGGGGTGGAGCCTGGGCGGAGTCTCAAGGGGGCCCCGAAAATTTTGCCAGTATGGGGCCCCGAAATTTCTAGTGGCAGCCCTGACCCAAACAGTGGTCCCTCCCCACATATGGGGTATCGGCATTCTCCGGACAAATTGCACAACAAATTATGTGGTTCATTTTCTTTTTTTTACACATGTGAAAATAAAAAAAATTGGTTCTGAAGTAAAATATTTGTGAAAAAAAGTAAAATGTTCATTTTTTCCTTCCACATTGCTTCAGTTCCTGTGCAGCAACTGAAGGGTTAATAAACTTCTTGAATGTGGTTTTGCGCACCTTGAGGGGTGCAGTTTTTAGAATGGTGTCAATTTTGGGCATTTTCTGCTACATAGACCCCTCAAACTGACTTCAAATGTGAGGTGGTCCCTAAAAAAAATGGTTTTGTAAATTTTGCTGTAAAAATAAGAAATTGCTGGTCAAATTTTAACCCTTATAACTCCATAATAATTTTTTTTTTTTCCAAAATTGTGCTGATGTAAAGTAGACATATGGGAAATGTTATTTATTGACCATTTTGTGTGACATATCTCTTTGATGTAAGGGAATAAAAATTCAAATTTTGAAAATTGCGAAATTTTCAACATTTTCGCCATATTTCCGTTTTTTTAATAAATAAAAGCAAGTAATATCAAATAAATGTTACCACTAACATGAAGTACAATATGTCACGAAAAAACAATCTCAGAATCAGCGGGATCCGTTGAAGCGTTCCAGAGTTATAACCTCATAAAGTGACAGTAGTCAGAATTGTAAAAATTGGCCTGGTCATTAAGTACCAAATTGGCTCTGTCACTAAGGGGTTAATTCTGCAAGTCAATCAGTACTCGTTTTAAAGGCCCATTCACAGGAGCATATACAAACTGTATGGGGACTAACTATTGTTAACGCCTTAACCCTCGGGCCATTTTCCTTTTTTGTGTTTTTTGCAGGACAAGCTGTAATTTTGAACAACACCATTGGTTTTAACATATCATGTACTGGAAAACGGGGAAAAAAATTCCAAGTGCAGTGAAATTGCAAAAAAAGTGCAATTTCAGTTTTGTTTTTTTTTACCATGTTCACTAAATGCTAAAACTGACCTGCCATTATGATTCTCCAAGTCATTACGAGTTTCATAGACACTAAACATGTCTAGGTTCTTTTTCATTTCAGTGGTAAAAAAAAATCCAAACTTTGGTAAAAAAAAAAAAAAAAATCTGTAGCGTTTCCATTTTTTCTGATTTGAGGCTGGGTGAGGACTTTTTTTTTTGTGTATGTCAAGCTGACATTTTTATTGATACCATTTTGGTGTAGATACAATGTTTTGATCGCTCGTTATAGCATTTTATTGCAATGTAGCGAGGACCCAAAAAAATGTATGGCGTTTTTAACTTTTTTTTCTCGTTACGCCGTTTAGCGATCGGGTTAATTTTTTTATATTGATAGATCAGGTGATTCTGAACATGGCGATACCAAATATGTGTGTTTAATTTTCAATGGGGCAAAAGGGGGGTGACTTGAAGTTTTGTTTTTTTTAATTTTTTAAATATTTTTAAAAACTTTTAACTTTTTGCATGCTTCAATAGTCTCCAACAGCCCCCACCTTCTGTCATCGTTCGGACTTTAATATATGAGATGAGAGCCGTCTTCAGCATCGGGCGCCAGGGAACAGCGCATACTGTAGCGCTTCTTCCCCGGCGGCCATCCGTGTGGTACTGATGCGGCACACGGTTGGCACACGTGTGCCGCACGTATTACACACACGGACATCTCAGGTACCTTTTAATCTGGTACTGGAAATATCAGGACGTGTGAAACCAGCCTAAAACGGGATCTGATGAAAGTGATCACAGGATGGTGATCAAGAACAAGCCAATTACTAGCCTGTGAAAGAGGACATTTGGTCACACCGGGGTCGATTCTCTCATGCAAGAGTATGGGGCGGATTATACCAATGACACTTGGATCAAACTCTGTCAGAGTTTGATCAGAGTGTAACCTTAGTGTAATTCAATTCTCTTACATGAAAGAATCGTATCACACGTTTGGAGGAGACTGAGAGCTTAATTTTTCCATCTTCTCCATTGTCTCTGTGCGCAAACATCAGACTGTACTCGGATGACATCAGAGATCACACACCGATAGACATGTATGGGTGTGTGTGATCCAATCATCAGATGAACCCACAGCATGCTGCAATTGTTGTATGATGCCGAATAGACATGCGAGAATAATTGCAGATCTGCACTGCCCCATAGTAATAATATTAGGCCGAGTGCTATCTAATAAAACATCGCATGGCAATAGGCCATATTATACGGTCGTGTAAGCGAGGCCCAAATTGTATTATATATGTGATTGTAAGTTACAACTATGCATTAGTAATTGCTGACCTAGTTCTTGATGGTGATCACTAGGAAACTATCGAGCCACAATAATTTCATTGTAAGCCACATCTATCTGAAGAATTAGGCCTTTGCTGCATGCTGCTGAAAAGTGGAGAAGTGGCTGTGCATGCGCTGGTCTACTTGTAGACTTTAGCCTGCGTGAGCAGGGCCGTATTTAGAGTTTCTGCTGCCCTAGGCACTTTTAGTGCTGCCACCCCCTTTGGTGAGTATCACACCATCGGCAGGGACTTTGGCAAAAATCGCTGATGTGAAAGTAGCCTTTTGCAGCAGATACGGCAGTTTTTCCGCATCTGCCGCGTAATGGATCACTTACGGCAATACTGCACTCGGCCTCATTCATTCCCTATTGGACTTGCGGACGTGTGCGGCACTTGCAGTTTTGCAGCGATCCGGCAAATGCAGTACTTGCAGCAATGGAAAAAAAACGCAGCTAGCAGTGTTTTTTTGTCTCACCGCAAGTGCAAAACCTCATGTGCCACATATGTCCGCAAGTAGCCATCACTACCTGTCCCTGCACCTTCCTAGCTCATCCCTAACCTTCCCTCTCTGACCTAAAACTACACTATAAAGCTTTAGAAAAACAATGTATTACCTGACATATTCCTACGATAATGAGGGCTCCAGGCTACGGCGTAGACTGGGACGGGCAATCTCCGGGTCTCCATTCTCTCTCTGTGCACACCCTCAGTCCCTGCCTCAATGGTTGTGCACAGACATCCCTCCACCGGACCCGGTAATCACCGCTCGCAGTGGCATACCGGCAGAGGTGTATCTAGGGTCTCTGGCACCCGGGGCAAGAATTCAGTTTGGTGCCCCCCCAGGACATATGTGATTTGCACACTTAGTCATGTACCGACGAGCTCCTCTCCCTAATGCTCTCAATGATCAGTGAAAAACAGAGAAGCTGAAGAGAAGCTCCTTGTCACAGGACCACAAGTATTTATCACATATGAGTGAAGTGTCCATGTGACGACTACTGGAACCTGCAGAGCTGAATCCTGACATCGCAGGCTACTGAATTCTCACAACTAATGCACTGCACACTTTTAGGATTCTCCCTGGCCGGTGGACAGTCATGTCAGCACAAGTATGTGATTTGTATACTTCTGGCCACATTCCGACTAGACGTGCCCGGCCTCACTCAGTTCATGTTCATTGAGTGAGGCCACACATGTCTAGTCAGCACGTGACCGTATGTATGTAAATCTCCGGCACGAGAGAATCCTGACAGTGTGCAGTGCGCACTGCGAGAAGTCAGAAGTCTGCAGTCACAAAGAATGACTGCAGACTCAAACAAACCTGGACATCCCCTTTAATGCTCCTAACATAAATAAAAACATGAGATTTAGTCAGTATCACAAATAACATTTACATCCAGGTACCTTATAGATGATGTTGTCTTTGGAGTCGTTCTCCTTCTTTTCTTCATCTTGTCCAGACCCCATGATGGGTTTTCTCATCCACAGCCGTCGCTGCAGATTTCCATCTTCTCCGCTCTTTTGCAGAAAATCTCCACATGACGCCCTTAAAAGATACAAGTGTCATTATAATGCTCCTGAATAAAAAATTGCCCCTCACTATATTGTCTGCGCAAAATATGACCCCCACACTGTCCCTCTTATGGTACATGCTCTTCACACTGACCTCTCCTTTCCATACCGGCCCCCTCTTTACACTGTCCTCTCACACTGTGTCCCCACTATAGGGCCCAGTATTTATACTGTACTCTCTCATCACACTAACCCTCCTTGGTATACTGTCCCCTCCTGGCTGTGCCCTTACACTGTCCCTCCATGCTACACCCCCACTACTCAGTTTCTATTCTGTGCCCACTCAGTTTTGTCCACCCATACTGTCTCCTCACACTAGTCCCCTCCCTCCTCATACTGTCTCCTCTCACATCCCCCTGTTCACCATACTGTCTCCTCATATATTTACCTCCTCACTTTCTATACTGCCAGCTCACCTAACTCCCCATACTGTGTCTGCACACATCCCATCACCCTCACTCCCAGTACTCTGTCCACATACATTTTTCACATCGCTACTCATACTGTGTCCACATACATTCCCCCGTCGCTCCCCATAATGTCTGCACCCATCCCCCATACTGTTTCCTCATACATGCCCCTCATTCCCCCAGTACTGTTTCCTCATACATGCCCCCATCCCCCCGTACTGTTTCCTCGTACATACCCCCCATTCCCCAGTACTGTTTCCTCATACATGCCCCCATTCCCCCAGTACTGTTTCCTCATGCATGCCCCCCATTCCCCAGTACTGTTTCCTCATACATGTCCCCCATTCCCCCAGTACTGTTTCCTCATACATGTCCCCCATTCCCCCAGTACTGTTTCCTCATACATGCCCCCCATTCCCCAGTACTGTTTCCTCATACATGACCCCCATTCCCCCAGTACTGTTTCCTCATACATGCCCCCATTCCCCCAGTACTGTTTCCTCATACATGCCCCCCATTCCCTAGTACTGTTTCATCATACATGCCCCCCATTCCCTAGTACTGTTTCATCATACATGCCCCTCATTCCCCTGTACTGTTTCCCCATCTCCCCTTTGCTATTCATTTTATGTCCTCAAAACTCACCCACACATTAAAAACCCCCATCCCCACTCAAATTCTCTACACATAATAAATCCCCCCATCCCCGTGCCCTTAATTTTCGGTGTTTTCAGCTCCGCTGGGTAACCTTATTGACTCGAGTATAAGCCGGGTATGTATTGTCCCCTCATTCCTATCCCGATATGTGTGGTTCCACCCGTCCTGTTCTGCTCTGTGTGGCTTCCCCTGTTGTATGCATGGCTCCTCTGTCCCATCTTGTATGCATGGCTCCGTCCCTCTTATCCTGTATGTATGGCTCTGCTCTCCCTCCTCCCATCTTTGTATGCGTGGCTCTGCTCCCCCTCCTTCCATCCTTGTATGCATGGCTCCCCCCTCCGATCCTTGTATGCGTGGCTCTGCTCCCCCCTCCTCCCATCTTTGTATGCGTGGCTCTGCTCCTCCTTCCATCCTTGTATGCATGGCTCCCTCCTCCGATCCTTGTATGCGTGGCTCTGCTCCCCCCTCCTCCCATCTTTGTATGCATGGCTCTGCTCCCCCCTCCTCCCATCTTTGTATGCGTGGCTCTGCTCCCCCCTCCTCCCATCTTTGCATGCGTGGCTCTGCTCCCCCCTCCTCCCATCCTTGTATGCGTGGCTCTGCTACCCCCTCATCCCATCTTTGTATGCGTGGCTCTGCTCCCCCTCCTTGTATTCATGGCTCTGCTCCCTCTCCTCCCATCCTTGTATGCGTGGCTCCGTTCGTTCTCCCCCTTCCTTCCATCCTTGTATGAGTGGCTCCATTCTCCCCCTCCGCCCATCCTTGTATGCGTGGCTCCGTTACCATCCTCCTCCCATCCTTGTATGTGTGGCTCTGCTCCCCCCTCCGCCCATCCTTGTATGTGTGCCTCTGCTCCCCCCTCCGCCCATCCTTGTATGCATGGCTCCGTTCTCCCCCCTCCTTCCATCCTTGTATGCGTGGCTCCGTTCTCCCCCCTCCTCCCATCCTTGTATGCGTGGCTCTGCTACCCCCTCATCCCATCTTTGTATGCGTGGCTCTGCTCCCCCTCCTTGTATTCATGGCTCTGCTCCCTCTCCTCCCATCCTTGTATGCGTGGCTCCGTTCGTTCTCCCCCTTCCTTCCATCCTTGTATGAGTGGCTCCATTCTCCCCCTCCGCCCATCCTTGTATGCGTGGCTCCGTTACCATCCTCCTCCCATCCTTGTATGCGTGGCTCCGTTCTCCCCCCAACTCCCATCCTTGTATGCATGGCTCTGTTCTGCCCCCTCCTCCCATCCTTGCATGCTTAGCTCCGTTCCCCCTCCTCCCATCTTTGTATGCGTGGCTCTGCTCCCCCCTCCCCCATCTTTGTATGCGTGGTTCTGTTCCCCCCTCCTCCCATCTATGTATGAGTGGCTCTGCTCCCCCTCCTCCCATCCTTGTATGCGTGGCTCCGTTCCCCCTCTCCCCTCCTTGTATGCGTGGCTCCGCTCCCCCTCCTCACATCCTTGTATGCGTGGCTCCGTTCTCCCCCCTCCTCACATCCTTGTATGCGTGGCTCCGTTCTCCCCCATCCTCCCATCCTTGTATGCGTAGCTCCGTTCTCCCCCTCCTCCCATCCTTGTATGCATGGCTCCGTTCTCCCCCCTCCTCCCATCCTTGTATGCGTGGCTCTGCTCCCCCCTCCTCCCATCCTTGTATGCGTACCTCAGTTCTCCCTCTCCGCCCATCCTTGTATGCGTAGCTCTGCTCCTCCCTCCCCCATCCCTGTATGCGTGGCTCAGTTCTCCCCCTCCGCCCATCCTTGTATGTGTGGCTCCATTCTCCCCCCTCCTCCCATCCTTGTATGCGTGGCTCTGCTCCCCCTCCTCCCATCCTTGTATGTGTGGCTACGTTCTCCCCCCTCTGCCCATCCTTGCATGGGTGGCTCCGTTCCCCCCCTCCTCCTCCCATCCTTGTATGTGTGGCTCCTTTCCGACCCATCTTTTATACGTGGCTCCCCGTTCTCCTTTTCCTTTCCCGCCCGTCATACTCACCCTCCTCACAGCGCGCTGAACGGACTCTTCCTCCTGCACCTCTTTCCCGACTCCCGGCGCCGAAGCTTCTTCCTGTGTGAGCGGTCACATGGTACCGCTCATTAAGGTCATGAATATGCGTCCATATTCATCACCTTAATGAGCGGCACCACGTGACAGCTGTGAGCACAGGACTTGCTACCGGCGCTGAGACCAGGCACCGCTGGACGAAGGTGAGTATATAGTCTTCAAGGAGGTGGGGAGGTGGTGGGTGGGGAGAGGGGAGGGTTGAGGGGGTGGGCGGGCGTACCCCAGCCTTTATAAAAAAAAAAACCTTGCTCAGGTGCCGCCCTCTGCATCCTGGCGCCCTAGGCACGTGCCCTCACATGCCTAGTGGCAAATACGGCCCTGTGCGTGAGCACCAAGTTTAAAAAATGTAATACTCTAATAAATGGAAGGAGCTTGGCATGTGGTCCTTTGCCATGTGACAAGCTGAAAACCGGATAAATGGTAAAAAAAACAAAAAAAAAAAACAAAACAGCCGATGCATTTGGGTACCTTTACAGTATTGATAGTGTAGTAATTATCTGGCAACATGTTTTTTCCAGGTCAGTATGATTATGGAGAGACCAAATTTGTATATTTCCTGTTTTTTTATTATTAAAATTATTTTAAATAAAGGGAACCTTGTCAACACAAAAAAATGCAGTCCAATCTGCAAACAGCATGTTATAAAGCTGAGGGGTTGCACAAATTGATTGTGTGTGTATATATATATATATTTTTTTTTTATTTATTTATATTATTTATATATTGAGAATAGTTTCAGTATAACCTGTTACATAGGTTGGAAAAAGACCTAGGTCCATCAAGGTCAACCTTTCTCCACCAATTTATCATTTTGTCACTAAATTATCTATAACCAACAATGTTAAGTGTACTGAGGAAATCATCCAATGCCCTTTTTTGAAAGCAGTTAGTGTTTGCCATTACTACCTCTTGTGGTAAGGCATTCCGCATTCTGACTTACAGGTGCTTCTCACAAAATTAGAATATCATCAAAAAGTTATTTGATTTCAGTTCTTCAATACAAAAAGTGAAACTCATTATATAGAGTCATTACAGAGTGATCTATTTCAAGTGTTTATTTCTGTTAATTTTGATGATTATGGCTTACAGTCAATGAAAACCCAAAAGTCATTATCTCAGTAAATTAGAATACTTTATAACACCAGCTTGAAAAAATTATTTTAACATCCGAAATGTTGGCCTACTGAAATGTATGTTCAGTAAATGCATTCAATACTTGGTCGGGGCTCCTTTTGCATCAATTACTGCATCAATGCGGCGTGGCATGGAGGCAATCAGCCTGTGGCACTGCTGAGGTGTTATGGAAGCCCAGGTTGCTTTGATAGCAGCCTTCAGCTCATCTGCATTGTTGGGTCTGGAGTCTCATCTTCCTCTTGACAATATCCCATAGATTAAGGACAGGCGAGTTTGCTGGCCAATCAAGCACAGTGATACTGTTGTTTTTAAACCAGGTATTGGTACTTTTGGCAGTGTGGACAGGTGCCAAGTCCTGCTGGAGAATGAAATTTCCATCTGCAAAAAGCTTGTCGGCAGAGGGAAACATGGGAAAAGCGAAGAGTCTCCCTCAGCAAGAAGATCGTTGGGTACAGCCGGGACCAGCTGCTTGGAAAGCATCACCAAACCAGGGATTCAAGCTTGAGGAGGATAATTTGCATATTCCAGGTGCCTTCTGGGAAAAGCAAAGAGTCTCCCTCAGCAAGAAGATCGTTGGGTACAGCCGGGACCAGCTGCTTGGAAAGCATCACCAAATCAGGGATTCAAGCTTGAGGAGGATAATTTGCATATTCCAGGTGCCTTCTGGGAAAAGCGAAGAGTCTCCCTCAGCAAGAAGATCGTTGGGTACAGCCGGGACCAGCTGCTTGGAAAGCATCACCAAACCAGGGATTCAAGCTTGAGGAGGATAATTTGCATATTCCAGGGGCCTTCTGGGAAAAGCGAAGAGTCTCCCTCAGCAAGAAGATCGTTGGGTACAGCCGGGACCAGCTGCTTGGAAAGCATCACCAAACCGCGCGCCGTATTTTTGCCTGTAGGACATTATTCCAAGAAAGCTTGGCTGAGTAGATTACACAAGAAGGAAAACACACAGCAAGTCAGCAGGATCTAGGAGCAATATGGCAGATGTGACAACCTACATGGTGAGCTGCAGCATGTGCTACATGTTCACAGATCGACCAGAAGAAGAATCCAATTTCACCTGTCAGAAGTATAGACTAGTGGCCCTTTTAGGAGAAAAGGTGCGAGGTCTGGAAGAAAGAATAGCAACTTTGAAACTCATCAAAGAGAATGAAGACTTCCTAGACAGAACAGAAGCATCTCTACTGGTCACAGAAGGTGAAAAAAATGTAAGATAACCTCCAAAAGCAGATGAGTGGAAGCATGTGACAAAAAGAAGCAAGAAGACCATGGAGAAATCACCAACCACACAACTGAAGAACCGATATCAAATCTTTGTAGAAGATGAAGATGGCACACCTAAGGATGAAGCAATACCAGAAAGCAAAAAAGAAAAGGGCACACAGCAACAAGTGACAGCAAAAAGTACAGCCAAGAAGCAACGAAGAGTGGTGGTGGTGGGAGACTCACTACTGAGAGGCACAGAAGCAGCCATCTGCAGACCAGACATAACAGCAAGAGAAGTATGCTGCCTTCCAGGTGCGATGATCAAGGATGTGACCGATAGGATACCAAAGCTCTTCAGCTCCAAGGACGTCCACCCATTTCTTCTGATACATGTTGGCACCAATGACACGGCAAGGAAGGACCTACCGACAATCTGCAAGGACTTTGAAGAGTTGGGGAAGAAAGTAAAGGAACTGGATGCACAGGTAGTTTTTTCCTCTATCCTTCCAGTAGACGGGCATGGCACCAGGAGATGGAACAGGATCCTTGATGCGAACAACTGGCTAAGACGATGGTGCAGACAACAAGGATTCGGATTCCTGGACCACGGTGTGAATTACTTGTACGATGGACTCCTCGCCAGAGAGGGACTACACCTCAACAAACCTGGGAAACACACATTCGCCAGAAGACTCGCTACACTCATCAGGAGGGCGTTAAACTAGAAGAAGACGGGACGGGAAGAAAAACATTAGACTCGAACAAAGAAGACCCAGGAAAACATACTCAGAAGGGAGGTAAGAACATTTCTAAAACAATCCACAGCGAGGAGATTGGAACAAAACAAAATCCTCTAAACTGCATGCTCGCAAACGCCAGAAGCCTGACAAACAAGATGGAAGAACTAGAAGCAGAAATATCTACAGGTAACTTTGACATAGTGGGAATAACCGAGACATGGTTAGATGAAAGCTATGACTGGGCAGTTAACTTACAGGGCTACAGTCTGTTTAGAAAGGATCGTAAAAATCGGAGAGGAGGAGGGGTTTGTCTCTATGTAAAGTCTTGTCTAAAGTCCACTTTAAGGGAGGAGATGTCGAGTCCAAATGGGTCGAAATTCTTGGAGGGAAAAATGGTAACAAAATTCTCATTGGGGTCTGTTACAGACCCCCAAATATAACAGAAATCATGGAAAGTCTACTTCTAAAGCAGATAGATGAAGCTGCAACCCATAATGAGGTCCTGGTTATGGGGGACTTTAACTACCCGGATATTAACTGGGAAACAGAAATCTGTGAAACCCATAAAGGCAACAGGTTTCTGCTAATAACCAAGAAAAATTATCTTTCACAATTGGTGCAGAATCCAACCAGAGGAGCAGCACTTTTAGACCTAATACTATCTAATAGACCTGACAGAATAACAAATCTGCAGGTGGTCGGGCATCTAGGAAATAGTGACCACAATATTGTATATTTTCACCTGTCTTTCACTAGGGGGACTTGTCAGGGAGTCACAAAAACACTGAGCTTTAGGAAGGCAAAGTTTGACCAGCTTAGAGATGCCCTTAATCTGGTAGACTGGGACAATATCCTCAGAAATAAGAACACAGATAATAAATGGAAAATGTTTAAGAACATCCTAAATAGGCACCGTAAGCGGTTTATACCTTGTGGGAATAAAAGGACTAGAAATAGGAAAAACCCAATGTGGCTAAGCAAAGAAGTAAGACAGGCAATTAACAGTAAAAAGAAAGCATTTGCACTACTAAAGCAGGATGGCACCATTGAAGCTAAAAAAACTAAAAAACTAATTAAAGCTGCCAAAAAGGAAACAGAGAAGCACATTGCTAAGGAGAGTAAAACTAATCTCAAACTGTTCTTCAACTATATCAATAGTAAAAGATTAAAAACTGAAAATGTAGGCCCCTTAAAAAATAGTGAGGAAAGAATGGTTGTAGATGACGAGGAAAAAGCTAACATATTAAACACCTTCTTCTCCACGGTATTCACGGTGGAAAATAAAATGCTAGGTGAAATCCCAAGAAACAATGAAAACCCTATATTAAGGGTCACCAATCTAACCCAAGAAGAGGTGCGAAACCGGCTAAATAAGATTAAAATAGATAAATCTCCGGGTCCGGATGGCATACACCCACGAGTACTAAGAGAACTAGGGGTACCGTCACACAGTGCAATTTTCATCGCTACGACGGTACGATCCGTGACGCTCCAGCATCGTAACAATATCGCTCCAGCGTCGTAGACTGCTGTCACACTTTGCAATCTAAGACGCTGGAGCGATAATTTCATGACGTATGTGCGATGTAGAAGCCGTTGGTTACTATGCGCACATCGTATACGATATATGTTACACCATGCGATCATGCCGCCACAGCGGGACACTAGACGACGAAAGAAAGTTTCAAACGATCTGCTAAGACGTACGATTCTCAGCGGAGTCCCTGATCGCAGGAGCGTGTCAGACACTGCGATCTCGTAACTATATCGCTCGAACGTCACGAATCGTGCCGTCGTAGCGATCAAAATTGCACTGTGTGACGGTACCCTAAGTAATGTAATAGATAAACCATTATTTCTTATTTTTAGGGACTCTATAGCGACGGGGTCTGTTCCGCAGGACTGGCGCATAGCAAATGTGGTGCCAATATTCAAAAAGGGCTCTAAAAGTGAACCTGGAAATTATAGGCCAGTAAGTCTAACCTCTATTGTTGGTAAAATATTTGAAGGGTTTCTGAAGGATGTTATTCTGGATTATCTCAATGAGAATAACTGTTTAACTCCATATCAGCATGGGTTTATGAGAAATCGCTCCTGTCAAACCAATCTAATCAGTTTTTATGAAGAGGTAAGCTATAGGCTGGACCACAGTGAGTCATTGGACGTGGTGTATCTCGGTTTTTCCGAATGCTTGGTCTGGGGGAAAATGTGTGTAAATTGATTAGTAACTGGCTTAGTGATAGAAAGCAGAGGGTGGTTATAAATGGTATAGACTCTAACTGGGTCGCTGTGACCAGTGGGGTACCGCAGGGGTCACTATTGGGACCTGTTCTCTTCAACATATTCATTAATGATCTGGTAGAAGGTTTACACAGTAAAATATCGATATTTGCAGATGATACAAAACTATGTAAAGCAGTTAATACAAGAGAAGATAGTATTCTGCTACAGATGGATCTGGATAAGTTGGAAACTTGGGCTGAAAGGTGGCAGATGAGGTTTAACAATGATAAATGTAAGGTTATACACATGGGAAGAAGGAATCAATATCACCATTACACACTGAACGGGAAACCACTGGGTAAATCTGACAGGGAGAAGGACTTGGGGACAGTAGCGTAGCTACTGGGGGGGCAGAGGGGGCCATTGCCCCGGGCCCAGTCACCTGAAGGGGCCTACCAGGAGATCCACTGCTGAGTCTGAGGTGTCAGGGAGAGAGCAGCACAATGCCGGCTGCAGAGCCCCCCTCCGTGCAGAGTGCGATGTGGTCTCACCCGAGGAGTCTCTTCCTGGCTGGCAGCAGCAGATGAAGTTACTTTTTGGCTGTGCAGGCTTGGTTTGGCTGAGGCACGCTGGGTCCTAGTGCCCTCCTTGCATCTATCTGGACACTTCCTGGTTCTCCTCACTGCCTGAAAACTTCATCAGTAAGTGGGGATGGAGTTTATTAGAGTAATTCGGTTTAGGCATATCATGGTCACTGTGGGGGTGAATGGGAGAGTTTGAGGGTATTATGAGGGCTGACGTAGGTGAGGGGGCACGGGGGCGCTGATTATTATTATAATGTTTAAAGGGCCACTGTCACCCCCCTCCAGCCGTTATAAACTAAAAGAGCCACCTTGTGCAGCAGTAATGCTGCATTCTAACAAGGTGGCTCTTTTAGTCTTGTGTTCATGTATTACTAAAATAAAGCGCTTTGAAACTTTTCAAAACTACTTATCTTTGTCCATGGAGGCGGGTCTGAAGCCTCCTCTGTGAAGCGCCCAACTGCCGTCACTCATCTCTTCTGGGGCGATGGTCGCCGCCCCCTCCGCGCTGTTCTTCTTAAATCCGGCGCCTGCGCTGTGCGTGCCTGCCTGGGGCAGGCGCATTGAGAATTGGCAGTCAGCTCAGATGCCGGGTTCCTGACTGCGCCTGTGCGGGCAGTGCGGCCACCCTGTTACTGAATCCCCGCCCCACACTGTGTTATGCATTTATGCACAGTGCAGGGCTGGGATTCCTGGGTATCCGCACTGCGCTTGTCAGTCACTCCCCCAAGTTCGCCGCCTTCCAGCGTCTGTCTGTGCAGGAATCTGCCCAGGAATCCCAGCCCTGCACTGTGCATAATGCATAACAAAGTGCGGGGCGGGGATTCAGTAACAGGGTGGCCGCACTGCCCGCACAGGCGCAGTCAGGAACCCGGCATCTGAGATATGACTGCCAATTCTCAATGCGCCTGCCCCAGGCAGGCACGCACAGCGCAGGCGCCGGATTTAAGAAGAACAGCGCGCAGGGGGCGGCGACCATCGCCCCAGAAAAGATGAGTGACGGCAGTTGGGCGCTTCACAGAGGAGGCTTCAGACCCGCCTCCGTGGACAAAGATAGGTAGTTTTGAAAAGTTTCAAAGCGCTTTATTTTAGTAATACATGAACACAAAACTAAAAGAGCCACCTTGTTAGAATGCAGCATTACTGCTGCACAAGGTGGTTCTTTTAGTTTATAACGGCTGGAGGGGGTGACAGTGGCCCTTTAATGTTATGAGATATTCACTCCATCATATGTGAGGGTATGTGTCCTTGAGGTGTATTGGCAGCGCTTTGGACGCAGCAGATACCCCGCTCCGCCTAAAGCGCTGCCCCCTGTTGTACGCACGGTGATTCAGCATATATTGATTGAACACAGGTGGAATCACCGCATCCTATTCATAGACTGTTTTATTTATCTTGCAACCAAAGAACAGAGGAGTACCAAAGTCCAGAATACCATATTTAAAAGCAGTAACAACCTTTATTAAACAAACTGCACAATTAGAATATATCAAAAATAGTCAAATGTATATATGCGGTAAACAATATATACTCAGAACACAGAGGTATCAAGGAGAAAACATCACGGTATGCCGGATCAAGTGCAGGTCACATAATGCATCCCACAAAAATAGTATCAGGTGCAGACTAGAAAAACATGGCAGTATATAGGGTTCCATAGTCAGTCTTGGCATCACAAGCCGTACCCAAATAAATACAGGGATCCATACCCGCCATTAGAACACCATAATAGCGCACTTACCCATTGTCAGTATAAGGGGGAGTAGCCTGCACTTCACCCGGCAGCCTATATACATGTACATGTTTTATTTATCTTGTGGAGACGGAGCATCTCCACAAGATCAATAGACATGCTGCTGTCTAGAAAGACGCGCCACATGTCCGGTTACGCAGGTCTGCCACCTGCGTCTATGTACGCATAGTGGAGATGGGATTTCAGAAAATCCCCTCCACTAAACTGTAACATCTGAAAGCTGCGGTTTCGACGCTGCGGATGTACACAGCGTCCAATTCCCAGCAAAACCCCAAGCAATACGCCCCTTGGAAACATACCCTAATAGTGGCTGTCTTGGGGGCTGGAGATGGAGAGGTCGGGGACTTTTTATTATTGCGAGCTGGGTCTTTTAAAAGTATTAGTAAAACAAGCATAGCAAAGAAGGTTAATATTACTATAACAAGGATAAGTATTAACATAAGGGCGCAGACAGACACTGTATAACTCATGCGACAATCGCATTGCAATCCTCGGACTGGCCCTGACACCTCTCCTGACATAAGCTTGAGAGCGTGATAAATTACTATGCAACTGTCAGCCTCAGGTCAGGAGAGCCGACGGTCAGTCCGAGGATTGCGATGCGATCCTCACATGAGAAATACGTCCGTCTGTCTGCCCCCTAACAAGTATAACAATACAGTAACCACGGGCTGCATTCTATGTTATAAGAATAAATTGCTTATAATTAAATTATTAAAGGGAACCTGTCACCCCCCCCCCCCCCCAGGCATATTAAGTTAATACAGCCAGCCACCTTCAGCAGCACTAAGGCTGAATTCTGTGAAGGTGGCTCTTATGTTTTTGTTCCCTAATAATGCTGAAATACACAACCGTTTCCCAGCCGTCCATCATCCCACCGGGCGCCGATGCCTGGGCTCTCATTTTTCGGGCATGCGCCGTGTGCGCTGCCCTGGAACTCCCATCAGCTGATGTACTGATATCGCGCCTGCGTGAAGCGGAGGACCGAGATCCAGCCCCGCAGTGTGTTATGATTTATTCACACTGCGGGGCTGGGAATCTGGCGCTGTGCGCAGGTGCGATCTACTTACATCACTTGATATAAGTTCCAGGGCAGCGCACACTGCGCATGCCCGAGAAATAATTGCAGAGCGCCGGTGACGGCACAAGACAGAGAGGAGGCGGTGCTCGGTGGGATGATGAACGGCTGCGAGGCGGCTGAGTCAGGGGGAGAAAACGTACCCCCCGGACTCAATACAGGTCTGGCGCACAATTTATAAAAGTGAATATTTCAGCGTTATTATAAGGGATAAAAAACATAAGAGCCACCTTCACAGAATGCAGCCTTAGTGCTGAAGAAGGTGGCTCTTTTACCTTAATAGGCCCTGGGGGGGTGACAGGTTCCCTTTAAGTTATTAAAGGCTTGGGATAATTGTCTGCAGTCACTCTACAGACTGCCAAATCATGATGGGGTGCACCTGCCGTCATGAGACCCCAAGACCACTGGTGTGATCAGGCGCTCATGCGACCACGTTTGCTATTTGCATGTGTTCACTAGACAAGTTTGACTTCTCTCAATAGAAGAAAATCGTCACATGGCCTCCTGCTCTCATCAGCGATGCTGCGGCCATTATTACTGTACATAGGGGGACTCCTAAATATTAAGTAGGCACTTACGAAGCATTGAAGCCTGTTATGATAAGGTAATTCAGTACCACAATGGACATAGAGGTCAGAGCACATACAGTGACCTGACAATAACCCAAAAACAAAGAACGAGCTCTGAGACGTGGGAACTCTGCTGACCGCAATCCCTAATCCTCTCCAACCACACTAGAGGCAGCCGTGGATTGTGCCTAACGATCCCTATGCAACTCGGCACAGCCTGAGAAACTAGCTAGCCTGAAGATAGAAAATAAGCCTACCTTGCCTCAGAGAAATACCCCAAAGGAAAAGGCAGACCCCACATATAATGACTGTGAGTTAAGATGAAAAGACAAACGTAGAGATGAAATAGATTTAGCAAAGTGAGGCCCGACTTTCTGAACAGAGCGAGGATAGAAAAGGTAACTTTGCGGTCAACAAAAAACACTACAAAAAAAAACGCAAAGGGGGCAAAAAGACCCTCCGTACCGAACTAACGGCACAGAGGTACACCCTCTGCGCCCCAAACGAATAAAAAACAAAATAGACAAGCTGGACAGAAAAATACAGCAAACAAAATAGCAAAGCAGAACTTAGCTATGCAGAGAAGCAGAACACAGGAACGATCCAGGAGGAAACAGGTCCAATACTAGAACATTGACTGGAGGCCAGGATCAAGGCACTAGGTGGAGTTAAATAGAGCAGCACCTAACGACTTCACCACATCACCTGAGGAAGGAAACTCAGAAGCCGCAGTACCACTTTCCTCCACCAACGGAAGCTCATAGAGAGAATCAGCTGAAGTACCACTTTTGACCACAGGAGGGAGCTCTGCCACAGAATTCACAACAGTACCCCCCCCCTTGAGGAGGGGTCACCGAACCCTCACCAGAGCCCCCAGGACTACCAGGATGAGCCACATGAAAGGCACGAACAAGATCAGGGGCATGGACATCAGAGGCAAAGACCCAGGAATTATCTTCCTGAGCATAACCCTTCCACTTAACCAGATACTGGAGTTTCCGTCTTGAAACACGAGAATCCAAAATCTTCTCCACAATATACTCCAACTCCCCCTCCACCAAAACCGGGGCAGGAGGATCAACAGATGGAACCATAGGTGCCACGTATCTCCGCAACAATGACCTATGGAATACGTTATGTATGGAAAAAGAATCTGGAAGGGTCAGACGAAAAGACACAGGATTAAGAACCTCAGAAATCCTATACGGACCAATAAAACGAGGTTTAAACTTAGGAGAGGAAACCTTCATAGGAATATGACGAGAAGATAACCAAACCAAATCCCCAACACGAAGTCGGGGACCCACACAGCGTCTGCGATTAGCGAAACGTTGAGCCTTCTCCTGGGACAAGGTCAAATTGTCCACTACATGAGTCCAAATCTGCTGCAACCTGTCCACCACAGTATCCACACCAGGACAGTCCGAAGACTCAACCTGCCCTGAAGAGAAACGAGGATGGAACCCAGAGTTGCAGAAAAACGGCGAAACCAAGGTAGCCGAACTGGCCCGATTATTAAGGACGAACTCAGCCAAAGGCAAAAAGGACACCCAGTCATCCTGATCAGCAGAAACAAAGCATCTCAGATATGTTTTCAAGGTCTGATTGGTTCGTTCGGTCTGGCCATTAGTCTGAGGATGGAAAGCCGAGGAAAAAGACAAGTCAATGACCATCCTACCACAAAAGGCTCGCCAAAACCTTGAAACAAACTGGGAACCTCTGTCAGAAACGATATTCTCTGGAATGCCATGTAAACGAACCACATGCTGGAAGAACAATGGCACCAAATCAGAGGAGGAAGGTAATTTAGACAAGGGTACCAAATGGACCATCTTAGAAAAGCGATCACAGACCACCCAAATGACTGACATCTTTTGAGAGACGGGAAGATCTGAAATAAAATCCATAGAGATATGTGTCCAAGGCCTCTTCGGGACTGGCAAGGGCAAAAGCAACCCACTGGCACGAGAACAGCAGGGCTTAGCCCGAGCACAAATCCCACAGGACTGCACAAAAGAACGCACATCCCGCGACAGAGATGGCCACCAAAAGGATCTAGCCACTAACTCTCTGGTACCAAAGATTCCAGGATGACCAGCCAACACCGAACAATGAACCTCAGAGATAACTTTATTCGTCCACCTATCAGGGACAAACAGTTTCTCCGCTGGACAACGATCAGGTTTATTAGCCTGAAATTTTTGCAGCACTCGCCACAAATCAGGGGAGATGGCAGACACAATTACTCCCTCTTTGAGGATACCCGCCGGCTCAGATACACCCGGAGAGTCGGGCACAAAACTCCTAGACAGAGCATCCGCCTTCACATTTTTAGAGCCCGGAAGGTACGAAATCACAAAGTCAAAACGGGCAAAAAACAGCGACCAACGAGCCTGTCTAGGATTCAACCGCTTGGCAGACTCGAGATAAGTCAAGTTCTTATGATCAGTCAAGACCACCACGCGATGCTTAGCTCCTTCAAGCCAATGACGCCACTCCTCGAATGCCCACTTCATGGCCAGCAACTCTCGGTTGCCCACATCATAATTTCGCTCAGCAGGCGAAAACTTCCTGGAAAAGAAGGCGCACGGTTTCATCACTGAGCAATCAGAACCTCTCTGTCATGATCCCAATGGCAGGGGATCACAAAAGGACAAGCACAAAAACAAAACAAGCTCTAGGGTGATGGAACCTGAGCTGACCGCGATCCTGAACCTAAACACACAACTAGCAGTAGCCGGGGAACGTGCCTACGATGATTCCTAGACGTCTCGCGCCAGCCGAAGGATTAACTTCCCCTATTAGAAGAAACACAGACCTCACTTGCCTCCAGAGAAACATCCCACAGAAATAGCAGCCCCCCACATGTAATAACGGTGAAATGAGAGGAAAGCACAAACGTAGTTATGAAAATAGAATCAGCAAAAATGAGGCCCGCTAAAGCTAGATAGCAAAGGATACAAAAGTGAACTGCGCGGTCAGCGAAAAACCCTTCAAAAAACCATCCTGAAATTACTTGAACTCATGTGCCAACTCATGGAACATGAGGAGTAATTTCAGCCCACTAGAGCAACCAGCAGCAAGGAATCACATATCTGCAAGCTGGACTAAGACAAAAATAAAACAAAACGTGGAACAGGAAAATCAAAACTTAGCTTGTCCTGAAGATAACAGACGCAGGGAGCCGAGGTAAAAAGACACGCTGATTACATTGATAGCCGGCGAGGAAATGACAAAAAAGCCAGGTTAAATAGGAAACTATAGGTTAAATACCCTGTTTTTTACATCTTTTACTAGCACTTGCGGATTACTGCAACATTTTTTCAAACTGAGTGTTTTTGGTTTTACTATTCTCTTTTGTGTCTTCAGGTTTCTTGGTGGTGTGTGAACATGATCATACAGACTTGTTCACTGTGCAAGTAGCCCATGTGTTCCTGTTTCCATAATTGTTCTCTTGTGTCTACAAGACTGGGGAGTTCCACCACTCCTCTTGGGCTATCTGCACAAAAGCTGTTCTACCCTGTATGCACACATGGATTTTTCCTCTCTGAACCCTGTTCACACAGGTTATATACAGATGATCAGGTTTTTAAATACATCAGATAGGGATTGCATACATTAGTTAGGACTGCTCTGATAAGGGTATACCGTGAAGATTGGTAGAGCAGCTTAGTATACATTTTTTGCAAAAAACGTATCAACCAAATACCCTGTTTTTTACATCTTTTACTAGCACTTGCGGATTACTGCAACATTTTTTCAAACTGAGTGTTTTTGGTTTTACTATTCTCTTTTGTGTCTTCAGGTTTCTTGGTGGTGTGTGAACATGATCATACAGACTTGTTCACTGTGCAAGTAGCCCATGTGTTCCTGTTTCCATAATTGTTCTCTTGTGTCTACAAGACTGGGGAGTTCCACCACTCCTCTTGGGCTATCTGCACAAAAGCTGTTCTACCCTGTATGCACACATGGATTTTTCCTCTCTGAACCCTGTTCACACAGGTTATATACAGATGATCAGGTTTTTAAATACATCAGATAGGGATTGCATACATTAGTTAGGACTGCTCTGATAAGGGTATACCGTGAAGATTGGTAGAGCAGCTTAGTATACATTTTTTGCAAAAAACGTATCAACCAAATACCCTGTTTTTTACATCTTTTACTAGCACTTGCGGATTACTGCAACATTTTTTCAAACTGAGTGTTTTTGGTTTTACTATTCTCTTTTGTGTCTTCAGGTTTCTTGGTGGTGTGTGAACATGATCATACAGACTTGTTCACTGTGCAAGTAGCCCATGTGTTCCTGTTTCCATAATTGTTCTCTTGTGTCTACAAGACTGGGGAGTTCCACCACTCCTCTTGGGCTATCTGCACAAAAGCTGTTCTACCCTGTATGCACACATGGATTTTTCCTCTCTGAACCCTGTTCACACAGGTTATATACAGATGATCAGGTTTTTAAATACATCAGATAGGGATTGCATACATTAGTTAGGACTGCTCTGATAAGGGTATACCGTGAAGATTGGTAGAGCAGCTTAGTATACATTTTTTGCAAAAAACGTATCAACCAAATACCCTGTTTTTTACATCTTTTACTAGCACTTGCGGATTACTGCAACATTTTTTCAAACTGAGTGTTTTTGGTTTTACTATTCTCTTTTGTGTCTTCAGGTTTCTTGGTGGTGTGTGAACATGATCATACAGACTTGTTCACTGTGCAAGTAGCCCATGTGTTCCTGTTTCCATAATTGTTCTCTTGTGTCTACAAGACTGGGGAGTTCCACCACTCCTCTTGGGCTATCTGCACAAAAGCTGTTCTACCCTGTATGCACACATGGATTTTTCCTCTCTGAACCCTGTTCACACAGGTTATATACAGATGATCAGGTTTTTAAATACATCAGATAGGGATTGCATACATTAGTTAGGACTGCTCTGATAAGGGTATACCGTGAAGATTGGTAGAGCAGCTTAGTATACATTTTTTGCAAAAAACGTATCAACCAAATACCCTGTTTTTTACATCTTTTACTAGCACTTGCGGATTACTGCAACATTTTTTCAAACTGAGTGTTTTTGGTTTTACTATTCTCTTTTGTGTCTTCAGGTTTCTTGGTGGTGTGTGAACATGATCATACAGACTTGTTCACTGTGCAAGTAGCCCATGTGTTCCTGTTTCCATAAATAGGGAACTCCCATAACCTGATGGAACAGGTGGACACCAGAGACCGCAGAGAACACAAGTCACCCAGTACCATCAGTAACCACCAGAGGGAGCCCAAAAACAGAACTCACAACACCTCTCTGCGACAAAACAGCCCCTGCTCCAATCTCAGAAGCATCAACCTCTACCTGGAACGGAAGCGAAACATCTGGTTGACACAACACAGGGGCAGAAGAAAAACGACGCTTCAACTTTTGAAAAGCTTCCACAGCAGCAGAAGACCAATTGACCACATCAGCACCCTTCTTGGTCAAATCGGTCAATGGTTTAGCAATACTAGAAAAATTGCAGATGAAGCGACGATAAAAATTAGCAAAGCCCAGGAACTTTTGCAGACTTTTCAGAGATGTCGGCTGAGTCCAATCATGGATGGCTTGGACCTTAACAGGATCCATCTCGATAGTAGAAGGGGAAAAGATGAACCCCAAAAATGAAACCTTCTGCACACCAAAGAGACACTTTGATCCCTTCACAAACAAAGAATTAGCACGCAGGACCTGAAAAACCATTCTGACCTGCTTCACATGAGACTCCCAATCATCCGAGAAGATCAAAATGTCATCCAAGTACACAATCAGGAATTTATCCAGGTACTCTCGGAAGATGTCATGCATAAAGGACTGAAACACTGATGGAGCATTGGCAAGTCCGAATGGCATTACTAGATACTCAAAATGACCCTCGGGCGTATTAAATGCAGTTTTCCATTCATCGCCTCGCTTAATTCGCACAAGATTATACGCACCACGAAGATCTATCTTGGTGAACCAACTAGCCCCCTTAATCCGAGCAAACAAATCATCTAACAACGGCAAGGGGTACTGAAATTTAACCGTGATCTTATTTAGAAGGCGGTAATCTATACAAGGTCTCAGCGAACCATCCTTCTTGGCTACAAAAAAGAACCCTGCTCCTAATGGCGACGATGACGGGCGAATATGCCCCTTCTCCAGGGACTCCTTCACATAACTGCGCATAGCGGCGTGCTCAGGCACAGATAAATTAAACAATCGGCCTTTTGGGAACTTACTACCAGGAATCAAATTGATAGCACAATCACAATCCCTATGCGGAGGTAGGGCATCGGACTTGGGCTCATCAAATACATCCCGGTAATCAGACAAGAACTCTGGAACCTCAGAAGGGGTGGATGACGAAATTGACAGAAATGGAACATCACCATGTACCCCCTGACAACCCCAGCTGGACACCGACATGGATTTCCAATCTAATACTGGATTATGGACTTGTAGCCATGGCAACCCCAATACGACCACATCATGCAGATTATGCAACACCAGAAAGCGAATAACCTCCTGATGTGCAGGAGCCATGCACATGGTCAGCTGGGTCCAGTACTGAGGCTTATTCTTGGCCAAAGGCGTAGCATCAATTCCTCTCAATGGAATAGGACACTGCAAGGGCTCCAAGAAAAACCCACAATGCTTAGCATACTCCAAGTCCATCAAATTCAGGGCAGCGCCTGAATCCACAAATGCCATGACAGAATACGATGACAAAGAGCAGATCAAGGTAACGGACAGAAGAAATTTTGACTGTACTGTACCAATGGTGGCAGACCTAGCGAACCGCTTAGTGCGCTTAGGACAATCAGAGATAGCATGAGTGGAATCACCACAGTAGAAACACAGCCCATTCTGACATCTGTGTTCTTGCCGTTCAACTCTGGTCAAAGTCCTATCGCACTGCATAAGCTCATGTTTAAGCTCAGGTAATACCGCCAAATGGTGCACAGATTTACGCTCACGCAAGCGTCGACCAATCTGAATGTCCAAAGACATAGACTCATTCAAACCAGCAGGCATAGGAAATCCCACCATGACATCCTTAAGGGCTTCAGAGAGACCCTTTCTGAACATAGCTGCCAGCGCAGATTCATTCCATTGAGTGAGCACGGACCACTTTCTAAATCTCTGACAATATAACTCTATCTCATCCTGACCTTGACAAAGAGCCAGCAAATTTTTTTCTGCCTGATCCACAGAATTAGGCTCATCGTACAGCAATCCGAGCGCCAGGAAAAACGCATCGATATTACTTAATGCAGGATCTCCTGGCGCAAGAGAAAATGCCCAGTCCTGAGGGTCGCCACGCAAAAAAGAAATAATGATCAAAACCTGTTGAACTGGATCACCAGAGGAGCGAGGTTTCAAGGCCAGAAATAGTTTACAATTATTTTTGAAACTCAGAAACTTAGTTCTATCACCAAAAAACAAATCAGGAATAGGAATTCTTGGTTCTAACATAGATTTCTGATCAATAGTGTCTTGAATCTTTTGTACTCTTGCCGAGAGCTGATCCACACATGAAGACAGACTTCTAATGTCCATTGCTACACCTGTGTCCTGAACCACCCAAATGTCTAGGGGAAAAAAAAGGCAAAACACAGTGCAGAGAAAAAAAAATGGTCTCAGAACTTCTTTTTTCCCTCTATTGAGAATCATTAGTACTTTGGCTTCCTGTACTGTTATGATTAGGCAACTCAGTACCACAGTGAACATAGAGGTCAGAGCACATACAGTGATCTGACAATAATCCAAAAACATAGAGCGAGCTCTGAGACGTGGGAACTCTGTTGACCGCAATCCCTAATCCTATCCAACAACACTAGAGGCAGCCGTGGATTGCGCCTAATGCTACCTATGCAACTCGGCACAGCCTGAGAACCTAGCTAGCCTGAAGATAGAAAAAAAGCCTACCTTGCCTCAGAGAAATACCCCAAAGGAAAAGGCAGCCCCCCACATATAATGACTGTGAGTAAGATGAAAAGACAAACGTAGAGATGAAATAGATTTAGCAAAGTGAGGCCCGACTTTCTGAACAGAGCGAGGATAGGAAAGGTAACTTTGCGGTCAACACAAAACCCTAAAAACCACGCAAAGGGGGCAAAAAGACCCTCCGTACCGAACTAATGGCACGGAGGTACACCCTCTGCGTCCCAGAGCTTCCAGCAAACAAATAGATAAGCTGGACAGAAGAAAAGCAAACAAAATAGCAAAGGAAAACTTAGCTATGCAGAGCAGCAGGCCACAGGAACGATCCAGGAGGAAAACAAGTCCAATACTGGAACATTGACAGGAAGCCAGGATCAAAGCACTAGGTGGAGTTAAGTAGAGCAGCACCTAACGACCTCACCACATCACCTGAGGGAGGAAACTCAGAAGCCGCAGTACCACTTCCCTCCACCAACGGAAGCTTACAGAGAGAATCAGCCGAAGTACCACTTGTGACCACAGGAGGGAGCTCTGCCACAGAATTCACAACAAAGACGCTTCTGGCGTTGTCTATTGGTCACGAGTGGCTTGACACAAGGAATGTGACACTTGTAGCCCGTGTCCTGAATATGTCTGTGTGTGGTGGCTCTTGAAGCAATGACTCCAGCAGCAGTCCACTCCTCGTGAATCTTCCCCAAATTTTTGAATGGCCTTTTCTAAACAATCTTTTCAAGGCTGCGCTTATCCGGTTGTTTGTGCACCTTTTTCTACCACTTTTTCCTTCCACTAAACTTTCCATTAATATGCTTGGATACAGCACTATGTGAACAGCCAGCTTCTGTAGCAATGGCCTTTTGTGGCTTACCCTCCTTGTAGAGTGTGTCAGTGACTGCCTTCTGGAAGTCAGCAGTCTTCCCCATGATTGTGGCGCCTACTGAAACAGACTAAGGGACCTTTTTAAATGCTTAGGAAGCCTTTCCAGGTGTTTTTGTTAATTATTCTAATTTACTGAGATAATGACTTTTGGGTTTTCATTGGCTGTAAGCCATAATCATCAACAATAACAGAAATAAACATTTGAACTAGATCACTCTGTTTGTAATGACTCTATATAATATATAAGTTATACTTTTTGTATCAAAGAACTGAAATTAATTACCGTATATACTCAAGTATAAGCCGAGATTTTCAGCCCAAATTTTTGGGCTGAAAGTGCCCCCCTCGGCTTATACTCGAGTCACGGTAGTGGTGGGGTCGGCGGGTGAGGGGGAGAGGGCGCTGAGGTATACTTACCTAGTCCCAGCGATCCTCGCGCTGTCCCTGCCTTCCTCCCCGTCTTCTGTGCTGCAGCGTCTTCCCCTCTTCAGCGGTCACGTGGGACCGCTCATTAGAGATATGAATAAGCGGCTCCACCTCCCATAGGGGCGGAGCCGCCTATTCAAGATGCTGCAGCACAGAAGACGGGGAGGAAGGCAGGGACAGCGCGAGGATCGCTGGGACTAGGTAAGTATGTTATATTCACCTGTCCGCGTTCCAGCCGCCGGGCGTCGCTCCATCTTCCCGGCGCCTCCATCTTCCCGGCGTCTGCGCTCTGACTGTTCAGGCAGAGGGCGCGATGACGCATATAGTGTGCGCGGCGCCCTCTGCCTGATCAGTCAGAGCAGAGACGCCGGGAAGATGGAGGCGCAGGGACCGGACGCTGGGAGCTGCAATCAAGGGAGGTGAGTATGTGGTTTTTTTTTTTTATTGCAGCAGCGGCAGCACAGATTTATGTGCAGCATCTATGGGGGCAGTATGAACGGCACACAGCACTATATGGGGGCAGTATGAACGGCACACAGCACTATATGGGGGCAGTATGAACGGCACACAGCACTATATGGGGGCAGTATGAACGGCACACAGCACTATATGGGGGCAGTATGAACGGCACACAGCACTATATGGGGGCAATATGAACGGCACACAGCACTATATGGGGGCAGTATGAACGGCACACAGCACTATATGGGGGCAGTATGAACGGCACACAGCACTATATGGGGGCAGTATGAACGGCACACAGCACTATATGAGGCATCTGTGCAGCATCTATGGGGGCAGTATGAACGGCACACAGCACTATATGGGGGCAGTATGAACGGCACACAGCACTATATGGGGGCAGTATGAACGGCACACAGCACTATATGGGGGCAGTATGAACGGCACACAGCACTATATGAGGCATCTGTGCAGCATCTATGGGGGCAGTATGAACGGCACATAGCACTATATGGGGGCAGTATGAACGGCACACAGCACTATATGGGGCATCTGTGCAGCATCTATGGGGGCAGTATGAACGGCACACAGCACTATATGGGGCATCTGTGCAGCATCTATGGGGCAGTATGAACGGCACACAGCACTATATGGGGCATCTGTGCAGCATCTATGGGGCAATATGAACGGTGCAGAGCACTATATGGCACAGCTATGGGGAAATAATGATCTATTTTTATTTTTGAAATTCACCGGTAAATGCTACATTTCCACCCTAGGCTTATACTCGAGTCAATAAGTTTTCCCAGTTTTTTGTGGCAAAATTAGGGGGGTCGGCTTATACTCGGGTCGGCTTATACTCGAGTATATACGGTAACTTTTTTATGATATTCTAATTTTGTGAGAAGTCCTGTATCTAACTGTAAAGAACCCTGTGTTTTATTCATTTAAACCTCTACTCTTTCTGGGATTTTGGGTCCAGTGGGCGGTGTTATCAGTGACTGACAGCGGTCTCTGTGTGAACACTTATACTAGTAAGAAAATGTAGCAGTAATTTTTCATATTTTCAAGGAAACCTTTTTATAAGTACCTGTCCACTTTTGAAGTGACTTTTAGGGTCATACATATTGGAAACCCCTAAAAGGGATACCATTTTAAAAACAAGACCCCTCAACATATTCAAAACTGATTTAAGGTAGTTTAGTAATCCTTCAAGTGCTTTTCAGGAATTAATGCAAAGTGGCATGACAGGAATGAAAATGCTTATTTTTACCACCTAAATTTTTATAACTTCTGAACCAGGCCACTATAGCCGGCAGACTCTAAGGCCATTATTTGGCCATGAACTGCCATGGAAAACATCAGGACCACACAATCAGGATCTCAGGGTGCCGATGGGGTTAAAGAGGGAAGCACTCTCTTAACCACTTAGATGCTGTTGTGACTATTGACAGTAATTTTGCTGAGCGTTTGCTGAGCCCCTGATGTGCCTAAAGAGTGAAAATCCCCCACAAGTGTCCCTATTTTGGAAACTAGACCCCTCAGGGAACTGATCTAGATGTGTGGTGAGCACATTGAACCTTCAGGTGCTTCACAGAAGTTTATAACATTGAGCTGTGAAAATTAAAAAAAAAAAAATCACACTTTCACCACAAATATGTTTTTAGCCCCAAATGTAGCATTTTCATAAGGGTAACAGTAGAAATTGCACAATACAACTTGTAGTGCAATTTCTCCTGAGTATGCTGATGCCCCATATGAGGGAGAAAACTAAGGTACCGTTACACTAAACGACTTGCCAACGATCACGACCAGCGATACGACCTGGCCGTGATCGTTGGTAAGTCGTCGTGTGGTCGCTGGGGAGCTGTCACACAGACAGCTCTCTCCAGCGACCAACGATCCGGGGAAAGACTTCGGCATCATTGAAACTGTCTTCAACGATGCCGAAGTCCCCGGGTAACCAGGGTAAAAATCGGGTTACTAAGTGCAGGGCCGCGCTTAGTAACCCGATATTTACCCTGGTTACCATTGTAAAAGTAAAAAAAAAAAAAAAACTACATACTTACATTCTGATGTCTGTCACGTCCCCCGCCGTCAGCTTCCCTGCACTGACTGTGAGCGCCGCCGGCCGTAAAGCAGAGCACAGCGGTGACATCACTGCTGTGCTCTGCTTTATGGCCGGCACTGACAGTCAGTGCAAGGAAGCTGACGGCGGGGGACGTGACAGACATCGGAATGTAAGTATGTAGTGCTTTTTTTTTTTTACTTTTACAATGGTAACCAGGGTAAATATCGGGTTACTAAGCGCGGCCCTGCGCTTAGTAACCCGATGTTTACCCTGGTTACAAGTGAACACATCGCTGGATCGGCGTCACACACGCCGATCCAGCGATGACAGTGGGTGATCAGCGACCAAAAAAAGGTCCTGATCATTCCCCATGACCAACGATCTCGCAGCAGGGGCTTGATCGTTGGTCGCTGTCACACATAAGGAGATCGTTAGCGAGATCGTTGCTACGTCACAAAAAAGCGTGACGTTGCAACGATATCGTTAACGATATCGTTATGTGTGAAGGAACCTCTACTGTTTGGGCACACGGCAGGGCTCGGAAAGAAAGGAGTGTCATATGATTTTTTGAATTGTCCGGAATCATTAGCAGATGCCATGTCCCGTTTGGAGAACCCCTGATGTGCCAAAACAGTGGAAACACCCCACAAGTGACTCCATTTTGGAAAGTAGACCCTTCAAGGAATGTGTTTAGATGTGTGGTGAGCACCTTGAACCCCCAGGCATTATCAAAAGGGAAACAGGAGAAATTGCACCATACAATTTGTTGTGTAATTTCTCCTGAGTATGCTAATACCCCATATGTAGGGGAATACTACAGTACTTTTGAGGCACAGTGCAAAGCTCAGAAGGGAAGAGGCACCATATTTGAGTTCAGATTTAGCTGAAATGGTTTAGGGTGCCATGTCACATTGGCAGAGCCCCTAAGGTGACAGAACAACAGAAGCCCCCTATATGTGAACTTATTTTACAAACTACACTCCCCAGTGAATTCATCTAGGGGTGCAGTGATCATATTGATGCCACCTGTGGCTCACAGAATTTTATACCACTTAGGGGTGAGGAAAGAATAAATTACATTTTTACCACTAAAATGTTGTTTTAGCCCCAAGTTTTTAATATTTATTATTGCTAATAATATTTTTTATAACAAATTGAGGTCCATTTTTTCCTGAGTGCGCCAATACCCTACATGTATTTGGGAAATATTTTTCAGGCACAGTGCAAAGCTCAGAATGGAAGGAGCACCATACTATAGTGCAGATTTTACTGTCGGGGTATGTGCACACGTAGAAAGCTCCTCTGCGGATTTTTCCGCAGCGGATTCGATTTTCTATTGCGGATTCCGCTACGGTTTTACATCTGCAGTTTTCTATTGGAGCAGGTGTAAAAACGCTGCGGATTCCGCACAAAGAATTGACATGCTGCGAAAAATAAAACGCTGCGTTTCCGCACGTTTTTTTCCGCAGCATGTGCACTGCGGATTTCATTTCCCATAGGTTTACATTGTACTGTAAACTCATGGGAAACTGCTGCGGATCCGCAGCAAAATCCGAAACGTGTGCACATACCCTTATGGTTTGCAGGTGCCATGACCCAATGGGAGAGCCCCTGAGTTGCCAGAACAGCAGAACCCCCATAAGTGACCATATCTTACAAATTACATCTCTCAACAAATTCATCTAGGGGTGTAGTGATCATATTGACAGCATGGGTGTGTCACATAATTTTATAACATTGGGCAGTGAAAAAAAAAAAACAAATACATTTTTACCACCAAAATTTAGTTTTAGCCCCAAATTTTACATTTTCACACAAGAAGTGGGTAAAAATGGCACCAAAATTTGTCCCACAATTTCTACTGAACGTGGCAATACCCCATATGTGGCTGTACAGTATTACTTAGCCATATGGAGAGACTCTGGAGGAACGGAGCGCTATTTGCCTCCTGGAGCGCAGATTTTCCTAGAATAGTTTTCGGACTCAATATACAGAGCCCCTAATTGCTAGAAGAGCAAAATCCCCCAAGTGACCCCATTTTGAAAATTATACCCCTTTGGGAATTTACCCACAGTTGTAGTGACGATCTTGACTCCATGGATGTTTTCCAAGAAGCAATGAATGTTGCTGAGTGAAAGTTGCAAACTGCCATTGTAGTGACTAGTATGTTATGCCGAGCTCAAGCTTCTGGAGACAAGCACCCGTAAGTTAGGCGGGCTCTCATCGCTTCACAAATGCCAAACATGTGGACGCTAAATGGGGTTTAGGTACACTGTGGGGTTCAGATGGGAGGGGGACATTTGGATTTGGGAGCAGAGAATTTGTTGAATTTCTTTTGAGGGGCGAGGAGCTATTTTGCTTTTCCAGAGCTATTGTATACCAGTAACATGGAAACTCCTTATATCTGCTGGAAGTTGGCGGCTGTGGCTGACACTGTGCGTGCTATCAGGGAAATGAATATTCACTGCCAGTGCAGTGAATATTCATTTCTCATTAGCAGCGGGCACAGGAGTTAGCTGCAGCAGCCGTCTTCCTGCAGCTGCCAGGCTAATCACGGGTGCGCGCTACTTAAGAGTTATGAATATTCACCTCTCTCCACTCCCATAGGTGTGGAGTGAATATTGATTTCTGTTTAGTAGCGGGCACAGGCTTTAGACGCAGCAGCCGGCTCCTGTCTCCTGCGAACCGCTGCTCTGCCGCTCCCCCTCCTGTGCTAAGAACTTGGCTTATACTTGGGTATATACGGTATGTGTACTTTTGATTCTTTTCATTAAAAATTTATGGGTACAATATATTTACCGTATTTTTTGGACTATAAGACGCACCGGACTATAAGACGCACCCAAGTTTTAGAGGTGAAAAATAGGAAAAAAAATATTTTAAGTAAAAAAAATGTGGTAAAATATTTTATAACATAAATAACATACTATTATATGTGATGTTATTATGTTGAAAGCTGCGGGTAGAAAATGGTGCTGCGGGACCAGTATGGTGGCTGTAAAGTACTATATTAAGACGCTGGAGGGTGAGTATAAGAATGGGGGCTCAGGGCTTATATTTAACCCCTTTACCCCCAAGGGTGGTTTGCACGTTATGGACCAGGCCAATTTTTACATTTCTGACCACTGTCTCTTTATGAGGTTATAACTCCGAAACGCTTCAACGGATCTTAGCAATTCTGAGATTGTTTTCTTGTAACATATTGTACTTCATGATAGTGCTAAAATTTCTTCGATATAACTTGCGTTTATTTGTGAAAAAAATGGAAATTTGGCAAAAATTTTGAAAATTTCACAATTTTCCAACTTTGAATTTTTATTCTGTTAAACCAGAGAGTTATGTGACACAATATAGTTAATAAATAACATTTCCCACATGTCTACTTTACATCAGCACAATTTTGGAAACAAACATTTTTTTTTCAAGGAAGTTAAAAAATTCAAGCTTCAGGAGGCTAATTTGCTAATTTGCATATTCCAGGTGCCTTCTGGGAGAAGCGAAGTCTCCCTAAGCTAGAAGATCGTTGGGTACAGCCGGGACCAGCTGCTTCGAAAGCATCACCAAACCGCGCGCCTTACGGCGCGCGAATTTTTGCCTGTAGGACATTATTGCAAGAGAGCTTGGCTGAGTAGATTACACAAGAAGGAAAACACACAGCAAGTCAGCAGGATCTAGGAGCAACATGGCAGATGTGACAACCTACATGGTGAGCTGCAGCATGTGCTACATGTTCACAGATCGACCAGAAGAAGAATCCAATTTCACCTGTCAGAAGTGTAGACTAGTGGCCCTTTTAGAAGAAAAGGTGCGGGGTCTGGAAGAAAGAATAGCAACTTTGAAACTCATCAAAGAGAATGAAGACTTTCTAGACAGAACAGAAGCATCTCTACTGGTCACAGAAGGTGAAAAAAATGTAAGATAACCTCCAAAAGCAGATGAGTGGAAGCATGTGACCAAAAGAAGCAAGAAGACCATGGAGAAATCACCAACCACACAACTGAAGAACCGATATCAAATCTTTGTAGAGGATGAAGATGGCACACCTAAGAATGAAGCAATACCAGCAAGCAAAAAAGAAAAGGGCACACAGCAACAAGTGACAGCAAAAAGTACAGCCAAGAAGCAACGAAGAGTGGTGGTGGTGGGAGACTCACTACTGAGAGGCACCGAAGCAGCCATCTGCAGACCGGACATAACTGCAAGAGAAGTATGCTGCCTTCCAGGTGCGATGATCAAGGATGTGACCGATAGGATACCAAAGCTCTTCAGCTCCAAGGACATCCACCCATTTCTTCTGATACATGTTGGCACCAATGACACGGCAAGGAAAGACCTACCGACAATCTGCAAGGACTTTGAAGAGTTGGGGAAGAAAGTAAAGGAACTGGATGCACAGGTAGTTTTTTCTTCTATCCTTCCAGTAGACGGGCATGGCACCAGGAGATGGAACAGGATCCTTGATGCAAACAACTGGCTAAGACGATGGTGCAGACAACAAGGATTTGGATTCCTGGACCACGGTGTGAATTACTGGTATGATGGACTCCTCGCCAGAGACGGACTACACCTCAACAAACCTGGGAAACACACATTCGCCAGAAGACTCGCTACACTCATCAGGAGGGCGTTAAACTAGAAGAAGAGGGGACGGGAAGAAAAACATTAGACTCGAACAAAGACGACCCAGGAAAACATACTCAGAAGGGAGGTAAGAACATTTCTAAAACAATCCACAGTGAGGAGATTGGAACAAAACAAAATCCTCTAAACTGCATGCTCGCAAACGCCAGAAGCCTGACAAACAAGATGGAAGAACTAGAAGCAGAAATATCTACAGGTAACTTTGACATAGTGGGAATAACCGAGACATGGTTAGATGAAAGCTATGACTGGGCAGTTAACTTACAGGGTTACAGTCTGTTTAGAAAGGATCGTAAAAATCGGAGAGGAGGAGGGGTTTGTCTCTATGTAAAGTCTTGTCTAAAATCCACTTTAAGGGAGGATATTAGCGAAGGGAATGAGGATGTCGAGTCCATATGGGTTGAAATTCATGGAGGGAAAAATGGTAACAAAATTCTCATTGGGGTCTGTTACAAACCCCCAAATATAACAGAAAGCATGGAAAGTCTACTTCTAAAGCAGATAGATGAAGCTGCAACCCATAATGAGGTCCTGGTTATGGGGGACTTTAACTACCCGGATATTAACTGGGAAACAGAAACCTGTGAAACCCATAAAGGCAACAGGTTTCTGCTAATAACCAAGAAAAATTATCTTTCACAATTGGTGCAGAATCCAACCAGAGGAGCAGCACTTTTAGACCTAATACTATCTAATAGACCTGACAGAATAACAAATCTGCAGGTGGTTGGGCATTTAGGAAATAGCGACCACAATATTGTGCAGTTTCACCTGTCTTTCACTAGGGGGACTTGTCAGGGAGTCACAAAAACATTGAACTTTAGGAAGGCAAAGTTTGAACAGCTTAGAGATGCCCTTAATCTGGTAGACTGGGACAATATCCTCAGAAATGAGAATACAGATAATAAATGGGAAATGTTTAAGAACATCCTAAATAGGCAGTGTAAGCGGTTTATACCTTGTGGGAATAAAAGGACTAGAAATAGGAAAAACCCAATGTGGCTAAATAAAGAAGTAAGACAGGCAATTAACAGTAAAAAGAAAGCATTTGCACTACTAAAGCAGGATGGCACCATTGAAGCTCTAAAAAACTATAGGGAGAAAAATACTTTATCTAAAAAACTAATTAAAGCTGCCAAAAAGGAAACAGAGAAGCACATTGCTAAGGAGAGTAAAACTAATCCCAAACTGTTCTTCAACTATATCAATAGTAAAAGAATAAAAACTGAAAATGTAGGCCCCTTAAAAAATAGTGAGGAAAGAATGGTTGTAGATGACGAGGAAAAAGCTAACATATTAAACACCTTCTTCTCCACGGTATTCACGGTGGAAAATGAAATGCTAGGTGAAATCCCAAGAAACAATGAAAACCCTATATTAAGGGTCACCAATCTAACCCAAGAAGAGGTGCGAAACCGGCTAAATAAGATTAAAATAGATAAATCTCCGGGTCCGGATGGCATACACCCACGAGTACTAAGAGAACTAAGTAATGTAATAGATAAACCATTATTTCTTATTTTTAGTGACTCTATAGCGACAGGGTCTGTTCCGCAGGACTGGCGCATAGCAAATGTGGTGCCAATATTCAAAAAGGGCTCTAAAAGTGAACCTGGAAATTATAGGCCAGTAAGTCTAACCTCTATTGTTGGTAAAATATTTGAAGGGTTTCTGAGGGATGTTATTCTGGATTATCTCAATGAGAATAACTGTTTAACTCCATATCAGCATGGGTTTATGAGAAATCGCTCCTGTCAAACCAATCTAATCAGTTTTTATGAAGAGGTAAGCTATAGACTGGACCAAGGTGAGTCATTGGACGTGGTATATCTCGATTTTTCCAAAGCGTTTGATACCGTGCCGCACAAGAGGTTGGTACACAAAATGAGAATGCTTGGTCTGGGGGAAAATGTGTGTAAATGGGTTAGTAACTGGCTTAGTGATAGAAAGCAGAGGGTGGTTATAAATGGTATAGTCTCTAACTGGGTCGCTGTGACCAGTGGGGTACCGCAGGGGTCAGTATTGGGACCTGTTCTCTTCAACATATTCATTAATGATCTGGTAGAAGGTTTACACAGTAAAATATCGATATTTGCAGATGATACAAAACTATGTAAAGCAGTTAATACAAGAGAAGATAGTATTCTGCTACAGATGGATCTGGATATGTTGGAAACTTGGGCTGAAAGGTGGCAGATGAGGTTTAACAATGATAAATGTAAGGTTATACACATGGGAAGAGGGAATCAATATCACCATTACACACTGAATGGGAAACCACTGAGTAAATCTGACAGGGAGAAGGACTTGGGGATCCTAGTTAATAATAAACTTACCTGGAGCAGCCAGTGCCAGGCAGCAGCTGCCAAGGCAAACAGGATCATGGGGTGCATTAAAAGAGGTCTGGATACACATGATGAGAGCATTATACTGCCTCTGTACAAATCCCTAGTTAGACCGCACATGGAGTACTGTGTCCAGTTTTGGGCACCGGTGCTCAGGAAGGATATAATGGAACTAGAGAGAGTACAAAGGAGGGCAACAAAATTAATAAAGGGGATGGGAGAACTACAATACCCAGATAGATTAGCGAAATTAGGATTATTTAGTCTAGAAAAAAGACGACTGAGGGGCGATCTAATAACCATGTATAAGTATATAAGGGGACAATACAAATATCTCGCTGAGGATCTGTTTATACCAAGGAAGGTGACGGGCACAAGGGGGCATTCTTTGCGTCTGGAGGAGAGAAGGTTTTTCCACCAACATAGAAGAGGATTCTTTACTGTTAGGGCAGTGAGAATCTGGAATTGCTTGCCTGAGGAGGTGGTGATGGCGAACTCAGTCGAGGGGTTCAAGAGAGGCCTGGATGTCTTCCTGGAGCAGAACAATATTGTATCATACAATTATTAGGTTCTGTAGAAGGACGTAGATCTGGGTATTTATTATGATGGAATATAGGCTGAACTGGATGGACAAATGTCTTTTTTCGGCCTTACTAACTATGTTACTATGTTACTATGTTACTATGTTATAAGGGTTAAAATTTGACCAGTAATTTCTCATTTTTACAACAAAATTTACAAATCCATTTTTTTTAGGGATCACCTCACATTTGAAGTCATTTTGAGGGGTCTATATGGCAGAAAATACCCAAAAGCGACACCATTCTAAAAACTGCACCCCTCAAGGTGCTCAAAACCACATTCAAGAAGTTTATTAACCCTTCAGGTGATTCACAGCAGCAGAAGCAACATGGAAGGAAAAAATTAACATTTTACTTTTTAGTCACAAAAATGCTCTTTCAGCAATAATCTTTTTAATTTCCCAAGGGTAAAAAGAGAAAATGGACCTCAAAAGTTGTTGTCCAATTTATCCTGAGTACGCTGATACCCCACATGTGAGGGGGAACCACTTTTTGGGCGCATGGCAGGGCTCAGAAGGAAAGGAGCGCCGTTTGACTTTTTCAAGCTAAATTTGGCTGGAATTGAGATCGGACGCCATGTCGCGTTTGGCGACCCCCTGATGTGCCTAAACAGTGGAAACCCCCCACAAGTGACCCCATTTTGGAAACTAGACCCCCTAAGGAACTTATCTAGATGTGTCATGAGCACTTTTATCCCCCAAGTGCTTCACGAAAGTTTATAACGCCCGGGCGTGAAAAAAAAAATCCTATTTTTTCCACAAACATGATCGTTTAGTACCCAATTTTTTATTTTCTCAAGGGTAAAAGGAGAAATTGGACCCCAAAAGTTGTTGTCCAATTTGTCCTGAGTACGCTGATACCCCATATGTGGGGGGGACCACTGTTTGGGCGCATGGCAGGGCTCAGAAGGAAAGGAGCGCCATTTGACTTTTTCAAGCTAAATTTGGCTGGAATTGAGATCGGACGCCATGTCGCGTTTGGCGACCCCCTGATGTGCCTAAACAGTGGAAACCCCCCACAAGTGACCCCAATTGGAAACTGTACCCCCTATGGAACTTATCTAGGTGTGTGGTGAGAATTTTGAACCCCCATGTGCTTCACTAAAGTTTGTAATGCCCAGGCGTGAAAATAAAAAATCCTATTTTTTCCCACAAAAATGATATTTTAGTCCCCAATTTTTAATTTTCCCAAGGGTACCGGGAGAAATTGGACCCCAAAAGTTGTTGTCCAATTTGTCCTGAGTACGCTGATACCCCATATGTGGGGAGGAACTACTGTTTGGGCACACGTTGGGGCTCGAAAGGGAAGTAGTGACGTTTTGGAATGCAGACTTTGATGGAATGTTCTGCTGGCATCATGTTCCATTTGCAGAGCCCCTGATGTGACTAAACAGTAGAAACCCCCCACAAGTGACCCCATTTTGGAAACTGTACCCCCTAAGGAACTTATCTAGGTGTGTGGTGAGAATTTTGAACCCCCATGTGCTTCACTAAAGTTTATAATGCCCAGGCGTGAAAATAAAAAATCCTATTTTTTTCCACAAAAATATTTTAGTCCCCAATTTTTAATTTTCCCAAAGGTAACAGGAGAAATTGGACATCAAAAGTTGTTGTCCAAATTGTCCTGATTACGCTGGTACGCCATATGTGGGAAAAAACTGTTTAGGCACACGTTGGGGCTCGAAAGGGAAGTAGTGACGTTTTGGAATGCAGACTTTGATGAAATGGTCTGCGGTCGTCATGTTCCGTTTGCAGAGCCCCTGATGTGCCTAAACAGTAAAAAAAATCAGTGGCTCGTAATTTTCGGGGGGCGAGGTCCATGTGGGTTCCGCAGTGGGGAGCGCTGGTTCAGGAGTCGTGGGGGCTGCCTCATCTTCTGTCCTGGGGCGTCTGCATGGCGGTTCCGCAGGGCCCGAGGAGGAAGATGAGGAGGAAGAGGAGGAGGAAGAAGAAGAGGATGAAGAATCAGAAAAGTAAAGAAAAGTGGGATCCTCTCCCTCGCTATCAGTGTCGGAGCCAAGGAAAGCATATGCCTCCTCCAATGAATAGCGCTGTTGGGACGAACGGGACGAGCGGGACATTTTTGTGTGAATATGGTGATTGGGTGCACTTTATTGATAACTGTATGTGTATGTGTGGGGGGATAGTGATTTGTGCAAACTTATCTGAAAAGAAAATGCTAAAAGGAGAAGAAAAACCTGTAAAAAGAAAAGTCTAAAACAACAGGCCCAGCTCTGATCAGTGAACTGTTTCACTTATCAAAATTTGGCCGCTGCTTGATGTGCGCACGAGGGTCGGGCAAGGGGGGGGAAAAAAAAAAACCGGCAGGCACAAACTCTGATAAGAGAACTGCGTCACTTATCAAACTTTGGCGGCTGCGGGATGTGTGTACAGAGTTGGCGCAATGGGGGTGAGGGAAAAAAAGCGATCGGTGAACTGCGTCACCAATCAACGCTCGGCGGCTGTTAAATGGGCGCACGGAAGGAGGTGCAAAGGGGGGTAAAAAGAGGGGGAAGGGAGATGGGGTGGAAGTGAGGATTGGGCAGGGATAAGTGATCAAAATGTACGGTTGTAGTCAGGTGGCGCAAAGGGGGGGTGAAAAAAAAAAAAAAAAAGGAAAACGGCAGGCACAAACTCTGATAAGTGAACTGCGTCACTTATCAAACTTTGGCGGCTGCGGGATGTGTGTACGGAGTTGGCGCAATGGGGGTGAGGGAAAAAAAGCGAGCGTTGATCGGTGAACTGCGTCACCAATCAACGCTCGGCGGCTACTAAATGTGCGCACGGAGGCGGCACAAATGGGGGTGGAGGGG
Organism: Ranitomeya imitator; assembly: GCF_032444005.1. NCBI lineage: Eukaryota > Metazoa > Chordata > Amphibia > Anura > Dendrobatidae > Ranitomeya > Ranitomeya imitator. The sequence goes on along the minus strand of NC_091283.1, from coordinate 158,843,973 downwards.
GTAAAAAGAGGGGGAAGGGGGGATTGGGGTGGATGAACAGGGATTGGGGTGGATGAACGGGGATTGGGCACGGATGAACGGGGATTGGGCACGGATGAATGGGGATTGGGCACGGATGAATGGGGATTGGGCACGGATAAAACTTACGTTTAGTTGTCTTCTTCTTTAGCAGGGATTGTGGTGCTACAGGCTGCTGTGGCACCACAATACCCAGCACGGCAGGGAGATCCAGCAGTATGACCGCTCTGTAGGAATCCTCAGATAGAATGAGGACCCTGCAGAGCGGTCATACACAGGTCAGGCAGGTGACACAGACAGGTCACAGAGCGGTCATGCTGCTGCTGTGACCTGTCATTGGTGGGATCGACCATAACATCGATCCCACCAATCAGAGCTTTCCTGGTGACCTGGCTGTGACCTGCCTAGGATCGAGCTGTTCGCGCCATTCCTAGGCAGGTCACAGCCAGGTCACCTGCAGGGCACAGAGCGGTCACAGCGTGATCGCCGCTGCGCCCTGTGATTGGCGCGATCGACGATGACATCGATCGCGCCAATCGGCTCCTGCAGGCCCTGCTGGGCCTGCACTGTGTCCTATCCTAGGATCGGTGCTATTAGAGCACCGATCCACGCAGGTTCCGGCAGGGCACAGCGCGGTAATACCGCGCGGTGCCCTGCGATTGGCGCGATCGATGTGATCGGCGATCGCGCCAATCCGGGGTGTTCTTGCCGGTGCCTGGCGTTGCCAGGCACCGGACCTAGGATCGAGTACATCGGTACTCGATCCTAGCCTGCCACCTCATTGTTTCAGCCGCTCCGATTGGCTGAAACAATGAGAATGGCTGTGATTGGCTGTTCAGAATTGAACAGCCAATCACAGCGATCGAGAGGGCGGGTGGGCGGCGACAATGCCCTGGATGCCGAGGCCATCTTCCCCCAGGTAAGATGGCGTCGGAATTTTAATGCGATCACCGCGACTTAAGTCGCGGTATCGCATTAAAGGGCATGACGTACTATCCCGTCGAGGGTCAGATAGGCCCAGGGCACCTCGACGGGATAGTACGTCGAAGGTCAGAGAGGGGTTAAAGCACCACTCCAGCATTGAAAAATGACACTGGAGTGCTGCCATAAGAACCCATGGGAGATCTATAACTCCCAGCCTGTCCTGCAGATCCTATGACATGCTGGGAGTTATAGTTCACCAAAGGAGTGGCAGAGTGCTTTATTGTGTGTTGCATTGACTAACCTTTTAAGTATTTCTTAGTTGTTCAGGCTGTGAGCATCCCATGACTGCACAGCCCTCCCTCTTGTTGCCTTTCCACAGCACAGGTCATAAGAGGAAGCTTGCAGATTCTAGTGTGGTGTCTGAAGGACCTGTGATGACATCAAGAAGAGGGAGGGCTCTGTGCTGTCATGTGATGCTTTAGCCCACCCTCTTCATGACATCACACAGGTCCTTATGCCTCAGCATCCAGCACAGCCCAGGCGGGCAGGTGGCAGCGATCTTCTCTCCTCCGGCCCCCTGCTGCTGCCTCCTCCTCCACTGGACACACAGATCTCCCCAGCTGCTGCAGGAATCCAGCCATGGGGAAACCATGTGTGTCCCTGTTTAAGTGAAGGACTATTCATTTGCTGCTCCCTGCTCAGCACTGGCAGGTGGGTGGGGAAGCGGCTAATGAATATTCACTGCACTTTAATCATTGGGATCACATGGTTTCCCCTGTGCTGCAGCCAGGCCCAGTGGGGACATTTTTCTGGCTCCTGTGAGTGGGATCACAGTGGATCCCACTCACCGCTGCCCCCTCCCCACATGATACATCCGGACCATAAGACGTACCCACACTTTCCTCCCAAATTTGGAGGGAAAAAAGGGCGTCTTATGGTCCAAAAAATACAGTACATTTTTCATATTTTTTTTTTTTAGATTTTTTTACAATTTTGATTTCAAATTCTTTTTAGCTTTTTTACTTTTTCCCCACAATGGGACTTTCATTTTTTGCAGGCTGATCGCTTGTATAGCATGGGTAAGTTCATACTCTGAGCATGATCAAGCAACTTTCCTAGCTCTGGTGACTTGGATGTTAAAAGAAAAGAGAAATAAACCAGCTCACCCGTGATGCATTAGTTGAACTTCGGGAGCACGGACCGTGTCCAAACGTGTAAAGTCCAAAAAAAGAAGAATGTGCCATTATTATTATTACGGGAGCTTAGTCTCCAGAACGCGTTGAGATTCATACCCACATGGTTTGTGCTGAAGTTTGTATCCTCTATGCTACAAGTTTGTGAATAAAGAAATGTTATTTTCACGGATTCGGTGGAGCTGGATATTCTTTTTTTTACTTGGATGTTGTCATCACGACATCAGGTCACCATGACAACAATCAGGACCTCATCAATCATGACATCACGGGGTCTCTGATCCAAGGGAAGAAAAGCTGTCATCCCTCTGCTTGTTCCCGAAATGCTGCAATCGAGTTCAATGGCAGCATTTAGGGGGTTAAATTTCCAGGAGCGGTGCGGGACCGCTCCTGGCACTTAGTGCCGAGTGTCAGCTGTTAGAATCAGCTGACACCGGGCAGGATCGCGCACACACAGCCCGTGCATGTGCAAAATCGCTGGGACGTATCCATACATCCCAGGTCAATAAGACCCAGATCACAGGAACATATAGATACAAGTGGGAAAGGGGTTAATATCAGCCCACAGCTCTCTGCCTAGCCTTTGCTGGTTATTAAATATAGGGGGACCCTACGTCATTTTTCTTGGGGGGGGGGGCACAGCATTTAATAACCAGTAAAGGCTGGGTATACATTGGTGAGTTAATAAAATAGCCTGGGATGCCCCATGGGTATTACCCCCATCCCAGGCTATAAATATCTGCCACCAGCTGTCTGCTTTCCCCCTGCTGGTTATGAAAATTACAAGCGAGCCCGCGCTATTGCTTTCAGAAAAATAATTTATTAAATATATGTACAGTAAGTTGCACACGCACTGCACTAATTATATATATATATTATAACCTCTTTATCTTTCTATTCTATGTATATATCTATTCTATTATATAGGGTCACGCTGTGATTTTACGGTACGTGGCAGATGACATGTCAAGTTTTCAAGGACATGGCTGCGTAAAAATTGGGCGGCACTAACATGGTCCGAGTGACGTGCGATTTTTTTTTTTTTTTTTTTCCCCTCGACCCATTGACTTGCACTGGCGAGTCTTGTCCGATACACAAGGAAAATCACAACATACTACGAATGTATATTCTCGGTGTGTGTTTATTTTACTCTTTACTTACAGGTTTAGTAATGAGGGTGTCTGGCTGACACTTCTTCATTTTTAAACCTAGAGCTTGGTGTCAGCGACAGCTGCTGACACCAACCCTTAATTCCATTACCCTGTTGCGACTGCACCAGGGCATCGGGAAGAGCTCAGGTTCAAATACAAAGTGCTATTTCTGGGGCAGCTGAGGGCTGGAATTGTTAGCCTGGGATGAGGTAAATAAGTACAAAAAAGGTGTTGAACAAGGAAGTTACACCACAAAACTTTTTTTCTCCTTTTTTCAAATATCTTCCAAAACGTATTAACTGCTATACAGTATATATTGTGATTTCCAGCGGGCCCGCTGTATCTTATTTGTTCACGCAGGCGCTTTGGGTCCTGTGGCTTAGCCTGTGCTGATTGGCTCATGATTCTTTTTGATATATTCGCCCATTGCTCTGTAGCTCTATTGGTCAGGCACAGCTCTATACTGTGCACACCGGCCGCTCATCCCTCTGATCCCTATGCAGGCGCTGTTGGTCTGTGTCCCTGTGCCCATGCGTGGTCCAGCGCTGTTCTATGCAGCTTACTTCCGGTTTTGCATCCGTGCCTTTCCTGGACACCTGTGCTCCACACCGGTGCTCGGTTCACCTATCAGCTGGCAGGTATTTATGTGCCTTGCGTCTATCCTTACACATCTTCCCCTGACGAAGACGTACGGGTTACGGCGATACGCGTTGGGTCGCACCCCGCTCTCATTTTCATCTGTGGCCCCCCTTCGGTTGGTATCCTCCTTCTTTTCCTGGCCGGGTCATGATTGTGATCATAGCTTTTACATCTGGCTCTGTGCTATCTCATTTGCACATATGATGTGGCCGTGAGCCACATCTATTCATCTGTGCCAGCCCTGCTATTTGTTTTTTATAGGCTATGGCGTTTTTCATATAAAAATATTTGAGCTTGTGGCCACTTTAGTTTTGGGATGGTTGTATTTTCTCCTTTGTCCCAGCAGGATTTATATTAGCCACTAAATTGGCTGTGGCATAGTTAATACGGTACATATTTTATGATTGCTATAGGGGGTCCTTCCTATTTGCCATTTTAGGTGCATCTGGAATGCCCGATATATTTATGGTGGGATATGTTATGACTATTGTATATTTATATTGATATCCGTGTTACTATGTATTTATTGTCATTATTCCACTAACTATGCATTATATGGATGTATTGTTTAAAGGGGGTCCATGAGTGGGGTGCTATTGTTTCGTTTTTACTTATGTTTTATGTGTTTTTTCTGCTGTTATGGTGTACCAATAAAATTTGATATATTGTTATAATTTGGTGTAGTGTGCGGGCTTTACGGTAGTGCCTTGTTTTCTTCACTTTAACTGCTATACAAAAACGCACCAAAACGTGTTTTATTGCGTTGCGTTTTTACTGCCAACAAATTCCTAGACTTGCAGAAACGTTGCAGAAATTTCTGCACTTAAATACTCAACATGCGCACAATGCCTTAAGTGAGCGCCCTTTTTTGGAGGCTCTCTAGTGAAGTTTTTTTCCTACAGCGCTAATGAAGTAGCAGATATTATCTCCAGCAATTTTTTATAAATACAGTCACTTGAATATCAAATCGGAGATTATGTGACTCCAGACAGATTATCAATTTGGAAGTACGTTGCACTACTATAGCAGAATATTTAAGAATCCAGAGAACACCTCGAGATATTCAACGAAAATGAAAATTTTGGAAAAAAAATGTAAACAGATTTTAAATAAATGTTCTTTAGATGTTATGACTTTTACACTAGACCATTTACAAAAATCCATTACCAATGGTCAATGAACATATCCAATCTATTAAATCCCAGTTCTCTACATCGATTACAAGTGAGAACTTCCAAACAATTAAGAACAAAATACAAACTGCCCTAACTCAACATCGGCAAAGATTTTGAACAGAAGAAAAGATCTACATTTTTTGAGAGACGCGGACACCTATAAAAATAACCGAATATATAAATGGCAAGACTGCTTTCCAACACGGGGCCCATATAGAGGTCACCCAGTGGCTTCGGATACTACCTGTGTAAGCGCAGCGGCCGGAAAGCACAGTGGTGACGTCACCGCTGTGCTTTGCTTTCCGGCCGGCGCTCAGTGCAGAGAAGCAGAGCGCCGGAGAGGACAGACACCGGAATGTAAGTATGTAGTGTTTCTTTTTTTAAGTTTACGCTGGTAACCAGGGTAAACATCGGGTTACTAAGCGCGTCTCTGCGCTTAGTAACCCGATGTTTACCCTGGTTACCAGGGGACTTCGGCATCGTTGGTCGCTGGAGAGCTGTCTGTGTGACAGCTCTCCAGCGACTACACAGCGACGCTGCAGCGATCGGGATCGTTGTCTAGATCGCTGCAGCGTCGCTTAATGTGACAGTATCTTTAGTTACAAACACCTGGGGGGGAGGGTGGGGGGTGACAGGTTCCTTTTAATCCTTATTTTCAGTTTTGAGTTAATGATATGCTAGTGCTTCGGGGCGGCCTGGAGGTGGGGTCTTTATGTGGTGCTTGGCTTAGCTATTCATAATGAAGACTGCTGACAGGCCACTGATCCATCAGCGACCTGCCCCCTAGTTTACATAACGAATATTATGCCGCAGCGGTGGCACCTGCACTGCAGCAGAATCGCATATGTACTGTGTATATAATTAATATGTTTGAGGTTCTCCTGACCTCCCCCCCAAAAAAATCCATTTGAAAATGGCACCTGCCGTGCCTGCGCAGTAGCAGCTATCAGCGATCAACAATAGCTGCTAGTGTGAATGCGCTGGCGGCGCCATCTTGCTAGAGAAAAAAAACATTTTCTCCTCCAAGATGGCCGATAGCTGCTACTTCGCAGGCACCGAAAGCACCATCTTGGAGGAGGATTTTTTTTCCCTTCTCTAGCAACATGGCGCAGCCACCGCTTGCGCAATAGCAGCTATTGGCGTTCGCAGATAGCAGCTACTGTGAAGGCGCGGCGGGCTTCATTTTCAAATGGATTTTTTTTTTTTTTTAATATCAATGATATTTACAGTACATATGCGATTATGCTGCAGCGCAGGTGCCACAGCTGAAGCATAATATTCATTATGTAAACTAGGGGGCAGGTCAGTGAGGGATCAGTGACCTGTCGGCAGTCTTCATTATGAATAGCTAAGCCGAGCACCACATAAAGACCCCACCTCCAGGTCCACGAGCATATCATTAACTCAAAACTAGTGTTGAGGGATACCTTCCGATATCGGAAAGTATCGGTATCGGATAGGATCGGCCGATATTCAAAAAATATCGGATATCGCCGATACCGATACCCGATCCCAATGCAAGTCAATGGGACCAAAATATCGGAATTAAAATAAACCCTTTCTTTCCTTGTAGGTTCATTCTACATGAAGGAAAACAACTAAGAATAATGCAGGATGTATTTGGGGAGGTGGCGGAGACATTAAAGTCATAGAGGTTTAGCCCAATCAAATAGAATAGCATGTTTTTTTTTTTTTTTTTAAAGACGTTCGGAGTGACAAAGATATTGACTATGTAAATATTTTTTTTATTTTGTCAGATATTGATGTTTCACTATTCCACGCCCTTCCCCTTTTTTTTTTTTTAACTTTTCCCACACTTTCATCTTCATCATCATCAGCATCTTTGACATCAACTTCTTCTTCACCTTATTCATCTTCTTCATCCTTTACCTTTTTTTTTTTTTTTTTAATTACATTCTTCATATTCATTTTATTCAACTATTATTATTCTTCCTATTCTACATATTCATTTTATTCAACTGTATTATTCTTCCTATTCTACTTCTTCATCATATTCTCATTTGTGACAGGCATTCCCGTAGTTGTTATCTATAAAAGTTGGAAGATTACACCTTCCGTTCTGCCAGTCACAAAAGTTACATTTGTCCACGTTCAGTTTGGCCTGCAGCATCAGGCTTTATCCAGGGGCACCACGAGGAGGAACGGACTCACCCCATACACTGCTTAGTCTTCTTCTGCATATAATTGAGATAATATCTTTTGCTCTGATATTAAGTGTTATGCTTAATGTTCTTCTGCTCTTTGTTCTGCAGCCTATTGTTCTTCTGCTTCTCGGTCTTCCATGTCGTCGTCTCCAGTGTCGTCGTCTCCGCCGTCGTCGTCTCCGCCGTCGTCGTCATCGGGGTGGTCTTCCGGGTTGTCGTCGTCGTCATCGGGGTGGTCTTCCGGGTCGTCGACTTTAGGGTCTTCAACTTGGAAATGTAGCAGAAGGTACAAGAAGGCTGAGAAAATGCCAAGAACCAGATGATGGAACTGGAACTCGGATGGCTACCCGAAGGTTCAAGAGCCTATGGAACTACCGAGGACCAGCTGACGTTACTGGAACCCGGTTACTAAGCAGGAGGTACCCGTGCTAAAAAGCACTACCAAGGACCGCCTGACGTTGGCGGAACTCGGATACCCAGAAGGAGGCACCTAAGCCAAAGGCTCTGCCCGGAACCAGCTGACGGTACTGGAACCAGGATGGGGAGCAGAAGGTACAAGAGCAAAAGACACTGCCGAGAACCAGCTGACGGTACTGGAACCCGGATGGGTAGCCGAAGGTCCAAGAGCCAATGGAACTACCGAGGACCAGCTGACGTTACTGGAACCCGGTTACTAAGCAGGAGGTACCCGTGCCTGAAAGCACTACCAAGGACCACCTGACGTTGGTGGAACTTGGATACCCAGAAGGAGGCACCTAAGCCAAAGGCTCTGCCCGGAACCAGCTGACGGTACTGGAACCAGGATGGGGAGCAGAAGGTACAAGAGCAAAAGACACTGCCGAGAACCAGCTGACGGTGCTGGAACCAGGTGGTGGACCCCAAGGCCCACAGGAGAGGAGAGAACAGCTAGGCCGCGAGGCAGCCGCAGTTACCGAACCCCAACAGTCCTACAGGGGGAGCTGGGCCTACTGGCACTACAGAACCAGCCTTGACTACCAGTTCACGCAGCCCACATAGGAAGCTCCTAAACTGGAGGCACCCTGGAGTTGGCTAACCCGACCGCAACACGACGGGGCAAGCATAGGCGTCTCAGCGAGTTTGACACACCCCGGAAACAGCTGACGGTGCTGAAACCAGGTTTGGCACGAGGGAGTACCTGTGACAAAAACACTGCCGAGAACCAGCTGGCGGTGCTGGAACCCGGATGCGTTGCCCCAGTGTGCAAGAGCCAATGGCACGACCGAGGACCAGCTGACGGTGCTGGAACCCGGTTACTAAGCTGTAGGTGCCCGCGCTTAAAAGCACTACCAAGGACCGCCTGACGTTGGCGGAACTCGGATACCCAGGAGGAGGCACCTAAGCCAAAGGCTCGGCCCGGAACCAGCTGACGGTGCTGGAACCAGGTGGTGGACCCCAAGGCCCACAGGAGAGGAGAGAACAGCTAGGCCGCGAGGCAGCCGCAGTTACCGAACCCCAACAGTCCTACAGGGGGAGCTGGGCCTACTGGCACTACAGAACCAGCCTTGACTACCAGTTCACGCAGCCCACATAGGAAGCTCCTAAACTGGAGGCACCCTGGAGTTGGCTAACCCGACCGCACCACGACGGGGCAAGCATAGGCGTCTCAGTGAGCTTGACACAACCCGGAAACAGCTGACGGTGCTGAAACCAGGTTTGGAACGAGGGAGTACCTGTGACAAAAACACTGCCGAGAACCAGCTGGCGGTGCTGGAACCCGGATGCGTTGCCCCAGTGTGCAAGAGCCAATGGCACGACCGAGGACCAGCTGACGGTGCTGGAACCCGGTTACTAAGCTGTAGGTGCCCGCGCTTAAAAGCACTACCAAGGACCGCCTGACGTTGGCGGAACTCGGATACCCAGGAGGAGGCACCTAAGCCAAAGGCTCGGCCCGGAACCAGCTGACGGTGCTGGAACCAGGTGGTGGACCCCAAGGCCCACAGGAGAGGAGAGAACAGCTAGGCCGCGAGGCAGCCGCAGTTACCGAACCCCAACAGTCCTACAGGGGGAGCTGGGCCTACTGGCACTACAGAACCAGCCTTGACTACCAGTTCACGCAGCCCACATAGGAAGCTCCTAAACTGGAGGCACCCTGGAGTTGGCTAACCCGACCGCACCACGACGGGGCAAGCACAGGCGTCTCAGTGAGCTTGACACAACCCGGAAACAGCTGACGGTGCTGAAACCAGGTTTGGCACGAGGGAGTACCTGTGACAAAAACACTGCCGAGAACCAGCTGGCGGTGCTGGAACCCGGATGCGTTGCCCCAGTGTGCAAGAGCCAATGGCACGACCGAGGACCAGCTGACGGTGCTGGAACCCGGTTACTAAGCTGTAGGTGCCCGCGCTTAAAAGCACTACCAAGGACCGCCTGACGTTGGCGGAACTCGGATACCCAGGAGGAGGCACCTAAGCCAAAGGCTCGGCCCGGAACCAGCTGACGGTGCTGGAACCAGGTGGTGGACCCCAAGGCCCACAGGAGAGGAGAGAACAGCTAGGCCGCGAGGCAGCCGCAGTTACCGAACCCCAACAGTCCTACAGGGGGAGCTGGGCCTACTGGCACTACAGAACCAGCCTTGACTACCAGTTCACGCAGCCCACATAGGAAGCTCCTAAACTGGAGGCACCCTGGAGTTGGCTAACCCGACCGCACCACGACGGGGCAAGCATAGGCGTCTCAGCGAGCTTGACACAACCCGGAAACAGCTGACGGTGCTGAAACCAGGTTTGGCACGAGGGAGTACCTGTGACAAAAACACTGCCGAGAACCAGCTGGCGGTGCTGGAACCCGGATGCGTTGCCCCAGTGTGCAAGAGCCAATGGCACGACTGAGGACCAGCTGACGGTGCTGGAACCCGGTTACTAAGCTGTAGGTGCCCGCGCTTAAAAGCACTACCAAGGACCGCCTGGCGTTGGTGGAACTCGGATACCCAGGAGGAGGCACCTAAGCCAAAGGCTCGGCCCGGAACCAGCTGACGGTCCTGGAACCAGGTGGTGGACCCCAAGGCCCACAGGAGAGGAGAGAACAGCTAGGCCGCGAGGCAGCCGCAGTTACCGAACCCCAACAGTCCTACAGGGGGAGCTGGGCCTACTGGCACTACAGAACCAGCCTTGACTACCAGTTCACGCAGCCCACATAGGAAGCTCCTAAACTGGAGGCACCCTGGAGTTGGCTAACCCGACCGCACCACGACGGGGCAAGCACAGGCGTCTCAGTGAGCTTGACACAACCCGGAAACAGCTGACGGTGCTGAAACCAGGTTTGGCACGAGGGAGTACCTGTGACAAAAACACTGCCGAGATCCAGCTGGCGGTGCTGGAACCCGGATGCGTTGCCCCAGTGTGCAAGAGCCAATGGCACGACCGAGGACCAGCTGACGGTGCTGGAACCCGGTTACTGAGCTGTAGGTGCCCGCGCTTAAAAGCACTACCAAGGACCGCGTGACGTTGGCGGAACTCGGATACCCAGGAGGAGGCACCTAAGCCAAAGGCTCAGCCCGGAACCAGCTGACGGTGCTGGAACCAGGTGGTGGACCCCAAGGCCCACAGGAGAGGAGAGAATAGCTAGGCCGCAAGGCAGCCGCAGTTACCGAACCCCAACAGTCCTACAGGGGAAGCTGGGCCTACTGGCACTACAGAACCAGCCTTGACTACCAGTTCACGCAGCCCACATAGGAAGCTCCTAAACTGGAGGCACCCTGGAGTTGGCTAACCCGACCGCAACACGACGGGGCAAGCATAGGCGTCTCAGCGAGTTTGACACAACCCGGAAACAGCTGACGGTGCTGAAACCAGGTTTGGCACGAGGGAGTACCTGTGACAAAAACACTGCCGAGAACCAGCTGGCGGTGCTGGAACCCGGATGCGTTGCCCCAGTGTGCAAGAGCCAATGGCACGACCGAGGACCAGCTGACGGTGCTGGAATCCGGTTACTAAGCTGTAGGTGCCCGCGCTTAAAAGCATTACCAAGGACCGCCTGGCGTTGGCGGAACTCGGATACCCAGGAGGAGGCACCTAAGCCAAAGGCTCGGCCCGGAACCAGCTGACGGTGCTGGAACCAGGTGGTGGACCCCAAGGCCCACAGGAGAGGAGAGAACAGCTAGGCCGCGAGGCAGCCGCAGTTACCGAACCCCAACAGTCCTACAGGGGAAGCTGGGCCTACTGGCACTACAGAACCAGCCTTGACTACCAGTTCACGCAGCCCACATAGGAAGCTCCTAAACTGGAGGCACCCTGGAGTTGGCTAACCCGACCGCACCACGACGGGGCAAGCATAGGCGTCTCAGTGAGCTTGACACAACCCGGAAACAGCTGACGGTGCTGAAACCAGGTTTGGCACGAGGGAGTACCTGCGACAAAAACACTGCCGAGAACCAGCTGGCGGTGCTGGAACCCGGATGCGTTGCCCCAGTGTGCAAGAGCCAATGGCACGACCGAGGACCAGCTGACGGTGCTGGAACCCGGTTACTAAGCTGTAGGTGCCCGCGCTTAAAAGCACTACCAAGGACCGCCTGACGTTGGCGGAACTCGGATACCCAGGAGGAGGCACCTAAGCCAAAGGCTCGGCCCGGAACCAGCTGACGGTGCTGGAACCAGGTGGTGGATCCCAAGGCCCACAGGGGAGGAGAGAACAGCTAGGCCACGAGGCAGCCGCAGTTACCGAACCCCAACAGTCCTACAGGGGGAGCTGGGCCTACTGGCACTACAGAACCAGCCTTGACTACCAGTTCACGCAGCCCACATAGGAAGCTCCTAAACTGGAGGCACCCTGGAGTTGGCTAACCCGACCGCACCACGACGGGGCAAGCATAGGCGTCTCAGTGAGCTTGACACAACCCGGAAACAGCTGACGGTGCTGAAACCAGGTTTGGCACGAGGGAGTACCTGTGACAAAAACACTGCCGAGAACCAGCTGGCGGTGCTGGAACCCGGATGCGTTGCCCCAGTGTGCAAGAGCCAATGGCACGACCGAGGACCAGCTGACGGTGCTGGAACCCGGTTACTAAGCTGTAGGTGCCCGCGCTTAAAAGCACTACCAAGGACCGCCTGGCGTTGGCGGAACTCGGATACCCAGGAGGAGGCACCTAAGCCAAAGGCTCGGCCCGGAACCAGCTGACGGTGCTGGAACCAGGTGGTGGACCCCAAGGCCCACAGGAGAGGAGAGAACAGCTAGGCCGCGAGGCAGCCGCAGTTACCGAACCCCAACAGTCCTACAGGGGGAGCTGGGCCTACTGGCACTACAGAACCAGCCTTGACTACCAGTTCACGCAGCCCACATAGGAAGCTCCTAAACTGGAGGCACCCTGGAGTTGGCTAACCCGACCGCACCACGACGGGGCAAGCATAGGCGTCTCAGTGAGCTTGACACAACCCGGAAACAGCTGACGGTGCTGAAACCAGGTTTGGCACGAGGGAGTACCTGTGACAAAAACACTGCCGAGAACCAGCTGGCGGTGCTGGAACCCGGATGCGTTGCCCCAGTGTGCAAGAGCCAATGGCACGACCGAGGACCAGCTGACGGTGCTGGAACCCGGTTACTAAGCTGTAGGTGCCCGCGCTTAAAAGCACTACCAAGGACCGCCTGGCGTTGGCAGAACTCGGATACCCAGGAGGAGGCACCTAAGCCAAAGGCTCGGCCCGTAACCAGCTGACGGTGCTGGAACCAGGTGGTGGACCCCAAGGCCCACAGGAGAGGAGAGAACAGCTAGGCCGCGAGGCAGCCGCAGTTACCGAACCCCAACAGTCCTACAGGGGGAGCTGGGCCTACTGGCACTACAGAACCAGCCTTGACTACCAGTTCACGCAGCCCACATAGGAAGCTCCTAAACTGGAGGCACCCTGGAGTTGGCTAACCCGACCGCACCACGACGGGGCAAGCATAGGCGTCTCAGTGAGCTTGACACAACCCGGAAACAGCTGACGGTGCTGAAACCAGGTTTGGCACGAGGGAGTACCTGTGACAAAAACACTGCCGAGAACCAGCTGGCGGTGCTGGAACCCGGATGCGTTGCCCCAGTGTGCAAGAGCCAATGGCACGACCGAGGACCAGCTGACGGTGCTGGAACCCGGTTACTAAGCTGTAGGTGCCCGCGCTTAAAAGCACTACCAAGGACCGCCTGGCGTTGGCAGAACTCGGATACCCAGGAGGAGGCACCTAAGCCAAAGGCTCGGCCCGTAACCAGCTGACGGTGCTGGAACCAGGTGGTGGACCCCAAGGCCCACAGGAGAGGAGAGAACAGCTAGGCCGCGAGGCAGCCGCAGTTACCGAACCCCAACAGTCCTACAGGGGGAGCTGGGCCTACTGGCACTACAGAACCAGCCTTGACTACCAGTTCACGCAGCCCACATAGGAAGCTCCTAAACTGGAGGCACCCTGGAGTTGGCTAACCCAACCGCACCACGACGGGGCAAGCATAGGCGTCTCAGCGAGCTTGACACAACCCGGAAACAGCTGACGGTGCTGAAACCAGGTTTGGCACGAGTGAGTACCTGTGACAAAAACACTGCCGAGAACCAGCTGGCGGTGCTGGAACCCGGATGCGTTGCCTATCAAAGATTGTCTTCCTACAGCCCCAACTAGCGGTGTTGGAGCAAAGGGTAAGCAGGGGGAGCAGAGTGTAGGCCGAAGCCTGCACTGGAGTCAGCTTTGTGTCTGCGTTGCGTTTGCAGGACACTTTGCCGGCTACACAGTGGGGGAACAGCAGGCGGTGCTGAACCCCACTAACACATTGGCTGGTGTTTTTCTCTGTGCAGCTAGCACTTCCGGGCAAAAACTAGCGTTGTTACAGCCCAGGGTCAGCAGGAGGAGGAGAGGAGCAGAGTGTAGGCCGAAGCCTAGTTGAACCAATTTCAAAGGTAACCTTTATCCCCCCCTCAGGTGTTACAAAGTTCAAGAGCCACACCTTGTGCAGCATTAATGCTGCACAAGTAAAAGGTTGCTCTATTAATTTTTCTACTTGCACACGCTGAATGCAACACGTACACAATTTAGCCCATTCTACAGTCAAACTGTAGTTGAGGCGTGACTTGTATTTTTAAGGAGAGCATAGGTGTCCCAAATAACGCCTTTGTGCTTGGCGCAGCTTCCTGAGCGTTGTTTTTTGCTGTACAGGAGTCTGCGCTCTTGTGTTATCCCTTGGCAATGCCCTGTTAGTGCTGCCCGTCTTATGACCTCATTTCATGTTGGCCGCTGCGGTTAACGATGGCCATAAATCCCAGACCCACACTGTCTTTTCATAAAGTCACACTGCGGTGCTGGGATTCGTGGCCTTGAGCAGTAAATATTTTCGACGCTCACACACGTCCTTACACCTGCTTCAGACTGGGCGGCCTCTGCTGATCCCTTTCCGCATGCCGCGGCCATGAGGCCGCACAGTCTGAAGAAGGCGGAAGGAGATGAGTGACGACAGGAGAACACATGCACTGCAAGTGCCCATAAACCACACCCTCGCTGACAAAATAAATAAGACAACGAGGGGCGTTGTTTCACGCAGGGCGGATGCACAGGCGCAGCCAGCTAACCATGATGTCAAAAGACGGGAAGCGCTACCAAGGGGGGTGCTGCGTATCATTACAAAGGAAAGTCACACCTCAGGGACAGTGGAATGGTCTCAATGAGACACATTTTGTACGTGTTGAGTTCCACGTGGGCAAGGAGAAAAAGTCAGCCACCTTGTACAAATGCAGCAGTACTGCTGAACAAGGTGGCTGTTATACATAGAAACACCTGGGGGTGGGGGGCAGGCTCCCTTCAATTTCAGTTCATGTGCCTGCATGGCGTTTGCAGGGCACGTTGCCGGCTACACAGCTGGGGAACAGCTGGCGGTGCTGAACCCCACTGACACATTGGCTGGTGTTTTTCTCTGTGCAGCTAGCACGTCCGGGCAAAAACTGGCGGTGTTAGAGCCCAGGGTCAGCAGGAGGAGGAGAGGAGCAGAGTGTAGGCCGAAGCCTGCACTGGTGGCAGCTTTTGTTCTGTTGTGCCAGCGTGGCTTGTGCTGGACACGTTGCCGACTACACAGCAGGGGAACAGCTGGCGGTGCTGAACCCCACTGACACATCACTTAGTGTTTTTTCTGTGTAGACAACACTTCCAGGTGGCAACTGGCAGTGTTGAAACCCAGGGAATCAAAGAGGAGCAGAGTGTAGGCCGAAGACTGCAGTGGAGCAAGTTGAAAGGGAACCTTTAATCCCCCCCCCCAGGCATTTGTTGCTGAAAGAGCCATCTTGTACAGCAGTAATACTGCACATGGAAAATGGTGGCTCCGAAAATTATGCTCCTTGCAAACGCTGAAGTACACACTCATATAATGTGTCCCCTCACACTGTCAAACCGTCCCGGAAGTGGGACTTTCCTTTGTAATGTGACACAGCAAAGCCGTCATTCCAACCCCCTTGGTGCCGTGCGCCACCTCCTCAACGTTGTTTGGTTCTGTCACGGAGCCCGCGCTGTAATGTTATCCCTTGGCCATGCACAGTTAGCGGTGCCCGTCTTCTGACATCATGTAGGTGTCAGGCTGGCAGTGCCTGTGCGTCCAAGCTGCCCGAGATCCAACCTTGCAGTGTCATCTAATGTAGTCCCACTGCGGGCCAGGGATCCATGGGCATGCGCAGTGCATATCATCGCCTCTCACTCACCTCCTTCCTGCTTCTTCAGACTGTGCGGCGTCACGGCCGTGGCATGCTATTAGGAATCAGCTGACGCCGCCTAGTCTGAAGAAGCGTGAAGAAGGGGAGTGAGAGGCTAGTATATGCACTGTGCATGGCCATGGATACCAGGCCCACTGTGGGATCACATTAGACGACACTGCGAGGTGGGATTTCGGGCAGCGTGGACGCACAGGCGCAGCCAGGACGACAACAAATGATGTCAGATGACGGGCAGCGCAAACTGTGCATGGCCAAGGGATAACATAACAGCGCAGGGTCCATGACGGAATCAAACAACGCTAAGGAGCCAGCGCACGGTGGCAAGGGGGTAGCAATGACGGCTGTGCTGCATCACATTACAAAGAAAAGTCCCACCTCCGGGACGGTTGGACGGTGTGAGGGGACACTTTACATGAGTGTGTAGTTCAGCGTTTGCAAGGAGCATAATTTCAAGAGCGACCTTTCCCTTGTGCAGTATTAGTGCTGCACATGGTGGCTCTTTCAGTAACAAACGCCTAGGGGGGGGGGGGACAGGTCCCCTTACATTTTAGTTGTGCCAGCGTGGCGGTCGCATGACACGTTGCCGGATACACAGCTGGGGATCAGCTGACGTTACTGAACCCCAATAACAGAGGAGCGACTGTTAACTGTGCACACAGCACTTCCAGGCACCAACTGGCGGTGTTAGAGCCCAGGGACAGCAGGAGAAGCAGATTGGAGGTATTGCCGCACACACAGCTGGGGATCAGCTGACGTTACTGAACCCCAATAACAGAGGAGCGACTGTTAACTGTGCACACAGCAGTTCCAGGCACCAACTGGCGGTGTTAGAGCCCAGGGACAGCAGGAGGAGCAGATTGGAGGTATTGCCGCACACACAGCTGGGGATCAGCTGACGTTACTGAACCCCAATAACAGAGGAGCGACTGTTAACTGTGCACACAGCACTTCCAGGCACCAACTGGCGGTGTTAGAGCCCAGGGTCAGCAGGAGGAGCAGAGGAACAGAGTGTAGGCCGAAGCCTGATTGGAGCAAGTTGAAAGGGAACCTTTAACCCCCCCCCCCCCCAAAACGTTTGTAGCTGAAAGAGCCATCTTGTGCAGCACTAAGGATGCAAAAGGAAAAGGTTGCTCTTTTAATTATGCTCCTTGCAAACACTGAAGTAAACACTAAAAATGTGTCCCCTTATACCGTTCAACCGTCCCGGAGGTGCGAATTTCCTTCGTAATGGGACACAGCACTGCTGTCATTCCTATCCCCTTGGTGCCGTGCGCTGCCTCCTCAGCGTTGTTTTAAGCTGTCACGGAGCCTGCGCTGTTCTGTTAGCCCTTGGCCATGCCCAATTAGCGCTGCCTGTCTTCTGACATAATTTGGTGTCAGGCTGTCAGTGCCTGTGCGTCCACGCTGCTCCAGATCCCACCTCGCAGTGTCGTCTAACGTAATCCCACTGCGGGCCTTGGATCCATGGGCATGCACAGTGCATATACTCGACTCTCACTCCCCTCCTTCCCTCTTCTTCAGACTGTGCGGTGTCACGGCCGTGGCATGCTATTAGGGATCAGCTGACGGCGCACAGTCTAAAGAAGGCGGAGGGAAATGAGCGAGAGCCCGAGGGGAAGATATGCACTGCGCATGCCCATGGATCCCAGGCCCGCAGTGTGACTCAATCCGAAGACACTGCGAGGCGGGATCTCGGGCAGCGCGGCCGCACAGGCGCAGCCAGCCTGACACCAAATTATGTCAGAAGACAGGCAGCGCAAATAGGGCATGCCCAAGGGATAACAGAACAGTGCAGGCTCCGTGACAGCTTAAAACAACGCTGAGGAGGCAACGCATGGCACCAAGGGGGTAGGAATGACGGCTGTGCTGCGTCACATTACGAAGGAAAGTCCCAGCTCCGGGACGGTATAACGGTATCAGTGAACACATTTTATAAGTGTTAAGTTCTGCGTGTGCAAGGAGCTAAACCAAAAGAGCTACCTTTTCCTTGTGCAGCATTACTGCTGCACCAGATGGCTCTTTCAGTAACAAACGACGGGGGGGGGGGGGGGGGGACAGGTTCCCTTACATTTAGGTTGTTGTGCCAGCGTGGCGGTCGCAGGACACATTGCCGGCTACACAGCTGGGGATCAGCTGACGTTACTGAAACCCAATAACACTGGGTCGTATGTTTTTACTGTGCAGCCTGCACTTCTGAGCCGCAACTGGCGGTGTTGGAGCCCAGGAATAGCAGTTCAGGTGGTAGAAAGATGAACACAGCAGGAGACCTGGATGACACCCAATTACTTAATCAGGCAGAGGAGTGGCAAATTCCTGCGAGATCCAGGCCTGGTTCATTTTCAGGAAAGTAAGCCGGTCAACGTTATCGGAGGACAGTCGCATGCGACGTCTGTTAGTACACCACCTGCGGCACTAAAGACACGTTCCGATAAGACACTAGCCGCAGGGCAAGCCAGCACCTCCAATGCATACTGGCTTAGCTCTGGCCATGTATCCAGCTTAGAGACCCAAAACTTGAACGGGGAAGAGCCGTCTGGGAGTACAGTAAGAGGGCAAGCCATGTAGTCTGTCACCATCTGACGGAACCGTTGCCTCCTGCTGACTGGAGCTGCCGGTGATGGTGTAGACATTTGGGGCGGGCACACAAAAGTGTGCCAGAGTTGTGCCATACTGGGCTTGCCTTGGGCAGAGGCACTGCTTCTGCTCCCTCTTTGGGCAGAGCCTCCCCCACTGCCTCGACGCACTGAGCTGCTTTGTAAAGCACTAGCAGCACTCCTCTCAGTTGGACAGGAGAAGATGATGGAATTCACCAGTGTGTCGTGGTACTCCCGCAATTTACGCTCCCGGGTCAACGCTGGGATGAGGTTTTGGACGTTGTCCCGGTAGCGAGGATCGAGGAGGGTGAACACCCAATAATCAGGCATGTTGAGAATGTGGTCGATGCGGCGGTCGTTTCTCAGGCACTGCAGCATGAAATCCACCATGTGCTGCAGAGTGCCAACTGGCCCAGAAACGCTGTCCCCTGCTTGAGACATGATCTCTGCCCGCTCGTCATCACCCCACCCTCGCTGTACACACTGACCACTGGACAATTGTGTCGCTCCCTCCTCTGGACGGAGCTCTTCCTCCTCCATTGACTCCTCCTCATCCTCCTCACAAATTGGCCCCTGCGTACCCCTTTGTGAGGAACCACGTGGCGCTGACTCTCCAGAAGCTGATGGAAAAGGTGACTCCTCATCCTCCACCTCTTCCACAACATCATCCCTTAACCCTTGCAAAGTTTGCTGAAGCAGGCAGATAAGGGGGACAGTCATGCTGACTAGTGCATCATCTGCACTTGCCATCCGCGTGGAATAATCAAAAGGACGCAAAACCTGGCAGACGTCCTTCATAGTGGCCCACTCTGTGGTTGTGAAGTCTGATCGGCGCTGACTGCGACTTCTTTGCGCCTGATGCAGCTGGTACTCCATAACTGCTTGCTGCTGCTCACACAACCGCTCCAACATATGTAACGTGGAATTCCACCGGGTAGGTAGGTCACATATGATGCGGTGTTCCGGAAGGCGGAATCGGCGCTGCAGAGCAGCAATGCGGGATCTGGCCAAGCTGGAATGCCGCAAGTGAGCACACTCTAGGCGGACCTTGTGCAGCAGGGCATCAAGATCCGGATAGTCCCTCAGAAAACTCTGCACAACCAAATTGGGCACATGTGCCAGACATGGGATGTGAGTGAGGTTGCCAAGGGCCAAAGCTGCCACCAGATTTCGGCCATTGTCACACACTACCATGCCTGGCTGGAGATTCGCTGGCAGTAACCACACATCGCTCTCCTGCTTGATGGCATTCCAGAGCTCCTGCGCTGTGTGGCTTCGATTCCCCAATGAAACTAGTTTCAAGACTGCCTGCTGACGTTTGGCCACGGCTGTGCTCATGTCGGTCATAGGTAAACGTTCACGGGTCCATGTGGAGGTGGACTGTGACGGCTCCTGCAGAGTTGATTCTGAGGAACTTGTGTAAGAGGAGGAGTCAATGCGTACAGACTGGATTCCTGCAATCCTTGGAGTGGGCAGGACACGTCCTGCGCCACTCGCACGATCTGTACCTGGCTCAACAACATTAACCCAATGGGCAGTGAGGGAAACGTATCGCCCCTGTCCATGCTGACTGGTCCACGCATCGGTGGTGAGGTGGACCTTGCTACTGACAGCGTTCAGTAGCGCATGTTTTATGTTTCTCTCAACATGCCTGTGCAGGGCAGGGACAGCTTGCCTGCTGAAGTAAAAGCGGCTGGGCACCTTGTACTGTGGGACTGCCAATGCCATCAAGTCACGGAAGCTGTCAGTCTCCACCAGCCTGAACGAGAGCATTTCCAGGGACAACAGTTTGGCAATGCCTGCATTCAGAGCCTGTGCTCGGGGGTGGTTGGCCGAGAATGCCCGCTTTTTCTCCCATGCCTGTACTACCGATGGCTGTAGAGTAGACTGGGAGTGTGAGGATGACTGGGAAGGTGGTGCTGTGGGTGGAATTACACAAGGTCTCTGGACAACAGTGCCAGAGGTTCTTCCATGGCGATCCTGGGAGGAAGCCAAACCAGCTGTGCGTGAGCTGGAGGAAGAGGCAACACGAGCTGAAGAGGTGGTAGCTGCCGCTGTTGGTTGGCCTACATCTTCAGTCTGTTTCTGTAACTCCCCCGCGTGCCTGGTCCGCACATGTTTCCACATATTTGTGGTATTGAGGTTGCTGACATTTTTCTCTCTTTTTACTTTCTGATGACACAGCTTGCATTTGACAAAACAAATGTCATCTGCAACTGTGTCAAAAAAGGACCAGGCACTGCAAGTCTTGGGAGCGCCCTTTTTGGCTTTGGAAAGAGACAGGCTCCTAACGGGTGCCAAAGTGGAGGCTACAGGCTCCGCAGTCTTCCCCCTCCCTCTCCCTCTTTGGCCCGTTTGGGGAATCTCTTCCTCAGAGCTGCTCCCACCACCTTCCTGTTCCTCACGCCACGATGGGTCAACGACCTCATCATCTCCACTACCCTCTGCCACCAACTGCTCCTCCTGGGTAGTCTCGGCAGCACAGTACGCACCAGAAAGCGGCACCTGAGTTTCATCATCAGATGCGTACTGCGCTGTGGTCACCGGAGGCACTGGCCCACCCGCCTCTTCAGAGTCAGAGAGACAAAGCTGTTGGGCATCACTGCACACTGCCTCTTCTTCCATTTCTCCAATGCTGCTTGGCTGGCCCCCTGTTTCCAAGCCAAGAGATTCAGAGAACAGAAGTAGAGACGGCTCCTGTCCTGGGCTCTCTGACTGCCTGGCCAATTTGGCAGGTGGTGAAGAGACAGATGGCTGCTCTCCAGTGGTCTGTGCCTGAGAGGATGTGGCACTAACTGAAGTCGATGCCGAGGCGTTAGCTGCCATCCACCCGACAACGGCTTCAATTTGGTCTTCACGCAGCAGCGGTGAACGGCGCTCTCCGACAAAGCTGCGCATGAAGGACTGTTCCCTGCTGAAACTGAGTGACGACGAGTCACCGGTGCCCGCAGCAGGCACAGAATCACCACGTCCTCTCCCTGCTCCTCTCCCTGCTCCGCGCCCACGTGCCTTACTCCCTGCCCTCTTCATCTTGGTTGACAGATAAAGATAAGCAGAAAAGTACTAAGGCCTTAGTGTGCTTATTCCTGAAATGATCCTCCTAACAGGTGTAAGAAACACTAATGTTGTAAAGTGTGGACTAAACTTTATTATTTTTCAAATGTGGCCTACACAAGTGTTAAGTTGTGTTTGGTGAACTTTACTTTTTTTTTTTTTGCAGATCGGGCTACAGAGCTAGTTTAAATCACACGGAGACCGTGCAGACAGCCGTAAACGGCGCTGCAAGGCCCAAAAAACCTCCTCTAGGTTATCCTATTTAGTGTTTTTCCACTATTTAGCTGGAGACGGGTGGAAAGACACTAATAGGGAATTTTTTTTAAAAATTTTAAACAGGCTGCACTATTTGAAAAAAAGGAATTTTTTTTTCAAGGTATGAGGCAGTAACGCACCCTGAGCTGAATCCAACCGGCTATGGCTGCACACAGACTACAGGGCGAGCTGCGCTCACACAGAGACCGTGCAGACAGCCGTAAACGCCGCTGCAAGGCACAATAAACACCCTCTAGGTTATCCTATGTAGTGTTTTTCAACAATTTAGCTGGAGACGGGTGGAAAAACACTAATAGGACATTTTTTTTTTAAATTTTAAACTGGCTGCACTATTTGAAAAAAATGAAAATTTTTTTCAAGGTATGAGGCAGTAACGCACCCTGAGCTGAATCCAACCGGCTATGGCTGCACACAGACTACAGGGCGAGCTGCGCTCACACAGAGACCGTGCAGACAGCCGTAAACGGCGCTGCAAGGCCCAAAAAAATTCCTCTAGGTTAGCCTATGTAGTGTTTTTCCACAATTTAGCTGGAGACGGGTGGAAAAACACTAATAGGAAATTTGAGAAAAAATGTGCAGCAGGCTGCACTATGAGCAAAAAAGGACAACTGTGTGAGGCAGTGTGAACCCCCCCTGAGCTGAATACAACCGGGTATATGGCTGCACACAGACTACAGAGTGAGCTGCACACACACACACACACAGAGACCTTGCAGAACGCTGTTAAAACAGCGCTGCAAGGCAAGAGCAAGGTGAACAGTGAAGAACACACAGCGTTTTGCTAAATTAGCCTTTGGAAAGGAAAATAAAGCAATTAGCTATCTCAACTGGCCCTCAGTTAGAACACAGCGTCCTGTCCCTAACTGAAATCACAGCAGAGTGAGCGCAAAATGGCGGCAGCGTTTTTTATAGTGCAGAGTGACATCATTTCAGCAGCCAATCACAGCCTTGCCAGTACTTACATGCCCACCATGCTAAACAGGATGTGCCCACACTTCCAATCATTCCTCATTGGCTGCTGCGTTCAGTTTAAATTCTGGGAACTTCCGATTCCAGTATCCGATACGCGGGAAGTATCGGAATTCGGTATCGGAATTCCGATACCGCAAATATCGGCCGATACCCGATACTTGCGGTATCGGAATGCTCAACACTACTCAAAACTGAAAATAAAGATTAAAGAACAATCACAAGACGGATTTCATCAACTGAGATATCATTTTTATCAGTATAACGGCGCCAACCAGACAGTCTGTAGGTTACTGTGCACAATTCTGCTGACGGGTTTACTTCATTTCAACTTGACATGGATTTACAATTTTTAAGATTAAGGGTATGTGCACACGTCAGGATTTTTTCCTGGCAAAATCCTGAGAATTCTGCCAGAAATCCACGTGCTTTTTTTCGCGCGGATTTCTCGCGGAATTTGCGCGTTTTTTTGCGCTGATTTTTAGCGGATTTTTAGCGTTTTTTTTTTTAAATTTTCCGGAATGTCCTTTTTGATAGGAAATCCGCAGAAAATCCAGAAAAAGATAGAGCATGTCCGGATTTTTTGCGGTATGCGTTTTTTTTGCGGGAAAAAATGCTAACATATGCGCAAAAAATGCGGAATGCATTCTAAAAGATAGGATGCATAATGTTAGCGTTTTTTTACCGGATTTATAGCGTTTTTATGGCGAAATTCCGCAAAAAAAACGCTAAAAATCCTGACGTGTGCACATACCCTAAAGGGAACCGGTCACCCCCAAAATCGAAGGTGAGCTAAGCCCACCAGCATCAGGGGCTTATCTACAGCATTCTGTAATGCTGTAGATAAGCCCCTGATGTATCCTGAAAGATGAGAAAAAGAGGTTAGATTATACTCACCCAGTGGCGGTCCCGCTGCTGTCCGGTCCGATGGGCGTCGAGGTCCGGGGCCTCCCATATTCTTACGAAGACGTCCTCTTCTTGTCTTCATGCTGCGGCTCCGGCACAGGCGTACTTTGTCTGCTCTGTTGGGGGCAGAGCAAAGTGCTGCAGTGCGCAGGCACGGGAAAAGGTCAGAGAGGCCTGTTTTTTTCCCTGCCTGTTTTTTAAATGTTTTACTTCAAGGAAAGAATCATTTGTGATCCCAGCTGTAATGTCTGTACAGTTCCCACTGAAGTTGGATCAGCCTGTAATTTGATTTTCCACTGTGATTTTGAGCATCATTCCAACTTCAGACCTCCATGGGATATTCATTTTCATTAATCATTTTTATGTTTTATTGTTATCAACACATTCCACTATGTGATGAATATAGACATGCAGCAGGAGTATTTCATTCAGGGATATCTGTGCTGTGGTATTTTAGTGTTCCCTTCAGTTTTTGAGCAGTGTATATACAGTGCCTACAAGTAGTATTCAACCCCCTGCAGATTTAGCAGGTTTACACATTTGGAATTAACTTGGCATTGTGACATTTGGACTGTAGATCAGCCTGGAAGTGTGAAATGCACTGCAGCAAAAAAGAATGTTATTTCTTTGTTTATTTTTTTTTTAAACTGTGAAAAGTCTTTTCAGAGGGTCATTTATTATTCAACCCCTCAACCCACCAGAATTCTGTTTGGTTCCCCTAAAGTATTAAGAAGTAGTTCAGGCACAAAGAACAATGAGCTTCACATGTTTGGATTAAATATCTCTTTTTCCAGCCTTTTCTGACTATTTAAGACCCTCCCCAAACTTGTGAACAGCACTCATACATGGTCAACATGGGAAAGACAAAGGAGCATTCCAAGGCCATCAGAGACAAGATCGTGGAGGGTCACAAGGCTGGCAAGGGGTACAAAACCCTTTCCAAGGAGTTGGGCCTACCTGTCTCCACTGTTGGGAGCATCATCCGGAAGTGGAAGGCTTATGGAACTACTGTTAGCCTTCCACGGCCTGGACAGCCTTTGAAAGTTTCCTCCCGTGCCGAGGCCAGGCATGTCCGAAGAGTCAAGGCTAACCCAAGGACAACAAGGAAGGAGCTCCGGGAAGATATCATGGCAGTGGGGACATTGGTTTCAGTCAATACCATAAGTAACGTACTCCACCGCAATGGTCTCCGTTCCAGACGAGCCCGTAAGGTACCTTTACTTTCAAAGCGTCATGTCAAGGCTCGTCTACAGTTTGCTCATGATCACTTGGAGGACTCTGAGACTGACTGGTTCAAGGTTCTCTGGTCTAATGAGACCAAGATCGAGATCTTTGGTGCCAACCACACACGTGACGTTTGGAGACTGGATGGCACTGCATACGACCCAAGAATACCATCCCTACAGTCAAGCATGGTGGTGGCAGCATCATGCTGTGGGGCTGTTTCTCAGCCAAGGGGCCTGGCCATCTGGTCCGCATCCATGGGAAGATGGATAGCACGGCCTACCTGGAGATTTTGGCCAAGAACCTCCGCTCCTCCATCAAGGATCTTAAGATGGGTCGTCATTTCATCTTCCAACAAGACAACGACCCAAAGCACACAGCCAAGAAAACCAAGGCCTGGTTCAAGAGGCAAAAAATCAAGGTGTTGCAGTGGCCTAGTCAGTCTCCTGACCTTAACCCAATTGAAAACTTGTGGAAGGAGCTCAAGATTAAAGTCCACATGAGACACCCAAAGAACCTAGATAACTTGGAGAAGATCTGCATGGAGAAGTGGGCCAAGATAACTCCAGAGACCTGTGCCGGCCTGATCAGGTCTTATAAAAGACGATTATTAGCTGTAATTGCAAACAAAGGTTATTCCACAAAATATTAAACCTAGGGGTTGAATAATAATTGACCCACACTTTTATGTTTAAAATTTATAAAAATTTAACTGAGCAACAAAACTTTTTGGTTTGTAAGATTTATGCATCTGTTAATAAATCCTGCTCTTGTTTGAAGTTTGAAGGCTCTAACTTATTTGCATCTTATTAAACCTGCTAAATCTGCAGGGGGTTGAATACTACTTGTAGGCACTGTACATATGATGGCGTGGCTCCAACATACGGTGCTGTCACATGCACAAAATATAGTAGAAAGAATATGCGCAAAATAAACCAGATTTCTCCAAGAAGTTACACGGCCATTTTCCTATTACTAATGATGACTATCACACCTGTGGACTAAACCTTCTCGCTTTCATCGCTTTGTTAGCATCAACTTTTTTGTTACCTTTATCTATAACATTGAACTTTTCGACGCTTATTTAGCAAATGTTTTGGTCCCTTATGCTAAAGAATGATATCTAATTATAATAACTCCTCCATAAATGTACCTGCAGCAATGGCGCAGAATAACCTCATTCTCCACAGAATTTACCTCACCGGCATATGACCGCAAGCTAGTGTCTGCTCCTGAGGTAAATGCGCGCCGCCGGAGGGAGCACAGTGCGCATGCGCACAAGGCGGCAGCTCCCTCCCGTCCTATGCGCATTCACGCTCCTTCTGTCTGTCAGTGATTGCTCCGACCGCGGACACGATGCAGCCGCTCCCCGGATTAGCCTGAGACATGGGGGGATATAATGGCTCGGGGATCCCTCTGGGGACCGCCGTGTGCTGCTGTCTGCTGCTCCTGGCGATGTGTACGGGAAGCCCAGGTATGAGACATGACGGTGCGGGGATAGGGGCAACATGGATGAGGCAGGTGTCACCTCTAATGGACTCCTGAGGTAGCAGGTTTATTTACTGTGCCGTGCACGAGAATAGATGAGGTATTTCATAATGTTCATATATAGTGTGCATCTGTATACGTGTGTATGTATCCATATGTGCAGTGTATAATGTACAGTGTGTGTATATATTATATATATATATGTGTATTTATCCATATGTACAGTGTATAATGCACAGTATAAATGTGTACAGTGTGCGTGTGTGTATATATATGTATGTATATATATATATGTGTGTGTGTGTATTTATCCATATGTACAGTGTGCATGTAATATACAGTATAATTGTGTGTGTGTATATGTGTGTGTGTATATATATATATATATATATATATATATATATATATATATATATATATATATAATCTTAGTATACTTGCGTCTCCATCTGTTTTTGCACTGTGGACTTTGGTTGCTGTGTCGCGTTTTAACATCATCGCATGTATTATTATTATGGGCGCATATGATGTAATTCTCGCCAAAAATCTGGATTTTGGTCATATAACATAGTAACATAGTTAGTAAGGCCGAAAAAAGACATTTGTCCATCCAGTTCAGCCTATATTCCATCATAATAAATCCCCAGATCTATGTCCTTCTACAGAACCTAATAATTGTATGATACAATATTGTTCTGCTCCAGGAAGACATCCAGGCCTCTCTTGAACCCCTCGACTGAGTTCGCCATCACCACCTCCTCAGGCAAGCAATTCCAGATTCTCACTGCCCTAACAGTAAAGAATCCTCTTCTATCTTGGTGGAAAAACCTTCTCTCCTCCAGACGCAAAGAATGCCCCCTTGTGCCCGTCACCTTCCTTGGTATATATGACTTTGATAATAAAGTTGCAGACAACCATGAGTTGCGACACTTACAAAATGGTCACATAATCCTATGTCTCAGGCAGTCGCACCTGTATCATCAGATAACCCATCAGATTGGCACCCCCTATGACAGATATATAAGATGTCTTCCTCCTATAGACCCCCGTCAGATTGGCACCCCCTAGGGCAGGTATATAAGATGTCTTCCTCCTATAGACCCCCATCAGATTAATGCCCCTGTAGTGCAAGTATATAAGATGCCTTTCTCCTCCTCTAGACCCCCATCAGATTGGCACCCCCTAGGACAGGTATATAAGTTGTCTTCCTCCTATAGACCCCCATCAGATTAATGCCTCACCTGGGGCAGGCACATAAGTCCTCTTCCTCTGTACGCTCAGCCCCTGATATCAGTTTGGTTGCATAGTGACATAATCAATCATATTAGCTGTTAAAATAGAGATCGATGTAACTGCGACCCGACTGGTGCAAAAAACCCGAATCTGCTGGGTATTTGGTCACATGACTTTACTGCTATTGACTGACTTGAAATTGCAACATATGACCATGACTTGTGATGCCTAAGATATTCAGGGGGCCGTACGCCGCAGACAATCATATATACGCGTACGTTCATCCGCTGACCTATACTGCGACTGCTAGAAAGTTTAGGCTTCTGAAAGATTGCGGTTTGTCGCTGCTATATATAGTGCAAGTGAATGGGAGAGCTGTGAGAAAAAACAAGCAGATGGATTTTGGCCACTTGCTTGGGTTGTACCTTTTATGGGTTGCTATGTGCCCTCATTCACTTGCACTATGCTGTGATATAGTGGCGGTATACAGCCATTTTTGACTGCATGATCTGTGTCATGACCAAAGTTGCTGTGCAGGCATGGCGGCCAGCGAGAGTCTGCATCCCTCTTGGCACATCGGACAT
This sequence comes from Ranitomeya imitator, assembly GCF_032444005.1. Lineage (NCBI taxonomy): Eukaryota > Metazoa > Chordata > Amphibia > Anura > Dendrobatidae > Ranitomeya > Ranitomeya imitator. Next base: position 158,815,714 of record NC_091283.1, on the reverse strand, counting down.
TCTAGTATTTCCTGCAATGATGTAATAATAGTTCAATACCTAGGGATAATGATCTGGAGATTATAACCTCTGTTATGTTACCATCAGTATAAGGCTGCCGTCACACTATCAGTATTCGGTCAGTATTTTGCTTCAGTATTTGTAAGCCAAAACCAGGCGTGGGTGATAAATGCAGAAGTGGTGCATATGTTTCTATTAGGCCATGTTCACACTTTGCGGTTTTTACCGCGGAACCGCGGCGATTTTGCTGCTTCGGGTTTGCTGCAGTTTCCATTGCCTTTACAGTAACATGGAAACCCTATGGAAACCGCAAACCGCTGTGCACATGCTGCGGGAAAAACCCCGCGGGAACACAGCGGTTTTTCCACCCCGGAGCATGTCACTTCTTTGTGCAGAATCGCGGCGGTTCTGCACCCATAGGAATGCATTGATCCGCGGATAATGTGCAGATGGTACCCGGGGTGGAGGAGAGGAGACTCTCCTCCAGGCCCTGGGAACCATATTTGTGTAAAAAAAAAAAAAAAGAATTAAAATAAAAAATGATATACTCACCTCCCAGCACTGTATGCGGCCGTCAGGTTGCTATGCGAGCAGGGCCTGCGGTGACGTCGCGGTCACATGACCGTGACATCACGAAGGTCCTTCTCGCACAGCATCTTTGGAACCGGACCGCCGCCTGCAGCACCGAGGAGATCGAGACGTCAGAGGGTGAGTATATCATTATGTTTATTATTTTTAACATTACTATTCATGCTGCATATGCAGCATCAATAGTAAAACAAGTGCAGGATTAAACCCGCAGCGGAACCCGCAACACAAACCGCAATAAATCTGCAGGGATAACCGCAGCGGGTTTGCCCTGCAGATTTATCAAATCCGCTGTGGGAGAACCCGCAGCCCCCTTCCTATGTGTGCACATAGCCTAATAATACTGCATATGTTTCTATTGTGCCATATGGATTGGCTTTGGGCATTTAGAGCATGCAATGATATTAGAGGATAATTTCCACCACTAGAAGTGGAGTGCGGTGAATGATGGCTCACATGGAAATGGCCTGCATCCATCCAGTCTGCCAGAAACCTTTCCTAATCCACATTTCCTCCTGTCGGTGGTCATACAGGGACTGGGCAACACAAGAAAAGTTCCAGTGTTAGTGTGTAGAGAAGCCTATGGGAAAACTCCTGAAAAATACTATTAGGCTATGTGCACACGTTCAGGATTTCTTGCAGAAAATTCCTGAGAATTCCAGACATTTTCTGCAAGAAATCCGCAAGAAAACCGCATGCGTTTTTGCCACGATTTTGACGCGGTTTTGACGCGTTTTTGGCACGGTTTTTTCCGGACACTTCCCAATGCATTTTGGAGTGGGAAATCCGCAAAAAAAACGGAAAATTAATGAACATGCTGCGTTTTTTGCCGCGATGCGTTTTTTTCGCGGAAGAAAACGCATCATGTGCACAAAACATGCGGAATTCATTCTAAATGATGGGATGCTTATTGTATGCGTTTTTTTTGCGGTTTTATAGTGTTTTTATCAGGAAAAACCGCGAAAAAACCGCAACGTGTGAACACAGCCTTAAAGGCAACCTGTCACCCCCAAAATCGATGGTGAGTTAAACTCATCATCATCAGGGGCTTATCTACAGCATTCTGTAATGCTGTAGATAATCCCCCAATGTTACCTGAAAGAGGAGAAAAAGAGGCTAGATTACACTCACCCAGGGGCGGTCTCGCTGCGGTCCGGTCCGATGGGTGTCTCATGTCCGGCGCCTCCTCTCTTCATTCTATGACGTCCTCTTCTGGTCTTCATGCCGCGGCTCTGGTGCAGGCGTACTTTGTCTGCCCTGTTGAGGCCGGGCATCTTTGACCTTTCCTGCGCACTGCAGTACTTCACTCTGCCATCAACAGGGCAGACAAAGTATGCTTGCGCCGTAGCCGCAGCGTGAAGACCAGAAGAGGACGTCATGGAATGAAGATGGGAGGCCCCCGATCGGACCTGCCACGTCCATCGTACCGGGACCGCCCCTGGGTGAGTATAATCTAATGTCTTTTTCTCCTCTTTCGGGATACATCGGGGGCTTATCTACAGCATTACAGAATGCTGTAGATAAGCCCCTGATGACTGTGAGCTTACCTCACCATCGATTTTGGGGATGACAGGTTCCCTTTAATGCCAATAAAAAAAAGCCAAAGTGAGTAAAAACACCACGAAAAAGTGCCTTATAGATTTACCTATTGACTTCTAGCCAACGTGGTCTGCGCATTTAAAAATAAGTTGTCAGGTTTTTACCACCTAATGTGAGCGCAGCATGAAGTAGGGGTAGAGGCCCCCATTCCTTTAATGTGTCATTTACTGGACGGCTTGCTGTAGTTTTTAATACTGCTGTTTCTTCAACCGGAGATTGACTAGTAAATCTGCTGCCATGTAGTCCTCCAAATTCAAGAGCTCTGTGTAATCCTGGTACAATCACTGTCAAGTTTCTGTGTACACTGCGCATAGGCAGAAAGCTGCCAGTCAGTGGTGAGGGCAGGGTTACACAGAGCTCAGGTCTGTAGCCTAGGATCAAAACTGCAGCAAGAAGCTCTGAATGTCACACATTAAGGCTATATGCACATGTTGCGGATTTGACTGGAATTTTCTTTGCGGATTCTGCATTTCTTGGCAGAAAACGTAGGTCAGAAACTGCGGTTTTTGTTTTTTTTACCCCTGCGGATTTTTATTATGGAATAGGTGCAAAATGCAGCAGATCCGCAAAAAGAATTGACATGGTCCTTTTTTGAATCTGCTGCGTTTTCATTGTGGAATTTTCTGCACTATTAGCACAGCATTTTTTTTTTTTTGCCATTGATTTCCATTTTACTGTAAATCACTTGCGGATATGCAGCATTTCTGCCCGGAACAAAAAGGCTGCGGATCCGCAGGAAATCTGCAACGTGTGCACATACCCTTAGGCTATGTGCACACGATGCAGATTTTGCTGCGGAGCCGCAGCGTTTCCACAGCTGTGGATCTGCAGCAGTTTCCCCTGCGTTTACAGTTCAATGTAAACGTCTGGGGAAAAAAACCTCTGTGCACATGCTGCGGAAAAAAACGTGCGGAAACAGCGGTTTACAATCCGCAGCATGTCACTTCTTTTGTGCGTTTTCCGCAGCGGATTTACAACTGCCCTTATGGAAAACCGCAGTTGTAAATCCGCAGTGGAAACCGTGGTAAATCCGCAGCGGATTTCCACTACGGATTTATCAAATCTGCTGGAATCAGCTGCGGTGGACCCAGACTACGTGTGCACATAGCCTTAGGCTACTTTCACACATCAGGTTTTCAGTGTCAGGCTAAATCCGGCAACTGTTGGAAAAACTGGATCCGGCGCAGATTGTGCAAAACTGATGCGACGGATCCGTTTTTTTGACTGATCCGGGTAGCCTATCCAGATTATTGGATAAAAAAAAAATTTGGAGCATGCTCAGTTTAAAAAAACGGATCAGGCCGCCAGATCCGCTTTTTCCGGATCCGGCACCTTCCGGCTCCCTTCGGCTTCCATTCTAGCAAACAGCCGGATCCGGCGCTTCAAGCTTTTTCGCCGGAGACAAAAAAACGTTGCAGTGGACGTTTTTTCAAGAAACCGGAAAGCAGCAGATTTGCCTGATCCGGCGAAAACAGGACGAAACGCAATGTCATCCGTTGCAATCCGGCACTAATACAAGTCTATGGGAAAAAAAACCTGATCTGGCGGCAACATTCGCCTGATCCGGTTTTTTTAAATTTAGCCGGATTCAGCCTGACGGCGAAAACCTGATGTGTGAAAGTAGCCTTAAGGAATCTGGGTCTCTGCCCCTACATCATGATGCTCTCAGATGGGGCTGTAATAACTGGTGACAGGTTCCCAGAATTTCCTTAAAAAATGCTTCATATGCAGCCACCTTTGATGTTGTATTTCTTTATGATACATTTTTGCGCTAGTGCAGTAGGTCATGATCCGTCATCGTCGTTACTAAAGACAAAAAGAAAAAATGTATAAAAACTTCTGTAAATCATAAACCTCAGTAGAATATTTTCTAGCCACCTTAAATAAGAGTCTGTGGCGGATGAACTATATATGGTGGCAATTGGTGTATGTCGCTTATGTCACCCCTTGGTTCACTTACTCCACATTAAGATTTTTGTTCCAAAATGTTGAGGCATTTCAATCCACGCCCCTTGTATATGCCACACATGCTTTCTAGTGAGGTTCAACAAGTGTGCAGATCACAGAACCTGGTGCAGAGCATGTGCACTATGCTTGGGGCAAATGATTCCAGAACTTTGGTGACTTTAGCTTAGTAAATCTCCCCCATAGTGCGGCCTCTAATGATGCCCTTACATTGTGCGGCCTCTAATGATGCCCTTACATTGTGCGGCCTCTAATGATGCCCTTACATTGTGCGGCCTCTAGTGGTGCCTTTATATTGTGCGGCCTCTAGTGATGCCCTTACATTGTGTGGCCTCTAATGATGCCCTTACATTGTGCGGCCTCTGGTGATGCCCTTACATTGTGCGGCCTCTAGTGGTGCCTTTATATTGTGCGGCCTCTAATGATGCCCTTACATTGTGTGGCCTCTAATGAGGCCCTTACATTGTGCGGCCTCTGGTGAGGCCCTTACATTGTGCGGCCTCTGGTGAGGCCCTTACATTGTGCGGCCTCTGGTGAGGCCCTTACATTGTGCGGCCTCTGGTGAGGCCCTTACATTGTGCGGCCTCTGGTGAGGCCCTTACATTGTGCGGCCTCTGGTGAGGCCCTTACATTGTGCGGCCTCTGGTGAGGCCCTTACATTGTGCGGCCTCTGGTGAGGCCCTTACATTGTGCGGCCTCTGGTGAGGCCCTTACATTGTGCGGCCTCTGGTGAGGCCCTTACATTGTGCGGCCTCTGGTGAGGCCCTTACATTGTGCGGCCTCTGGTGAGGCCCTTACATTGTGCGGCCTCTGGTGAGGCCCTTACATTGTGCGGCCTCTGGTGAGGCCCTTACATTGTGCGGCCTCTGGTGAGGCCCTTACATTGTGCGGCCTCTGGTGAGGCCCTTACATTGTGCGGCCTCTGGTGAGGCCCTTACATTGTGCGGCCTCTGGTGAGGCCCTTACATTGTGCGGCCTCTGGTGAGGCCCTTACATTGTGCGGCCTCTGGTGAGGCCCTTACATTGTGCGGCCTCTGGTGAGGCCCTTACATTGTGCGGCCTCTGGTGAGGCCCTTACATTGTGCGGCCTCTGGTGAGGCCCTTACATTGTGCGGCCTCTGGTGAGGCCCTTACATTGTGCGGCCTCTGGTGAGGCCCTTACATTGTGCGGCCTCTGGTGAGGCCCTTACATTGTGCGGCCTCTGGTGAGGCCCTTACATTGTGCGGCCTCTGGTGAGGCCCTTACATTGTGCGGCCTCTGGTGAGGCCCTTACATTGTGCGGCCTCTGGTGAGGCCCTTACATTGTGCGGCCTCTGGTGAGGCCCTTACATTGTGCGGCCTCTGGTGAGGCCCTTACATTGTGCGGCCTCTGGTGAGGCCCTTACATTGTGCGGCCTCTGGTGAGGCCCTTACATTGTGCGGCCTCTGGTGAGGCCCTTACATTGTGCGGCCTCTGGTGAGGCCCTTACATTGTGCGGCCTCTGGTGAGGCCCTTACATTGTGCGGCCTCTGGTGAGGCCCTTACATTGTGCGGCCTCTGGTGAGGCCCTTACATTGTGCGGCCTCTGGTGAGGCCCTTACATTGTGCGGCCTCTGGTGAGGCCCTTACATTGTGCGGCCTCTGGTGAGGCCCTTACATTGTGCGGCCTCTGGTGAGGCCCTTACATTGTGCGGCCTCTGGTGAGGCCCTTACATTGTGCGGCCTCTGGTGAGGCCCTTACATTGTGCGGCCTCTGGTGAGGCCCTTACATTGTGCGGCCTCTGGTGAGGCCCTTACATTGTGCGGCCTCTGGTGAGGCCCTTACATTGTGCGGCCTCTGGTGAGGCCCTTACATCGATGAGGACCTGGATGGTTCATCATACTGGAAGAGTCTTCATTGTGTTGGAGCCAATATACAACCATGTGAGTTGTTTCCAAGTGTCCTAAATGTTGGTAATGGAGGTGGACATTAATCTGGACCTCCTCAATTAGCCAAAATGAAGGGGCTTTATTAAGATACTCCATGGATTTCCATATAATGATCAGTCAGCCATCAATATCGGCTAACTACTGGCCCCCTCTTGTGATCCAATAGGGGTTGTATGTCATATTTTCGTTGCTTGTTATAGAAGGCAGAAGTTGGCTTAAAAATGAAACGTTTCTTTTGGTGTGAGTCAGAGAGGAAGGCGCAGAACCTGTTCTCAGTGTGTTATTATAAAGCATGTGCCCCATCTGTTTATTTAGCTTGTGCGGATATGTTACTGAGTTGTCCTTGTTCCGGCTCATTTTCTGTGTCGGGAAAAGTTTTTTGTTTTTGTTTTTTTTTCCTGCTACCACCCACAGTGGTCCTTGCAGCTTTCCTTGTGTCTTTGTTCTACATGTAGCGGATTATTATGAGGGACATATACTTTTTAATGGAATTATGCATTTTAGTTTACTTCTTTTGTCCCAAGATGGCATATGGCACTAAATGGGGTAGTCTTACCACCCACTAAACTTACTTGCTATGGGGAATCCAAATATTGGTCCTGTAATAAGGACAGGCCATTGATTTCAGGTGGGATGATGGGGGTCATTGTAGTGTTGCATGGAAGTGAATCAAGTCCCAGTAGTATCATGTGCTGTAAATAATCTTGCTTTTTGGGACCCTCTGAAACATTTGTGTTTTTGCTGTAGTAGTGGATGCATGTAATTGAAAACATGCAGAATTAATAGGGCTTCCATGCAAAAAAGGAAGTAAGAGGCATGTGGTGCAAAGTAGTAGGACTCCCCTCTTTTAGCATCAGAGAGAGCCTAACGCAGGGCATAAAAATGGTGAAAAAAGCATATGGTTGACTGAGAGCTGGGCTGATGATGGTCTAATGTTCTATCAGTAAGTGGTATGATTCCAAGTTGTTGCTTCAGTAGGCATTATTACTATTAGGGCATGCTATAGAGATTTGTCCGGTGTAGGTTCTCCTTCTCCCAGGATATCCAGGTCTATTGAGACATCCTATAGAGGTGTAGAAAACCCAAGATAAAAACAAAAAGCAAATACCCTGCTGTAACTAAATGTCAATAGTGCATGAAAATAATATAGGGTGCTTAGTGCCCTTATCCACAAGTGTCACTTGACAAATGGTAAGGTTTTCATGTTAGAGGTTAGAACCATCCCATGGGGTCACTGTGACCTGGTAGGATGGCTTTTTCATTTTTTTTTTTTTTTTTATCAATTATTAATGATGCATGAACGTGCACGGATATCTTGTTATCCGAGTATGTTGAGCGTACTCGAATAATGTTTGAGTCCCGGCAGCTGCATGTTCTGCGGCTGTTGGGGTATGTTCACATTTGCGTTGTTGTGTGTTGCGTCGGCAACGCATGCACAACGCATGGTTTTGTGATGCATGCGTCCATTTTTGGCTTGCTTTTGGACGAAAAAAAAATGCAACTTGCTGCGTCCTCAGCGCCCTGACGCTTGCGCCAAAAAAGACGCATGCGCCAAAAAAGACGCATGCGTCACAAAACGCAAGACAACGCATGTCCATGCGCCCCCCATGTTAAATATAGGGGCGCATGACGCATGCGTCGCCGCGGCTGCGCCCGACGCAACGCTAATGTGAACGTAGCCTTAGATAGGCAATCCACGCAGCATGTATTGCAGCTAACAGCTGCAGGGACTCAAACATGTTATTCGAGCATGCCCAAGATACTCTTATAATACGTTATCTGAGCACGTTTGCTCATTACTAATAATTTTGATTTAAAAAAGATAAAGCCATTGTATCACCTCACGATGACCCTACTTGTGACAGTCCTAACCACTAATATTAAAACCTTACCATTTGTCAAGTGACGTGTGTGGATAACGGCACTAAGCACCCTAAATTATTTTCATGCACTATTGCTGTTTATTTGCTGCAGGGTGTTTGCTTTTTATGTTTTTTTTATCTCGAGTTTTGTCTGCTTAGTGGCCAGTGTGAACATATGCTTACATGCTGCATGCACATCAACTTATATTCCAGTTCATCTATTCAGGTGTTGTCATATAGAGATGTGAATGATGTCAGCTCTCCTTCTCCCAGGATGTCTATGTCTATTAGGACGTCCTATAGAGGTGTGCCCGGTGTCTGGACCTCTTCTCCCAGGATATCCAGGTCTATTAGGACGTCTTATAGAGGTGTGCCCGGTGTCTGCACCTCTTCTTCCAGGATATCCAGGTCTAATAGGACGTCTTATAGAGGTGTGCTCGGTGTCTGCACCTCTTCTTCCAGGATATCCAGGTCTAATAGGACGTCTTATAGAGGTGTGCCCGGTGTCTGGACCTCTTCTCCCAGGATATCCAGGTCTATTAGGATGTCTTATAGAGGTGTGCCCGGTGTCTGCACCTCTTCTCCCATGATATCCAGGTCTATTAGGATGTCCTATAGAGGTGTGCCCGGTGTCTGGACCTCTTCTCCCAGGATATCCAGGTCTATTAGGATGTCTTATAGAGGTGTGCCCGGTGTCTGGACCTCTTCTCCCAGGATATCCAGGTCTATTAGGATGTCCTATAGAGGTGTGCACGGTGTCTGGACCTCTTCTCCCAGGATATCCAGGTCTATTAGGATGTCCTATAGAGGTGTGCCCGGTGTCTGGACCTCTTCTCCCAGGATATCCAGGTCTATTAGGATGTCCTATAGAGGTGTGCCCGGTGTCTGGACCTCTTCTCCCAGGATATCCAGGTCTATTAGGATGTCCTATAGAGGTCTGCCCGGTGTCGGCTCCTCCTCTTACAGGATATCCAGGTCTACTAGGACGTCCTATAGGGGTGTACCCGGTGTCTGCACCTCTTTTCCCAGGATATCCAGATCTTGATGATTACATTTCACTGTTCATATCCTGGTGTCAGCTTGGCATGCTGGTATTGTTATGTTACTCTCTCACAGCTCAGGCTGTGGCTGAACGATTAGTCACAGGCTGTCAGGTTTGAGGGATTTTTCTTTTCAACGGCTTTATAAATTAATGCCGGATTCTCAGTGTCTCCATGTTCTTTCCTGTTTAACATGAGTCTATTGTCTCAGCATAAATTGGCATTTTCCTGTGTTCTTTTGCATGAAGTTATAAATGCTGGCAGCGCCCATGTTATTGGAAGGACGATTCTTCAGTTTCCAAGGAATTGACCTGAAACTCTTCCCGCTAGACACCTCCAGATATAAAAATTTTGCTCTAAATAGAAGTCCTTAAGTCGTCGTCCTCTGAATTTGAGCAAAGCGTGGTACTCCTATCTATAGGAATGCTGGGTGACTGCTAATAATGGTTGTGAACTAGCTCTCCTAGCCTTCTGAATGACAAATCCACCTAGTAATGATGTAATTGCTCCACAACAAGGCTAACTATGGTTGCACCTATAGTTCTTGCTCTAATAAAGCTTAAATAAAAAAAAAAAACTAAAGCAATTCTGCAAATCACTTTTATTTGGTAACTACAGCTGCTACATAGTTCTATGTTCCCATGGTTACAGACTACAGATAAACCCCGTGTAGTCTGATTCTGCAGTCGTGTGTTAGGTTTTGCTCACTTGTGTTGTGACCTCTGTTATCAACAGAAGCTGTGAGGCTGTGCTGGATCCATCATTGACTTACAATAGGTCTTGTTGCGGTTTCCCTCATTTTGTCAGAAGGATACAGTCACCCACAGTGTTATTCTTGCTTACTGATGTGATATAACTGCCTACATGGAGCCTACGGCACAAGTATGAGTATACTATAGTCTGCTCTTTGTAAATATCAAGGAATTGGGAGAGAAAGGATGGAACAATGCCGGAGGTATAGTATTTGTCTGTTTGTAACAAGGGAGACGCATAGCTCTGCATGGGAGCTGTGCACATTAGGTTATAGGAAAGTAAAGGGGTTGTCCACTACTAATAAACTTAATAAAAAAAAAAAAAAAATGAGCCCAACACGCTGCAAATTTTTTTGGATGTACTGTCCTACCGGACATCTGTTTCTCCAAATTGGAACAGTCTCCTAATCCGATCTTCTGTCTCAGACAGAATGGGGCTTTGAGTGGTCTCTTCCTCCACCTGATGCCCCCTTCTGGAATAGGAAGCCAGAAGACCGGGGGGTAATGGTGGTGATGGGACCAGTACATATGTATAGCGTGTTGTGTGTGGTTTTTTTGTTTTGTTTTTTCTTTTGTGCAGGGAGGGGGGTTTTGAGCTTTGCCATGGGCCCATCTGTAAAGTTTATTAGTGATGGATGTACACTTTTAGGGAGTATTCCCATCTAAGACATTTGTCATATCCATGAAAGAGGGTCCCCTAGCACGGCGTCTAGCAGGCTGCTGTCAGTGGAGACTTGGCCTTGTATGTGCGTCTCCATCTGTTAGTTTCTGTTGAAGTTCAAGAAATCGAACAGTCTTCCTCCATTTTGCTTTCTTTTTAGCCACTTCTCATTTCACAGCGGCCACAATATAGGAATCCAAGGACCACCTTCCCGAGAAGGGTAGGGCCTGCATATATCAGATACTTATGGTATATTCGGCACCTGTTTTGGGTGTCAACTGCAGCAAAAAAGTCACAAATTATGACATGGGCCACATTTGCAAAACAAAAATGTGGCTTTTATTTACTTGCCAAATGAAAAAGAAAAAAACATTTAAATGTAACATATTATATTAAATTAATATAAATAAAAATGGCCTGAGAATGGCTCCAATTGTGGCTCAAATTTTTGTCTGTTCAGATCTGGTATAGTGATGATTCTCAGACAATCCTGCATGTGCTTTTTAATAAAAAAAATAAAATAAAATAACACATTCCCATCTTAGTAATTGGGCCATGGCGATTATGTAAACAAGTGTGCCATTTAGGAGAGCTGCCTGACGACCTGTTTGGAAGATATAAGAGCAGCCATATTAATTGTCACCCAGTTTTCCCATAAATGGCTGAATAAAACGTGACAAGAGAGGATGTTGGTGACTTATTTACTGGGGATTAGCGATGGTCTGATTGCTTCTCACAGATCAGAGTAGGGCTCTGTTCACACTGACGTTGTGGGTTTTGTTTGTACAGGAATCAATTCTTGTAGATAAATGATGGCGGTGATAAAAGCCAGTGTGGGCAGATTTATTGTGCTCAGTGGTCCGCGTGGGCCAGATCCAGCACTCTGATATCTATCTTTGGCTTTTAATAATCGATTCCTGGAATTAGCCACCTGTATAATATGTATAATCTACATAGATCACCAGATGCTCCGTATCTTCCATTAAATTGAGTGTTCATTTTAGATGTTTCTTAACCATCCCCATCTGTTTTACCCGCCTCGTGAACATACCTTTAGCCACTTGTGGGCCCTGGTAAGGCCGCTCCCTGCAGGGATTCCTCTGTCATACCTCCCAACCAGTCCAACCTGTCAGTTCCCGTGTGTCTTTTTACCATTACTGAACTGTTTATTTAGTTGACATGAAATCTCCAAGGACACGTTTCTCTTTATACACAAGGGTTTTATATGTGCCATTTCTGACATTCCTCCGGGGTCACCGACCACTTTTGCCCCAAGCGAAATACCAATATGTACTACCATGTATCCTGAATACATGTCTGTTTTTCCCCTATTTGCACTATAGTACATCTATCTATCTATCGTTTCCTGTTGTCAGATACATCAAGCAGTAACAATAAATGTCAGCCATTGCTCACTGTTATCAGCCCTTGATTTTATGGTTCATCACTGAGAATTGGGGACAAGAAGTGAATAAAAATCACAATCATAAGTGTGGAGGGCCTCCAGAAACATATACTGCAGGGCAAGTGGCCCTTTACCAGCAGATTCTCACGTTTCCATTTTTCCATGCCTGGTAAATTTAGTGCTATGTCCATTAGGCTGTAATCTGCCTATTATCTGCTGTCTGTTGCTTGTCATTCTAAGATTTTGTAGTTCTATATTGTTCAATAAATGCTGGGATTAGTTTGTAGCAAGGTCATCCCCTGACAGCTCTGACAAGTTTTCCACCTTTGGGTATTCACTGACAGCACGCATAGATCTTATTGTAGGGTGTAATCCCAGTCCTGGGCCCTGACCATTTCTCGCCACAATTTGTGGAGCTGTGACTTGAGCTCTGAAGTGTGCTGCATTTTATAAATTCCCCCCCCCAAATCATTGACTTTATACCGACGTGCTGACTGTTAGATCTGAGCTATTATGTCAGGAGTGCTGCAGGGGTCACATTAACCTTCTGTTGGATGGACCCCACGTATCCGGTTTCTACTTTCCCATGGTATTGGTCAGCTTCATAGCGGAAGTAGTGATGGGGATACATATGGCACTGCGGACATGATGAGGAGGTTCATGGGAAGGCTGTATTATGTGTGTGCATGTAGATTATGTATATTTACCTCGCTCTAGAATAGTATACAACAAGCTCATAAGTTAGTACTCCATCTCGTGCTCATAAATAGTACTGCAGTAGTTCATGCCGATGGAAATTGGGAGATGGCTCAGGTTGATTTTGACCTTGTAGTCTTTTTAAACACTTTTCTGGATATAGGTGAACCCACATCTGTCTTGAGAATGGGGTCTCGTTGCCCTTGCACTCATTTATATAGAGGTGTTTCTATAGGAGCTCCAAAAAATAACACAAGATGATCTCCGCTGGATAGGATAGGTTCCAGAAACCTTTCTCTTAAAGGGTTATTGCCACTTGGGGGATATATGGCTTGTATTCATAGGATATATGTATTACTTTTAGGGCCCCCACGTGTCTCAAGAATAGAGATCACCTTACCTATGGCAGAAAATGAAAATGGAGTTGGCCGTGTGCACAGTCCATTCACTTCTATGGGAGTCATAGAAACATATGAGCAAGCGTGATAACAAAAGGTAAATGGCAGAAATACATGCCCTTTAACATACAGACAACGATTGCCATGTATATACGTATATTACATTTTTTCCCCATGACGTGAGCTCTGTACGCTTTGTATCTGACTCCCTCACATTTTTACCCATTAGGATAAGTGACTCCTTTCCGTAGTCATTCTAGTGGCAGACAATGTGAATTGGCGCTGTAGAGACTGCTCTCCACCTGTGTGCTCCTTTGTCTCCATGTAATCCCAGAAACAAGGCACAATGTTCACTGTCCCGCCGGCTGCAGCTTATTCTCCGGGAACAATGTCTGCTGCCTTGTGATGGGCTGATTACAGAGCGCAGCCGATGGCCTCCCCACTAATTGTAGGGTTCAGCTCGCCGCACTTATTTATCTAATTAAGAGCTCAGCTTCCAAAGCAAACGGAATCAGGATGTTCCGGTCCAGGGGGAACCCATAGGGAGAACTGGTAAATGATCTAACATTGCCATAGAAAATAATTTTTATTCTGTGTGTCTGCCTGCGGAGCTGTGGAAATACATGAGGTGGAGGGGTATAGGCTTATACTCCATGAGAGGAGTCTCTTAAACAAGGTGGTAGTAACATTATCTGACGCGAGCAGAATAATTAACCAATATGGCTGCCATTGGAGACCCCAATAACATGACTGACCCAGATACCTGAATGGAAACTATTTGCCAATTATGCAGAGGTGACAACCACTGGAAAAATAGTAGAGATAAGTGGATATTCTTTCTCCTACTGTGGGGTTAATCTACCATCTGGTGTCCTTTTGGCCCCAAAAACCACAAAGCACTTAGAAACCAGTAAGTGTAAATCCAGTGGCTGAGGCAAAGCAAGGTCATCAAGCAGATAGCGCTGTATGGTTAGTGTGCCACGTGTACCCGGGCATTTAACTGATAAGCCTCTTACAGATCTGTGCTGACGAGCGCTGGAGAAGGATCCTCCATGGTACATGGCAATATATCACTAGGTACATTACATCATGGGGGCTTTAAAGCGAAGCTGCCAGCATGATTTGGCAGTATAAAGTAAAGACATGGCCATAATCTCGCTGTTATACAGATTAATTTGGTAAAGAAATCCTCTTATTTTTGTTGTTGTTGCTCTGAGATTTCAGTGCAAAGGACGCGGGACTGCGCACTGTGACTTCTCCTCCTGCACCGACCCCTCCGCCTGCCTCTGATGTTTGGATTGTCTGCTCACACAACCCACGGCGACATTTTATTGTTGACTAGCCAGGAAATCAATCTCCATCTACAGCAATGACTGCTCTGGCACCAGCCTTCATACAAGGCGCAGGTCACTGAAAAAATCAATGACCTGTCATTCAGATACCAGAGGCAGGCGGAGGGGCAGGAGGAAAAGACACAGTGCACAGTCCCGCCCCCATGCACCATTACCAGAAAATGTCAAATCCGGATTATAAAATAACAAGTGAGTTTCTTCACCAAAGAGATCAAATTAGTCTGTAGAACAGCGACATTATGGCCATGTGTTCTATTTACACTGCAAAATCGTGCTGAGAATTTCTCTTTAAAACCCATCCTGCTTGTTATTGAGATACATATCACATGTAACAGACTTGGATACACCAGATCCACAGATAGCAGCAGCAGCATCATCATTATTTTGCTTTGCTTATATAGCTTGTCATCACTTTACCCATTGGGGCTCACAGTCTAACTTTCCTATAAGTATGTCTTAGGATCATATAGGATAAGATTAGATACATTATCACATGTAACAGGCCTAGATACACAAGATCGTCAGACAATATCACGCAGGATATAGTTAGATACACGGCTCAGCAGCAGTATCACACAGGATAGGGCTAGATACACAGCTCAGCAAACAGTATCACGCAGGATAGGATTAGATACATGGCTCAGACGAGTACTAAACCGTATAGGATTAGATACATCATACATGATAGGATTAGATACCGCAGCTCAGTGAACAGAACACACAAGATGGCATTATATACTTGATAGGATTAGATGTAAAGCTTGGCACACAGTATCGCATGTGATCGGATTAGATACATCATACAGCAGGCAGGGTAGTGTGAATGACCTCATTTTGCTCCAGAGATTTTGCACACACTGATAGAATGTCATACTTCTAACAATATTTGTGCCAGAAGGGTTAAGAATTTCCTGCTGTGTTTTGCGGAAATATTTTGGCTACTTTGACTACATTTTTTTATTTACCGTACTTGTTTTACAAGCATTTGTATACTTGTAGCAATGTGTTGTGCCTGCTTGATGTGGAAAAGTGAAAATTCATACGTAATTTAAAAAAAAATTTACAAAATGAGCAGAATATTGTTACTTAGCTGGGGTTGTGGATCATGACATTTGCTTTCATACCTTCTTGACTCATTCACTTGGGATACGAAAACCTTTTGATGTCCATTTTGACCTCCTTCACACCAGGGCTGTGAAGTCAGTGTCCATTTTGGTGGAGTTTTAGTGGGTATAAAATGTACCGACTCCTAAAATATATAGTAAATTGGGTACAGTAGTACAATGCAGGATGTGCTGTAAATGTTTTCTAATGAATTTGAGAAAATTATGAAATGTCCTATAAATGTCTGTTCTTGATGTAAGGATCTGGGCTTTTAGATGAGCTTAATCTGTGCTGCACTTTATGTATAAGTCAGTAGTGACCAGTTCTGTGGGGTCGGAGGTGAGCTGAATCTGTGCTGCACTTTATGTATAAGTCAGTAGTGACCAGTTCTGTGGGGTCGGAGGTGACCTGAATCTGTGCTGCACTTTATGTACATGTCAGTAGTGACCAGTGCTGTGGGGTCGTAGATGAGATGAATCTGTGCTGCACTTTATGTACATGCTCAGTGCTCAGTAGTGATCAGTGCTGTGGGGTCGTAGATGAGATGAATCTGTGCTGCACTTTATGTACATGTCAGTAGTGACCAGTGCTGTGGAGTCGTAGATGAGATGAATCTGTGCTGCACTTTATGTACATGTCAGTAGTGACCAGTGCTGTGGAGTCGTAGATGAGATGAATCTGTGCTGCACTTTATGTACATGTGACCAGTGCTGTGGAGTCGTAGATGAGATGAATCTGTGCTGCACTTTATGTACATGTTAATAGTGACCAATGCTGTGAAGTCGGGGAAACTGAGGAGTCTGAGGTTTGGCTTATCGACTCCACAGCTCTGCTTCACGTGTCTGTTTAAAACCGGTACAGGAAAAACAGTACCTGTGTTAATAGTTTGTTCTTTTGTGTTTTTTTTTTCCTGGTTTGTCAACAGAAAAATAAATGACAAAGCTTCTCCTATACTTTGCCATATTAAACAAAGATGGCACACGGATACCATCCATGTACTGTGTGTTTGACACAAACCCGTAGACTTCTAATGGCCTTTGGCATCTCTGCTCCCGGTAAAAAGCAGACTTCATAGGTTATAATGGGTACGTGTGGTATCCGCGAAAAGCTGATACAGCACATACTGCAAACACAGACATGTGAAGGAGGCCTCAGTGTGGAGGTTGCATCCTCATTAGTTCTGAGATACAGGGACTTTGCTACTTGGAGCTCTTCTTTAGTGTCAGTGATCTATTGTTTTGGAAGAGGTATGATCTGTACTAGAGGGCTGCAGTTTTATTTTTGGATTTCTATTCCCTTTTAGGGTATGTGCACACATCAGGATTTCTTGCAGAAATTTCCTGACAAAAAATGGACATTTCTGCCAGAAATCCACATGCGTTTTTGACGCGTTTTTTTTCGCGTTTTTCCCAATGCATTAAATAGTTAAAAAAATGCAAAAAATCTGCAAAATTAATTAACATGCTGCTTTTTTTTTTTTTTTTACCACGACACGTTTTTTTCGCGGAAAAACGCATCATGTGCACAAAAATTGCAGAATGCATTCTAAATGATAGGATGCATATGTCTGCGTTTTTAATGCGTTTTTATTGCGAAAACATGCAAAAAAACACGAACGTGTGCACATACCCTTAGTCGTTTTGGATTTTAGGGGGTCAGACTCCTGGCTGTTGGTCATACAGATGCTGTAGGACAGGAGGAGTGAGATTGTGTCTTATTTTATCCTTTCTGATCTGGCTAAATCCTGGATGACGTCACTCTCATGGCCTTCATCAGCTCTGGTCTAGCTCTGCCCTCTTATATATTACGTCTTTCTAATACTGAAAGCCCCATGGCCGCAGATGTTTGTCTATTCCAGATTAGTACTATTTTTACTAAAATATTTGTTTCCTCATTGCTAAACTGTGGAGCACTTAGTTATTTTCTATAGAGCGGCATGCACAAATGCCCCTCCATACAGACTAGTTAGTCTTTGATGTGGTCTTGAGGGTGGTGGACCACCGCTAAATGGTGGCCCGGGCATTGAGTAGGTGCTAAACATATCACTAGACAACTTGGTCTGCAGGCAAGTCATAGTTGCCATTCTGGAATTTAATAAAACCTAGTTTTTACCTAATCCCAAAGGGGATGGCGGTGGGCTCTACTGCATATCTAGGCAGACCTTCCATTGTGGAGTGGGTAGGCACCTGCAAATAGCACAATTTCCAGCATTTAGTCTTGGCATTCTCGCAGCACGGACCCACGGACGGCATACTGGAGCATTTCCAATCCCAGAGCTCATTACTAATTCCAAGAAAATTCCTGCGATGTCACTAGTCTTTAGCCAAAATTTACTGGCATTCATTAGTAAACCTAAGTGTATGTTTCCACGTTCAGGATTGCATCAGGATTTGGTCAGGATTTTATGCAGGTAAAATCCTGACCAAATCTGCACCTGAGGTCACTGGCAGGTCACCTGCGTTGTCCTTGCGTTGTATCTGCAATGTAAGGACATGCTGCGTTCTTAAAAGACGCACCGCATGTGCGTTTTCGTGGGTATGCCGCACTCGTCTTTTAATGCATAGTGGAGACCGGATTTCATGAAATCCCTACCACTATGCTGTAACATCTGGACGCTGCGTGTTTGACGCTGCGGCTCTACGCAGCGTCAAACACGCAGCGTTTCCTGAACGTGGAAACATTCCCTGATTCTCCCATTATCACTGGTGTTGCAAAGCGGGCATTGTAAGGAGGGGTAGTCCCCTTGACTGTGCATGCAGGAGCTGTTCAGTCCCAGGTGCCATGGCGTTTCTTGTAGTTTGTCCCCCATTGAGTTGAATGGTTAGCATTAGCACCCTTGTGACTCTTCCCCCATTACAGATCTGTGAGCGTTTGTTGTAATCTATCACCCAGATATGATTCTGACACCCGGTCTTATTTGGGTGTGGAAAGATGCAGGATCTCGTTAAGACAATAACACTCAACATTTGCTAATTGCTCAGTGTTAGTTTGCAGTCGCAGGATCTGCTACGTTTCTCCGCCAGGAGGGGGATATTCCCTGGATATTGCAGTCAATGGTTTCAGTATATCGGAGCCTAAGGGTATGTTCACACGTTCAGGATTTCCATCCTTTTTTTTTCAGGACAGTTTTTTTTTAAAAACTGCAGCTCTTGGCAGAAAACGCAGGTACTTTTTTTGATGCGTTTTTTGATAAGTTTTTTTATCCTTTTTTTATGCAGTTTTCTATGCAGAGACTGTGTGTTTCCTAGGAAGCTTTTTAGGGCTAAAATGGCTGAAAATACCCTACCCCTACCCCTACCCCTACCCCTAACCCTACCCCTAACCCTACCCCTAACCCTACCCCTAACCCTAACCCTACCCCTACCCCTATTCTAACCTTAGTGAAAAAAAAAAAAAAATTCTGAATTTTTTTTATTGTCCCTACCAATGGGGGTGACAAAGTGGGGGGGGGTGTCATTTACTATTTTTTTATTTTGATCACTGAGATAGGTTATATCTCAGTGATCAAAATGCACTTTGGAGCGAATCTGCCGGCCGGCAGATTCGGCGGGCGCACTGCGCATGCGCCCGCCATTTTGCAAGATGGCGGCGCCCAGGGAGAAGACGGCCGGACGGACACCGGGACGCCGGGTAAGTATAAGGGGTGGAGATTAGGGCACGGGGGGGGGCATCGGAGCACGGGGGGGGGGGGCATCGGAGCACGGGGGGCGGGATCGGAGCACGGGGGGGCAGCCACACTCCGCCCACGCACTTCCGCCCGCTCCCCCGCACTTCCTGCTGCAGTGGTTCTGCACATCAAATCGCAGTAAAACCCGCAGATATATTTTTGATCTGCGGGTTTTACTGCGATTTTGACCTCACAATGGAGGTCTATGGGTGCAGAACCGCTGCGGTTCAGGAAAAAGAAGTGACATGCTCCTTCTTTTTTGCCGCAGCTATTCTGCGCGGCTTTTTAAACGAAATTACGGATCATGTGCACAGCAGTGACTGTTTTCCATAGGGTTACATTGTTATGTACCCTGCATGGAAAACAGCTGCGGAACCGCAGCGGCAAAACCGCTGCGGTTCCGCAGTAAAAAACGCACTGTGTGAACATGGCCTAATTGTACACAGACAGTGACGGAGTATCTGCAGCAGGTCAGCGCTTTCACGACTGTAACGATCCAGGCTCCTGCGGGGGTTCAGCATGGGTCCTGCATTTCTTCATTTCCTTGCTGGGCTCAGCAGACAAAATCTCCCATATAAATGGTCGATTAAGTAATCCAATCCTGCAGTTAAGGATAAAAATATTATGTAGAGAAGCACAGTTTCCACTAATCAAAGGGGAACGCTGATAAAAAAAAAAAAATAGTAATAAAATTAGTATTTTTCTGCATTATCACTTTCTTTCTGAACTGCAGTCTTTCTTCCTTTCAGCTGCTTTGTTCAGTCATGAGGCTCCTTGTTTGCTTCCATTTACACGGTATATGACAAGAGAAACTCCCGAATTACTGTAGGAGCTGGATGGATGCCAAACAGTGGCAACGGTCACCCACATGCTATCATGGCATTCGCTTTATGTTGTATGATGGTAGCTGAAGGCTTCAGTATTTCATCTCATCACTCCATCTGCTGATGTGGCATTCTTTCATCAGGTATCTCCTAAGGCCGGTTTCACACGTCAGTGGCTCCGGTACGTGAGGTGACCGTTTCCTCACGTACCGGAGCCACTGACACACGTAGACCCATTAAAATCTGTGCAGATGTCATTGATTTTTTTTTTTTTTTTGCGGACCGTGTCTCCGTGTGCCAAACACGGAGACATGTCAGTGTTCGTGGGAGCGCACGTATTACACGGTCCCATTAAAGTCAATGGGTCCGTGTAAAACACATACCGCACACGGACATTGTCCGTGTGCAGTCCGTGTGCCGTGCAGGAGACAGCGCTCCAGTAAGGGCTGTCCCCCCACATGGGGTGGGGACATGGACCTTTATTTTATACACGATAAACTTAAAAAAAAAAAAAAAAAAGGATTATTCATATCTTCTCTGCAGCAAACGCTGCTGCACAGAAGATATTAATCGCGGTTTCAGCACGATGCAGGGGACAGCGCTAAACTTTAGCGCTGTCTCCTGCACGCTCCATGTGGTACCCAGTGGGCACACGGGCGGCACACGTGTGCCACACTGATGTGCCACATAAACGCAGGGGCACACGGATAATTCCGGTACCGATTTTTTTCCGGTACCGGAATTATCTGGACGTGTGGGACTGCCCTTAGGCAGTGTTCCCCCAACTCCGGTCCTCAAGAGCCCCCAACACATCATGTTTTCAGGATTTCCTTAGTATGGCCCAGTTGATGGAATTATTACCTGTGCAGGTCCTGTAATTATCACGTGGGCAATACTAAAGAAATCCTGAAAACATGACCTGCTGGTGGCTCTTGAGGACCTGAGTTAGGGAACACTGATCTAAGGAATAGCATAGTCTCTTTTTTGTGGGGTACTGCTTTAACTAGAATTGAGCAAAATGATTTGCAGGACCCTGGTCCAGTGGCCCCATCAATGGCCATCAGACTAGAGCCCTGGGAACCTTCTCCTACCTGCTGGCATTCCTGGTACCTCTTCTGATTTGTAGGCCTGGCACAATGTCTTTATTGTGGCAAGATATATACTGTACAAGCCATAATCATCAACAGAAATAAACACGTGAAATGGATCACTCTGTTTTTAATGACTCTATATAATGAGTTTCACTTTTTGTATTGAAGAACTGAAATAAATTATCTTTTTGATGATATTCTAATTTAGTGAGAAGCACTTGTACATGACATGCCAAGCCTAGCATTCAGAAGTGACACCATGGATGCCAACCGGTAGGAGAAGGTTTGCAGGGCTCTCTGGTCCTTCTGTTAAAACTACCAACATGGCTACTGGACCAGGGTCCTTTCATATCTTTTGCTCAACTCTAATACTATTGTACACCAGCTGAGTGGAGACACAAATGACACATTTGGATTTATCCTTGGCTAGTGTCACCCTATGGAAGTATTTTGCATGTACACTGGAAACCTTCCTGGCTTACACATTAAATGGGGCGTTGATTTGGGCAGTACGATGGCTTGTACTGTGATTAAAAACACGCTGGAGGTATGTGGCTGAGACCCAGTGCCGAAGAATGATAATATGTGTAATGTAGTCTAAGCAAGCACTAGATCATGGATCTCTTGGTCAGTATGGTGGTCTGTATTGGTGCATCTACACCTGCTGTCCACTGCTGCTTTATGCAACCTGAGCAGCGTTTTTCAGCAACTTTCTCCAGGTATTTAGTGAGTTCCCAGTGTACTGATCCCAGTCTTCCCATAGCTGCTTGCATATTTTAGCGTGCTGGCCCCTCCGTCTTGATCGCATGGCATCTCGTGCTTAAGAGGCCGCACTTACCGCCACCTGAAGTGCTGTTTTCATTGTAATGTTTAACATTTTATTCAAGTGGATCCAGGTTTTATCAGCAATTACTCTAGTAAACACCCAGGATAAGTGGAGCACACTGCCCAATGAAATACTTCATAATATGCTGCTCCGCAAGCCCAAGGCCTGAGAAGTGCACAGTGATCACTATGTCCTCATGACCTAAAGGGCCATGCACCTGTAGAGCATGTTCTTGTATAGTGACCTGAGCTGATGCAGGATACGTGTCATGGATAGTTGCTGTGGTGTATATGGTATCCGTGACCACAGCTGAGGTTGATGGTTGGGGATGTAGTAACTCACAGTTGTAATGCCGCAGGTGTCTACAAATTTAGCCAAATACAATGCATTTTGGGCAGGTCGCGTTCTGGGTGCAGGCACCTTATTACGTTTTTCTCTGAGGCCTCCTCCTACTGTTCACATCATGCATTTTGTTTTGGCCCTGTGACTTAAGCAGGAAAGTGTTTCCTGTCCAAATCACGTTGCCCTGTTCACCGCGCCCTCTTTATATATGAGGACTACACCCTGCATTTCACAGGCTTACACCCAGGTGTACTGCTTTGTGTCAGACCCGTCCTGGATGGAGCTGGGCACTTAGGCGAGAGAGGTGCACCTGATTCTCCTTCTAACCAGTGTCCACCATATGTTACATTGTATAGGATTTTTACATGTGAAAACAAGTGAAATAAACTTCCTTTTATACAATATATTAAGGTTCAGAAACCCTGCTTATTCTGCATTTCAGAGCAGAAATGTACCCAGTAGTCCAATTACCCAATAGCTTGATGAAATGCTGTGCCGTCTCTGCTAGGCTGATACTAATGCCCTGGCTGAGATGGCATCAGCACCAACAATACTGGCATTTCTTATACTAGATCAATATATACACACTGCATTATTGTATTATGACCAAGTATCTAATAGTTAGCAAATCTCCAGTCCTTACAGACCTGTGCAAATGCTTTAGGGTGGTATGGAAAAAATGCTGCAAACTAAAGGTACCGTCACACTGAACGATATCGCTAGCGATCCGTGACGTTGCAGCGTCCTGGCTAGCGATATCGTTGAGTTTGACAGGCAGCAGCAATCAGGATCCTGCTGTGCCATCGTTGGTCGGAGCAGAAAGTCCAGAACTTTATTTCGTCGCTGGACTCCCGCAGACATCGCTGAATCGGCGTGTGTGACGCCGATTCAGCGATGCCTTCACTGGTATCCAGGGTAAACATTGGGTTACTAAGCGCAGGGTCGTGCTTAGTAACCCGATGTTTACCCTGGTTACCAGCGTAAACGTTAAAAAAACCAAACACTTCATACTTGCATTCCGGTGTCTGTCCCCCGGCGCTGTGCTTCTCTGCACTGTGTAAAGCGCCGGCCGGAAAGCAGAGCACAGCGGTGACGTCACCGCTGTGCTTTCCGGCCGGCGCTCAGTCAGTGCAGAGAAGCACAGCGCCGGGGGACAGACACCGGAATGTAAGTATGTAGTGTTTGGTTTTTTTTACGTTTACGCTGGTAACCAGGGTAAACATCGGGTTACTAAGCGCGGCCCTGCGCTTAGTAACCCAATGTTTACCCTGGTTACCAGGGGACTTCGCATAGTTGGTCGCTGGAGAGCTGTCTGTGTGACAGCTCTCCAGCGACCACACAGCGACGCTGCAGGGATCGTTGTCTAGATCGCTGCAGCGTCGCTAAATGTGACGGTACCTTAAGAAGCTTTTCAAAATAGAAGTGTTAACAGATTAATTAAAAAAAGTGAATGAACAAAAGAGAAATTTAAATCCCATCAGTCTTTGGTGACCGCCCGTCTCCTCCATTGTCAATATCTGTTGACCACCTTTTGCCTCAATCATCAGTATCTGGTAACTGCCCGTGACTAGTCATCTCCATCATTAGTATTTGGTGATCACCTGTCGCCTTCTTCATCACTTCTCAGCGCTTGTACACAGTTTATAAACAAGCTCAGTAGGAGTTTGTTCCAAACATCTTGAAGAAGTGACCCCAGATCTTCTGTGTATGAGGCTTGTGTAGATCCCTCTGTCTCTTCATGTGACCCCAGCCAGACTGGATGATGTGACATCAGGGCTCTGAGGGGCCACATCATTACTTCCAGGAGTCCTTGTTAATGACATTGGCTGGGTGTTTGGGGTCATTCTGCTGCAGAATACATTTAGAGACCATCAGACCCCTCACTGATGATATTACATAATGGATAAGTATCTGCCTGTATCTTGTATTGAGAGCACCGTTAGTCCTGATCCAATCTCCAACTCCATTTGCTGAAAGACAGTCTTAAATTTTCAGGACCCTCCATTAGGCATCACAGTTCATGCTAATCTTCATTGTTGTGCCGTGCTCCAGCTTTTCACAAAAAAACTGCTTCTGTTATAGCCGAATAGTTCGCATTTTACTCGCCCCATCCAGAAAACCTGCTGACACTTTCTGCACCCCAGTTTCTATGCTTTCATGCATAGCTGAGTCATTTAGACTTGTTTCCATTTGGTAGGTATAAAAAGATGACTTTTCTGAACGGTGGATGGGTGTAGCTGAGTCCCACTGTTTTCTGCCTGTTCTGAGCTGATGGCACTGCTGGACATCTTCTTGATGTTTTTCATCTACTGCACTAAGTTTCCTTGGCTGACCACTACATCTACTGTCTTAACCATTGCCCATTTCTTACTGCCCTCAATAGTGCGAAATATAGAATGACAATTATCTATCACATAATATAACCAGGGAGGCATCTATTTGGCTCCAAATGTATTAGTAACATAGTAACATAGTTAGTAAGGCCGAAAAAAGACATTTGTCCATCCAGTTCAGCCTATATTCCATCATAATAAATCCCCAGATCTACGTCCTTCTACAGAACCTAATTGTATGATACAATTATTCTTCAGGAAAACGAGGAGTCCTGAAAGTGATGTGGCCCCCCACTGAACCCTGATCTCCACAACACCGAGGCTGTGTGGAATTGAATGAAGAGACAGAAGGATTTTACCAAATCTACAATCGTGACTTCTTTTTGCAGAGGCATAAAAAACATCTTTATTGTAAACTACTAAAAAGACATATAAAATCAGTATCACAATAATCAACACGAATTGGAGAAACAAATACAGGAAACAACGAAGCGCATACACCTGGGAAGTATAGCGTATAATACATTGTATAGTCCATATGAAATCCGTAAAATACAAAAAAGTATTATGCCAGAAAAAAGTGTCCGTATGGAAAGTAAAAAGTGCTGAGTAACATAGTAACATAGTTAGTAAGGCCGAAAAAAGACATTTGTCCATCCAGTTCAGCCTATATTCCATCATAATAAATACCCAGATCTACGTCCTTCTACAGAACCTAATAATTGTATGATACAATATTGTTCTGCTCCAGGAAGACATCCAGGCCTCTCTTGAACCCCTCGACTGAGTTCGCCATCTGACTGAGTTACGCATCTGAGTGATGCGTAAATAAGCGAATGACAATCCTGGATAGCATCATTCAATCTAGCAGCATATAGACCACACATTTAGTACTATTAGCAAAGGTAACATTACCTGCAGTGTATGAAACCAGGGACCCACCACACCCAACTCTCGCTTCCCAATGAAATGCTTCGTCGACCCCTTTTACATTTGACAAATACATGACATTTCTGTAAAGCAGCAATATTTTCATCGCTGATCCTTCTTTCTCCAGACTTATGCCCTTTACTACCAGGGAATTTCCTGGCCATTGATCCAAAATGTAAATGTTTTGCTCACTAAGCCACTTGGTTATCACATTTACCTGTGTCATGGTCTCCATTATGCTGGAAAAAAACATTGTTCATCAGCGAATTGCTCCTGGATTGTTGGGAGAAGATGCTTTTAAAGGATGGTTAGATCTCCTTCTTTATTCACGGCAGTATGCACATGAGTGCTCTCAGTATGCATTACTAGGACTCGTAACAGAATTCTCCCTTTTTTTAATTTTTTTATCTGCTGTCAGCATATCCAAAGCAATCAAATGCTCTTTGACATTCTTAATAATCCAATAAATGCTTTACTTGGGGTCAATTTTACAATTGGCAATGTTCTTGCTAGTAAAGCCCTTTTGATGTAGAGCAATGATGACTGCGTGTGTTTCCTTGGAGGCAACCATGATTAACAGAAGTAGACAATGATTTCCAACACCATTGCCTCTATTTGAATCAACCAATCAGCCTGACTGCTAAAGAGATCACTGAAATGATGTAAGCATGTCACTTTGTGGCAGGGCTGAAAATCAATGTAAATGGGGGTTTTGAGATTGTTAATTTTCATTGGAAGGAATGATTTATTTTTTTTTACATTTCATTTGATCATTCTTTATTATAATCTAGAGTTACTGAAAATTGCAACTATAAGGCTATGTGCACATGTTGCGGATTTTGCTGCAGATCTGCAGCTGCGAGTCCGCAGCAGCTTTCCATGCGTTTAAAGTACAGTGTAAACCTATGGAAAACGCAATCCGCAGTGCACATGCTGCGGAAAAAACCGCTCGGAAACGCTGCGGTTTACATTCCTCAGCATGTCAATTCTTTGTGCGGATTCCGCAGCGATTTCCACCTGCTCCATAATAGGAATCCACTGGTGGAATCCACACAAAATCCGCAGTAAATCCGCAGGTAAAACGCATTGCCTTTTACCTGCGGATTTCTAAAATCCACTGCGGAAAAATACGCAGAGCTCCTTTCTACGCGTGCACATGTCCTAAAGGCGTCAAAAATAAAAATATACCAATAAAAGTAAAATTGAGACATCAGTAGGTTGTGTTTTTGAATATCCATATTGAGGCTTGTTTCACACGTCAGTGTCTCCGGTACGTGAGGTGACAGTTTCCTCACGTACCGGAGACACTGACACACGTAGACACATGAAAATCAATGCATCTGTGCAGATGTCATTGATTTTTTGCGGACCGTGTCTCTGTGTGCCAAACATGGAGACATGTCAGTGTTCGTGGGAGCACACGTATTACATTGACCCATTAAAGTCAATGGGTCCATGTAAAACACGTACCGCACACGGACATTGTCCGTGTGCAGTCCGTGTGCAGTCCGTGTGCCGCGCAGGAGACAGCGCTACATTAAGCGCTGTCCCCCCCCACTGGTGCTGAAGCCGCGATTCATATCTTCCCTGCAGCAGCATTTGCTGCAGAGAACATATGAATAATAGTGTTTAAAATAAAGATCTATGTGCCCCCTGCTGTTCTGAAAATACTCACCCGGCTCGTTCCCTCGCCGGCGCTGCTTCCTGTTCTGGCCGCATCTTCTCCTGTATGCGGTCACGTGGGGCCGCTCATTTACAGTAATGAATATGCGGCTCCACCTCCCACAGGGGTGGAGCCGTATATTTATTACTGTAATCGGCGGCCCCACGTGACCGCACACAGGAGAAGATGCGGCCGGAACAGGAAGCCGCGACAGCCAACGAGGGAGCTGGGTGAGTATTTTCAGAACAGGGGGGGGGGGGGCGGCGCACAGGGGGTGGGAGGGCGGTAGGGCACATAGATCTTTATTTTAAACACTATTATTCATATCTTCTCTGCAGCAAACGCTGCTGCAGGGAAGATATGAATTGCGGCTTCAGCACCAGATGCTGGTACGTGTGGTACCCAGCACGGTGCGTGTGGTACCCAGTGGGCACACGTGTGCCACACTGATGTGCCACAGAAACGTAGGGGCACACAGACACGGATAATTCCGGTACCGATTTTTTTCCGGTACTGGAATTATCTGGACGTGTGAAACCGGCCTGAATCAGGAGCCCCACATAATGCTCCATACAGTTCTTTATGGCCCCATAAGATGCTCCATATACAAATATGCCCCATATAATGCTCCATGCAGTTCTTTATGGCCCCATAGATGCCCCATATAATGCTCCATGCACATAATGCTCCATGCAGTTCTTTATGGCCCCATAGATGCCCCATATAATGCTCCATGCAGTTCTTTATGTCCCTATAGGTGCTGCATGCAGTTCTTTATGGCCCAATAGATGCCCCATATAATAATAATAATCTTTATTTTTATATAGCGCTAACATATTCCGCAGCGCTTTACAGTTTGCACACATTATCATCGCTGTCCCTGTTGGGGCTCACAATCTAAGTCTAAGTTCTTTATGGCCCCATATATGCTCCATATAACATTGTACCACATGTAGTGCTGCTGCACTAAAAAAAAAAAAATGACTCACCTCTCGTTGCTGCTCCTCAGCGTCCTGTCTCTCCGCACTGACTGTTCAGGCAGAGGGCAGCGTGCACACTAATACGTCATCGTGCCCTCTGACATGAACGGTCACTGCAGAGGATGCGGAAGACGGAGCGGCGGTGGAACAAGGGAAGGTAAATATTAACTACTCACCTGCTCCCAGCGCTGCGGTCCCTGCATGTCCCACGGTCTCCGGGCGCGGCAGCTTCTTCCTGTAGTGAGCGGTCACATGGTACCGCTCATTACAATAACGAATATGCGGCTCCACCCCTATGGAAGTGGAGTCCATATTCATTACTTTAATGAGCGGTACCAGTGACCGCTGAACAGGGGAAGAAGCTGCCGCGCCCGGAGACCTGGGACATGCAGGGACCGCGTCAGGAGCGCTGGGAGTAGGTGAGTATTTGACAGTCGTCACCCATCACTCGAGTATAAGCCGAGAGGGGCACTTGCAGCCCATTTTTTTGGGCTAAAAATCTCAGCTTATACTCGAGTATATACGGTAAATCTGTAGTCAGTTCTCCAAGATGTTTGGAACAACCTCCTGCCGAGTTGCTTCAAAAACTGTCTGTAGGGGACTGAGAAGTGATGTAGGTGACCATCGATCACCAAACTTGATGGCATTTGCATTTTTTTTTTGTTCATTCACTTTGTATTATGGTAATTGATTAAAAAAAAAACTATTCTACGTATGAAGCTTACAGCATTTTCTTTCCCACCTGCTGCAAACATACCCACCGTAGGACACTGTAAATTGTGGGCATATTGGTATTTTAGAGCATTCACCTCTTTTGTATAGTGAAATCATTACAAGCCAGATCTGTCACTCTGCTGCCAGCATAGCCTGGGTGGTAAAGACATCCTAGTGGTACTTGGGGATCAGGAAAAGGATCCAGCAGCCACATGACAGGATCCAGCGATGCTTCTCACACATCCCAAGGCTATAAGTGCAACCGATCAGGCGCTGATGCCGCCCTTACTAAGGCCTTGTACTCGCAAGGTGCAATTGTAGACTATCAATCTGTCTAAAACATCTGGAAAAGTTGAGGGGGGGAAAAAGGACTTAAAAAAGATCACAGAGAAAGTGGCGCTAAAAGTATGGGGAATAAGGCGCAGTTACTAAATCCACTAATGAGCCAATTACTCCAGAAAACTGGAGAGACAGCGATGATGAATAAGGGCCTTTTATGTTCCAGATTTACTTGTGAAAAATCTACAGCGGGAAACGATGGCAGAACAAATTAATGGGATTTTATAAAGTGTGATCTCTACGCTGTATTATCCTTCTGGGGATTCACTTGTAATGCACATTTTTCCATCGGTCCTATGCATGTCTGATGTTTGTAATACAGAAAGAGGATGAATCTGTTGCAGATTTTGACTTTCTTAATAAACTTAATGGTAAAATCTGCACCAAACCCCAAAATTTTGTTGAGTTTTCTGCAGATTGTCACAAGTTGCTGTGGGACCAAAGTGCAAGATAAAAGAAGAAAAAAAAAGCGCCAACCCTCGCCTCCCCAGTATTCGCTTTCTTGTGATGTTTCATTGCACATGGGGCGAGATGTCAGTGCAGGAGGCCAGGCTGTATGGAGGCCATCAGGTTGTAGGATATTAAGAAAGCAATTAATGTGTATTGCTTATTCATGCATCAGTTTTCAGAAAATTGTGCCAAAAACTGCAACATACAAGTCATATTAGGGTTATTTGTAATAAATACGGTTATTATTGGAATCAATGAAGTGACTAAATAGTGCTCTGATACTGCACTCCATGAATATCGCAATCATGGTGGGTCACAGTACATAGTATATGTTGTTTGATGAGCCGCCATTTTCTGGTGAAACTACAAATGTTTCAGTTCCCCTGTTGATGCGGCTGCTTGCTGTCAGTGAAGGGGCTGAAAACCAACTTTGATGATGTGCAGGTCCGTTCCCAGCACACTCTCCTATGAACCCCCTGTACAGATCATGTCAGGGTGGTGTTTTGTTCTTTTACAGAATCCAGGCTGCATTTTTATTTGGAGGCCATTGTTTTGATAAAGCGATGGGCACTGAGTCTCATAAAAGCCGCCTGCAGAAGCTGACCGTAATGTTGGAACAGTTGGCGTATGTTCACAAGGAGGTTTTTATTTTTATGTGGATTTTTCACGTTGACAAAATCCACATACAAAAAAAAAACTTTTCACCCCCCCCCCAAAAAAAAAAACAAAAAAACATGCATGATGTGGTAAGTGCATGTGGCTTTCAACGCTGTTTTGACCTGGTTGTTTTGATTTTTCAGCTCTTCTTTTAATTATATGGGGTGCAGTAAAGGAGTGTATGTTTTTTCACATTTCTGCGGGGAGGGGGGGGGCGACTTCAAAAGCTGTGATTAAAAACAAATGGATGCAGAAAATGCGCCAAAGATTATTATTTTTTTTTTATTTACCGTGCGGTGGAGAAAAAAAAGGGATGCAAAATGTGCTCTGTAGGTGAGGTTTTCCATCCAAATGAATGGGAAGCTTGTTGCAAGAAGATTAGATGCTGTTTTTACTTGGATTTGTGCATTAATTCTGCTCCAAAAAGTACCGTATTTAGGGAAAACTCCATGTGGACATGCACTTAGGATATGTGCACATTAGGTTTTTTTTCTGGGAATTTTACAGCACATTCTGTTCCGACATCCACCTCAAGTACTCTGAATTACGGTATGTTTCACGATTACAAAGAGAGATGCCTATAGTGATAGACAGGTGTGTTTTTTTTTTTTTGTTTTTTTCCAGCTTGGCAAAAAAAGTAAAGTCCATTCTCAAGGATTTTATGCACCAAACAGGGAGCGGGTATCTAAACTTTCCTAGTATGTTAGGGCAGGAGCTACTCCTTCTAGTTTGATCCTGGATTATCTTTGCTGATAACACCAGGTGACTGTAGTAGAGGACTTTCCTTCTGTGCATTCCTGATGTATGCCCAGGCACCGGGACCTGCTGCCACGTCAGCTAAGCAAAGCCTGATCTAGCGGACCGCCCTGCACAAACACTGCCGGATCACCTGTACGGCCGGATCACCTGTACGGCCGGATCACCTGTACGGCCGGATCACCTGTACGGCCGCCTCCGGCACCCACTATTCCCTGTTGGAGAAAGCAACTCCACAGAAACGAGTGCAGGGCATTAGCAGGGATTACGATCGCATGTGTTATGTATAAAAGGGACAGAATCTGGGGATCATGTTGGATCACGGCGTGCCGGAGACATCTCCTCTTTATGATTAGTTGCCATCCAGAAGTTTGGAAAGTTTTTGCTTTCCCTATAAAATGGCCTAGTACGGACAATATGCCCATGTACGATCACATCTGTCATGTCTTCTAACCACAGGGAAGCCTCAGGTGTCTGCAGCTCCTGCTGCTTCGCTGAGTGCAGCGTCGGTGTGTATGCAGATGCCTGCGTCTTCTCATCTGTATGATTCACGTCTCCATTATGTCAGATATGCCAATGACCCCTGATTCATCCTGGCCGATGCATTCTCATCTGTCAGCTCCTCTCCAAGGGGATGGCGTCAATAGAAGATGTGCATGATTGGGTGTGAGCTTTCATTGTCTGACTGGGTACCCTGAGCCTTGTAGTACGTAACAACTGACTGGAGGCAAGTGCATAAGCAGTATTGTGCTGTCTACATATCAGGATATGCTGATACTTGTGGTCCTACAGGACCTATACTGGTAAAATTCATCCTTGTTTGCTATCTATTCTGTCTCTAGTAGATTGGATGGCGTAGGGTTAACCCAACACATGAAAGCCAGGATAGTGCAGTGCAACGTTTTATGACTAGCAACCAACATATCCGCTGGTGTTACCATGGTTTCATTGATCCTTGGTGTTATTGAGGGGTGAAGTTAGGTATCCTGTTCTGTTTCTCGCAGAGCCCCCTTTTGTGTACATGGATATGCAGTCATATACGGTATGCAAATATTTAGTTTTCTATAATGAACAGCCCTTTAGACTGTCGGCCCACGATCAGTAATACTAGTTTCTGGACACAGCCTATTTTCACTGGGTCCAGTACGTTGTACAGTACAAGCATAGTGGATGGGATTAATAGAAATCCAATGCCCACTGTACTTCTTTTTTACACCTCATAAACTCCCCTTCGGTGCATGTTTCTTTGCCGCAGCATGTCCATTTATCTTGCGGGAACCCCCTCATCTGTGCCGAATTTCCCCATAGAGTTGTATTAGATGCGGTAAATCCTCACCTTACAAAAGAAAGCACAAGCGTTGTAAGTGCGGTTATGCAGGTGTCTTTAGCCTGGCTTAACCAAATAAATAATTTAGGCTGTATTGTGAGAGCCCCCCCCATATTTTTGATAACCAGTCAGGAGGCTGGGAAGGTCCCTGGTTTGTTTCATTCCCAGCCTAAAAATACCAGCCCTCAGCTGCCCCAGAATTGGCACATAACATTAGATGCTCCAATTCTGGCTCTGCCCAGCTGTTTCCAATTGCTCTTGTGCGTTGGTGCAGTGTACACAGAAACTTGCCAGTGATTGTACCAGGATTACACAGAGCTCTTGAATTTGGAGGACTACATGGCAGCAGATTTACTAGTCCTCTAGTCAGTCTCCGGTTGAAGAAACAGCAGTATTAAAAACTACAGCAAGCCGTCCAGTAAATGACACATTAAGGCTACGTTCACATTAGCGTTTTGCGGGGCTGCGTCGGGCGCAGCCGCGGCAACGCATGCGTCATGCACCCCTATATTTAACATGGGGGCGCATGGACATGCATTGTCTTGCATTTTGTGACGCATGCGTCTTTTTTGGCGCAAGCGTCAGGGCGCAGAGGACGCAGCAAGTTGCATTTTTTTTTGCGCCCAAAATCATGCCAAAAAAGGACGCATGCGTCACAAAATGATGCGTTTTGCATGCGTTCTTGTTTGCGTTGTGCGTTGCGTCGCCGACGCAGCACTGCACAACGCAAATGTGAACGTTGCCTAAAGGAATGGGGGCTTCTACCCCTACTTCATGCTGCGCTCACATTAGGTGGTAAAAACCTGACAACTTATTTTTAAAACCTGAGGCCACGTTGCCTAGAAGTCAATAGGTAAATCTATAAGGCACTTTTTTCGTGGTGTTTTTACTCACTTCGGCTTTTTTTTATTGGCATTAACCCCTTCCCGACCTGTGACACAGCGTATGCGTCATGAAAGTCGGTGCCAATCCGACCTGTGACGCATATGCTGTGTCACAGAAAGATCGCGTCCCTGCAGGCCGGGTGAAAGGGTTAACTCCCATTTCACCCGATCTGCAGGGACAGGGGGAGTGGTAGTTTAGCCCAGGGGGGGTGGCTTCACCCCCTCGTGGCTACGATCGCTCTGATTGGCTGTTGAAAGTGAAACTGCCAATCAGAGCGATTTGTAATATTTCACCTAAAAAAATGGTGAAATATTACAATCCAGCCATGGCCGATGCTGCAATATCATCGGCCATGGCTGGAAATACTAATGTGCCCCCACCCCACCCCACCGATCGCCCCCCCAGCCCCCCGATCTGTGGCCCGCTCCCCTCCGTCCTGTGCTCCGCTCCCCCGTCCTCCTGTCCGCTCCCCCCGTGCTCCAATCACACCCCCCCGTGCTCCAATCAAACCCTCCCGCACTCCGATCCCCCCCCGTGCTCCGAACCACCCCCCCTGCACACCGATCCACCCCCCCGCACAGCGATCCACCCGCCCGCACACCGATCACTCTCCCCCATGCTCCGATCCCTCCCCCCCCGTGCTCCGACGCCCCCCCGTGCCCTGATCTCCCCCCCCTGTGCCCTGATCTCCCCCCCTTATACTTACCGATCCTGGCGGGGTCCGTCCGTCTTCTTCCCCGAGCGCCGCCATGTTCCAAAATGGCGGGCGCATGCGCAGTGCGCCCGCCGAATCTGCCGGCCGGCAGATTCGTTCCAATGTGAATTTTGATCACTGTGATATAATCTATCACAGTGGTCAAAATAAAAAAACAGTAAATGACCCCCCCCCATTTGTCCCCCATAGATAGGGACAATAATAAAATAAAGAATTTTTTTTTTTTTCACTAAGGTTGGAGTTAGAACTAGGGTTAGGGTTAGGGTTAGGGTTAGGGGTAGGGTTAGGGGTAGGGGTAGGGGTAGGGTTAGGGGTAGGGTTAGGGCTAGGGGTAGGGTTAGGGTTAGGGTTAGGGTTTCGGTATGTGCACACGTATTCTGGTCCTCTGCGGATTTTTCCGCAGCGGATTTGATAAATCCGCAGTGCTAAACCGCTGCGGATTTATGGCAGATTTACCGCGGTTTTTCTGCGCATTTCACTGCGGTTTTACAACTGCGATTTTCTATTGGAGCAGTTGTAAAACCGCTGTGGAATCCGCAGAAAGAAGTGACATGCTGCGGAATGTAAACCGCTGCGTTTCCGTGCAGTTTTTCCGCAGCATGGGCACAGCGATTTTTGTTTCCCATAGGTTTACATTGAAATGTAAACTCATGGGAAACTGCTGCGGATCCGCAGCGTTTTCCGAAGCGTGTGCACATACCTTTAGAATTAGGCTATGTGCACACGGTGCGGATTTGGCTGCGGATCCGCAGCGGATTGGCCGCTGCGGATCCGCAGCAGTGTTCCATCAGGTTTACAGTACCATGTAAACCTATGGAAAACCAAATCCGCTGTGCCCATGGTGCGGAAAATACCGCACGGAAACGCTGCGTTGTATTTTCCGCAGCATGTCAATTCTTTGTGCGGATTCCGCAGCGTTTTACACCTATTCCTCAATAGGAATCCGCAGGTGAAATCCGCAGTAAATCCGCAGGTAAAACGCAGTGCCTTTTACCCGCGGATTTTTCAAAAATGGTGCGGAAAAATCTCACACGAATCCGCAACGTGGGTACATAGCCTTAGGGTTAGGGTTGGGTTGGAATTAGGGTTGTGGTTAGGGTTAGGGGTGTGTTGGGGTTAGGGGTGTGTTGGGGTTAGGGGTGTGTTGGGGTTAGGGTTGTGGTTAGGGGTGTGATTAGGGTTACGGCTACAGTTGGGATAAGGGTTAGGGGTGTGTTGGAGGTAGAATTGAGGGGTTTCCACTGTTTAGGCACATCAGGGGGTCTCCAAACGCAACATGGCGCCACCATTGATTCCAGCCAATCTTTTATTCAAAAAGTCAAATGGTGCTCCTTCCCTTCCGAGCCCCGACGTGTGCCCAAACAGTGGTTTACCCCCACATATGGGGTATCAGTGTACTCAGGACAAACTGGGCAACAATTACTGGGGTCCAATTTCTCCTGTTACCCTTGAGAAAATAAAAAATTGCTTGCTAAAACATCATTTTTGAGGAAAGAAAAATGATTTTTTATTTTCACGGCTCTGCGTTGTAAACGTCTGTGAAGCACTTGGGGGTTCAAAGTGCTCACCACATATCTAGATAAGTTCCTTGGGGGGTCTAGTTTCCAAAATGGGGTCACTTGTGGGGGGTTTCTACTGTTTAGGCACACCAGGGGCTCTGCAAACGCAACGTGACGCCCGCAGACCATTCCATCAAAGTCTGCATTTCAAAAGTCACTACTTCCCTTCTGAGCCCCGACGTGTGCCCAAACAGTGGTTTACCCCCACATATGGGGTATCAGCGTACTCAGGAGAAACTGGACAACAACTTTTGGGGTCCAATTTCTCCTGTAACCCTTGGGAAAATAAAAAATTCTGGGCTAAAAAATTATTTTTGAGGAAAGAAAACGTATTTATTATTTTCACTGCTCTGTGTTATAAACTTCTGTGAAGCACTTGGGGGTTCAAAGTGCTCACCTCACATCTAGATAAGTTCCTTTCGGGGTCTAGTTTCTAAAATGGGGTCACTTGTGGGGGGTTTCTACTGTTTAGCCACATCAGGGGCTCTGCAAACGCAACGTAACGCCCGCAGAGCATTCCATCAAAGTCTGCATTTCAAAATGTCACTACTTGACTTCCGAGCCCCGACATGTGCCCAAACTGTGGTTTACCCCCACATATGGGGTATCAGCGTACTCAGGAGAAACTGTACAACAACTTTTGGGGTCAAATTTCTCCTTTTACCCTTGGGAAAATAATAAATTGCAGGCTAAAAAATCATTTTAGAGAAAATAAAATTTTTATTTTATTTTCATGGCTCTGCGTTATAAACTTCTGTGAAGCACTTGGAAGTTCAAAGTCCTCACCACACATCTAGATTAGTTCCTTTGGGGGTCTAGTTTCCAAAATGGGGTCATATGTGGGGGATCTCCAATGTTTAGGCACACAGGGGCTCTCCAAACGTGACATGGTGTCCGCTAATGATTGGAGCTAATTTTCCATTTAAAAAGCCAATTGGCGTGCCTTCCCTTCCGAGCCCTGCCGTGCGCCCAAACAGTGGTTTACCCCCACATATGGGGTATCAGCGTACTCAGGACAAACTGGACAACAACATTTGCGGTCCAATTTCTCCTATTACCCTTGGCAAAATAGGAAATTCCAGGCTAAAAATCATTTTTGAGGAAAGAAAAATTATTTTTTATTTTCATGGCTCTGCATTATAAACTTCTGTGAAGCACCTGGGGGTTTAAAGTGCTCAATATGCATCTAGATAAGTTCCTTGGGGGGTCTAGTTTCCAAAATGGGGTCACTTGTGGGGGAGCTCCAATGCATAGGCACACAGGGGCTCTCTAAACGCGACATGGTGTCCGCTAACAATTGGAGCTAATTTTCCATTCAAAAAGTCAAATGGCGCGCCTTCTCTTCCGAGCCCTGCCGTGTGCCCAAACAGTGGTTTACCCCCACATATGGGGTATCAGCGTACTCAGGACAAACTGGACAACAACATTTGCGGTCCAATTTCTCCTATTACCCTTGGCAAAATAGGAAATTCCAGGCTAAAAATCATTTTTGAGGAAAGAAAAATTATTTTTTATTTTCATGGCTCTGCATTATAAACTTCTGTGAAGCACCTGGGGGTTTAAAGTGCTCAATATGCATCTAGATAAGTTCCTTGGGGGGTCTAGTTTCCAAAATGGGGTCACTTGTGGGGGAGCTCCAATGCATAGGCACACAGGGGCTCTCTAAACGCGACATGGTGTCCGCTAACAATTGGAGCTAATTTTCCATTCAAAAAGTCAAATGGCGCGCCTTCCCTTCAGAGCCCTGCCGTGTGCCCAAACAGTGGTTTACCCCCACATATGAGGTATCGGCGTACTCGGGAGAAATTGCCCAACAAATTTTAGGATTCATTTTATCCTATTGCCCATGTGAAAATGAAAACTGAGGCGAAAAGAATTTTTTTGTGAAAAAAAAAGTACTTTTTCATTTTTACAGATCAATTTGTGAAGCACCTGAGGGTTTAAAGTGCTCAATATGCATCTAGATAAGTTCCTTGGGGGGTCTAGTTTCCAAAATGGGGTCATTTGTGGGGGAGCTCCAATGTTTAGGCACACGGGGGCTCTCCAAACACGACATGGTGTCCGCTAACGATGGAGATAATTTTTCATTCAAAAAGTCAAATGGCGCTCCTTCCCTTCCGAACCTTACGATGTGCCCAAACAGTGGTTTACCCCCACATGTGAGGTATCGGTGTACTCATGAGAAATTGCCCAACAAATTTTAGGATCCATTTTATCCTGTTGCCCATGTGAAAATGAAAAAAATTGAGGCTAAAAGAATTTTTTTGTGAAAAAAAAGTACTTTTTCATTTTTACGGATCAATTTGTGACGCCCCCGGGGGTTCAAAGTTCTCACTATGCATCTAGATAAGTTCCTTGGGGCGTCTAGTTTCCAAAATGGGGTCACGTGTGGGGGAGCTCCAATTTTTAGGCACACGGGGGCTCTCCAAACGTGACATGGTGTCCGCTAAAGAGTGGAGCCAATTTTTCATTCAAAAAATCAAATGGCGCTCCTTCCCTTCCAAGCCCTGCCGTGCGCCCAAACAGTGGTTTACCCCCACATATGAGGTATCAGCGTACTCAGGACAAATTGCACAACAACTTTCGTGGTTCAGTTTCTCCTTGTACCATTGGGAAAATAAAAAAAATGTTGCTAAAAGATAATTTTTGTGACTAAAAAGTTAAATGTTCATTTTTTCCTTCCATGTTGCTTCTGCTGCTGTGAAGCACCTGAAGGGTTAAAAAACTTCTTGAATGTGGTTTTGAGCACTTTGAGGGGTGCATTTTTTAGAATGGTGTCACTTTTGGGTATTTTCAGCCATATAGACCCCTCAAACTGACTTCAAATGTGAGGTGGTCCCTAAAAAAAATGGTTTTGTAAATTTCGTTGTAAAAATGAGAAATCGCTGGTCAAATTTTAACTCTTATAACTTCCTAGCAAAAAAAAATTTTGTTTCCAAAATTGTGCTGGTGTAAAGTAGACATGTGGGAAATGTTATTTATTAACTATTTTGTGTCACATAACTCTCTGGTTTAACAGAATAAAAATTCAAAATGTGAAAATTGCGAAATTTTCAAAATTTTCGCCAAATTTCCGTTTTTATCACAAATAAACGCAGAATTTATTGACCTAAATTTACCACTAACATGAAGCCCAATATGTCACGAAAAAACAATCTCAGAACCGCTAGGATCCGTTGAAGCGTTCCTGAGTTATTTCCTCATAAAGGGACACTGGTCAGAATTGCAAAAAACGGCCAGGTCATTAAGGTCAAAATAGGCTGGGTCATGAAGGGGTTAAAGGGAACCTGTCACCCCCAAAATCGATGGTGAGGTAAGCTCACCGTCATCAGGGGCTTATCTACAGCATTCTGTAATGCTGTAGATAAGCCGCCGATGTAAAGGTACCTTCACACTAAACAACTTCACAACGATAACGATAGCGATCCGTGACGTTGCAGCGTCCTGGCTAGCGATATCGTTGTGTTTGACAGGCAGCAGCGATCAGGATCCTGCTGTGATGTCGTTGGTCGGAGCTAGAAGGCCAGAACTTTCTTTCGTCGCTGGACTCCCTGCAGACATCGCTGAATCGGTGTGTGTGACACCGATTCAGCGATGTCTTCACTGGTAACTAGGGTAAACATCGGGTTACTAAGTGCAGGGCCGCGCTTAGTAACCCGATGTTTACCCTGGTTACCAGCGTAAAAGTAAAAAAAAAAAACACTACATACTTACATTCCGCTGTCTGTCCCTCGGCGCTCTGCTTCTCTGCACTCCTCCTGCATCCTGTGTCAGCGCCGGTCAGCCGGAAAGCAGAGCGGTGATGTCACCGCTCTGCTTTCCGGCTGCTGTGCTCACAG
Organism: Ranitomeya imitator; assembly: GCF_032444005.1. Taxonomy (NCBI): domain Eukaryota; kingdom Metazoa; phylum Chordata; class Amphibia; order Anura; family Dendrobatidae; genus Ranitomeya; species Ranitomeya imitator. The sequence continues at coordinate 158,776,485 of NC_091283.1, read as the reverse complement.
TCAGTGCGGGAAGCACAGCGCCGGGGACAGACAGCGGAAGGTAAGTATGTAGTGTTTGGCTTTTTTTACTTTTACGATGGTAACCAGGGTAAACATCGGGTTACTAAGCGCGGCCCTGCGCTTAGTAACCCAATATTTACCCTGGTTACCGGGGACCTCGGCATCGTTGGTCGCTGGAGAGCTGTCTGTATGACAGCTCTCCAGCGACCAAACAGCGACGCTGCAGCGATCGATATCGTTGTCGGTATCGCTGCAGCGTCGCTTAGTGTGAAGGTACCGTTACCTGAAAGAGGAGAAAAAGAGGTTAGATTATACTCACCCAGGGGCGGTTCCGCTGCGGTCCGGTCAAATGGGTGTCTCAGGTCTGCTCCGGCACCTCCTATCTTCATTCCATGACGTCCAAGTCGTGCTATGTATAGGGAGGAATCGGATAGACTCCTTAGTGATACAATCACTTACAAAACACTAAGAAGTGACCCAACCACATACGGTATTTTATCAAAAAACTGTATATCCTGTGCGCTAAGGGAAGTCTACGGGAATTTTGAACAAGGAGTACAAATTTGTAATGAATCGTACCCCCAGCACAGCAGTATTATATCATATCCCAAAGTTGCATAATGGATCTGGTACGTCCCCCTGGGAGACCTATTATATCAGGTATTCATAGCCTAATAGCTAATCTATCGAGGTTATGTGGACATTAACCTATAAAGATGCATGTCCTTGATACCGGCGTACCTTAAAGGGACACTGTCACCTGAATTTGGAGGGAACAATCTTCAGCCATGGAGGCGGGGTTTTGGGGTTTTTGATTCACCCTTTCCTTGCATTCTGGCTGCAATATTGGATTGAAGTTCATTCTCTGTCCTCCGTAGTACACGCCTGCGCAAGACAATCTTACCTTGCACAGGCGTGTACTATGAAGGACAGAGAATGAACTTCAATCCTATATTGCAGCCAGCATGCAGCCAGCGGGTAAGGAAAGGGTGAATCAAAAACCCAAAATCCCCGCCTCCATGGCTGAAGATTGTTCCCTCCAAATTCAGGTGACAGTGTCCCTTTAATGATACGGACCATGATCTACAGGTTCTAGAACAGGTCAAGTGGAAATCCCATTACATCCTGGGAACAATGGATATAAAATCGTTGTATACATTGATTGGTAAGGAGAAAGGCTGTCAGTCAGCAGGCCTTGAATTTATTGGGCATATACACAGCTGAGCAGGTTAAATTTATCCAAGAATGAGCATATTTCATTTTACGATACCAATTACTTCCTGTATGAAGATCAGTTCTTCCTGCAGACTTGGGGCACAGCTATGGGGACACGGTTTGCCCCCAGAGATTCATAGAGAAAGGTTGTACGAAATCTCAATTAGAACCAGCCAAACTGGATGTAGAAGATACCTCAAAAGCATATTGGTACACAGTGCAAAATCTACAATTTCAGAACCTCGGACTATCCAGGACCAAATATGTCGGCTATCGTTTACTGCGGAATTCCATGCAGGCTATAAACAATTCACGAGAATTTTTTAAAAACATTGGACCGTTCTTCAAAAGGACTAATTGGTGGGTGAACTCCTACCAACTGCCCCAAAATTTGTGTATAGAAAAGCTCGAGTGTAGGGTAACCTAATAGCTCCAACCAACATGTTGGCCAGCAGTAGAATCAGGTCAAGAGTAAAACCTAGAGAATCCAACAGTGGCTTTGTACCGTGTGATAGTTGTTTTAGCTGTTTAATCACCACATTTAAGAAAACCTGACAACCGACATCTACAGACTTCGGTGGCGAAAGGGAATTTACTATTAAAGAGAGCATTTCCTGTTTCACCACGGGGGTCATCTATTTCATCCAATGTCCCTGTAAAAAAAACTTTGTGGGGCGCACTAAAAGGCGCCTCATGGTGCGTATCAAGGAACACTTAGTGAATATTCAAAAAGGCCATGTAGGACACCCACTTTCGCGACATTTTAAGGAGAAACACAATCCGCTGAAGGAGTGATCTTTACTGGCATCATGGTCCACCAGAACCCAAGAGGGGGGTGATTTTATCAAACAGATGTCCAGTATGGAATCCCAATGGATATCTACTCTAGACGCCTTGGCCCCAAACGGCCTAAATCAGGAACTTGAGCTATTTGCCTTTGAGACACAAGGGCCAGTATTGATTAATGATACAGTGAATTGTGTGGGATTGCTTCACTGGCACTATGGTCCGAATGTCATAACTATTCATGTATATACCATCAGCATAGGTAGTATCCCAAATAGAGAAATTTAAATATACATTTCTCGTAGGGGCTTCATGAAAGGACGAAGTGCTTTGGACTCGATGATCACTGTTCATGCCTGTATTTTTAATATTTCAGTATTTTTCATGATTTGGTAATAGCGAACAGTCCCAGGCTCTCCTTTCTCTCAGGAATGAGAAAAGTGTTGAGAGATATGGATAATTATAGGCGAGGTATGTTTTTATGTCTTTTATGTGGTTCACAAATAAAGGTTATTTTAATTGTTTTATTAGGACTTATATCTTTTAAAAATTCATTTCCTTTTTATCTTTGAATTTGTTAGTGATGCTCTTGGACACCCAGCCTGCCAGTATGGCATTTTAACTTCATATAATTTGGGATTCCCTTTTTTACACATATCAGCAATAATGAAGTTTGCATATACTTAACCCCTTAATGACCGCCAATACGTCTTTTAACTGACCTGAGATATAAGAGAATAGCCTCCCCATACAGATGACAATCCAGCATCTGTTGGTTGTACACTATAGCTGACAACTTGCTGTATCAGCCACGATCAGTATTTGCACCTTCTAAATCTGTTTAACCCCTTAGATGCTGCTGTCAATAGTGATTACATCATTATAAATGGTTAACAGAGTGTGGGGGCTTCTTCTTTATCCCAATTGGTGCCCTCAGATCATGATTTTGTTGTCCTGATGTTTGCGATGGCATTTCATGACCAAATAGCGGCCTTAGAGTCTGCCGGCTATAGTAAGCAACATTTAGGTGGTAAAAATACACATTTTCATTTCTGTCATGCCACTTTGCATTAATTCCTGTAAAGCACCTGAAGGGTTAATAAACTACCTGACAGCAGTTTTCAATATGTTTAGGGGTGCTGTTTTTAAAATGGTATCACGTTTGGGGGTTTCCCAATATATGGGACCCCTAAAGTCACTTCAAACATGGATAAGTCCCTAAAAAAATAAATGTGGTAAATTTCTATGAAAAATTGCTGCTACATTTTTAAACCTCCTAAAATGCTAACAAAATAAAATAACATTTTAAAAATGGTGCTGATGTAAAGCCGACATGTGGGAAATGTTATTTATTAATGGTTTACTGTTGTATGACTATCTGGATTAAAGGGATAATCATTCAAATTCAGAAAATTGCTAATTTTTTTAACATTTTTCTCAAATTTTTTATATTTTTTATAAATAAACACAAAAAATGTTGAACTAAATTTACCATTATCATAAAGTATAATGTGTCACGAAAAAACAGTCTCAAAATCACTGGGATTTGTTGAAGCGTTGCAGAGTTATTACCACATAAAGTGACACTGGTCAGATTTCAAAAATTTGGCTCGGTCACTAAGGGGTTAAAGTTAGATTTATTTAGATGGATTCCATAGTCAAATGGCGACATGTTAGTGTTGGTAATATAGGTCAAAACCTATGTAATGGGCCTCTTTAAGGGTTTATTCAAACAACCTCTTCTATCATGGTTTAACACTGTAGGACCACATATATATTCCAACACAAACTTGAATGCCTTAGTCATGCTATTATACCTGTTATATATTGTTGGAAACAGACCCATGCAGGTTTAGGGTCTCACTTTGCAAACCCATCATCAAGCGCGGTATCAAATTTTAGTTTTTTACCTACCGTATATACTCGAGTATAAGCCGACCCGAGTATAAGCCGACCCCCCTAATTTTGCCACAAAAAACTGGGAAAACTTATTGACTCGAGTATAAGCCTAGGGTGGGAAATGCAGCAGCTACCGGTGAATTTAAAAAATAAAAATAGATGCTCCATACCGTTCATTATTGCCTCATAGATGCTCCATAGAAAGCTATGCCATATATAATGCTCTGCACCATTCATTATGGCCCCATAGATGCTCCCCATATATATTGCTCTGCACCATTCATTATGGCCCCATAGATGCTCCACATAAAGCTGTGCCATATATAATGCGCTGCACCATTCATTATGGCCCCACAGATGCTCCACATAAAGCTGTGCCATATATAATGCTCTGCACCATTCATTATGGCCCCACAGATGCTCCACATAAAGCTGTGCCATATATAATGCTCTGCACCATTCATTATGGCCCCACAGATGCTCCACATAAAGCTTTGCCCCATATATATTGCTCTGCACCGTTCATTATGGCCCCATAGATGCTCCACATAAAGCTGTGCCATATAGAATGCTCTGCACCGTTCATTATTGCCCCACATAAAGCTGTGCCCCATATATATATGTATTATATATATATTGCTCTGCACCGTTGATTATGGCCCCATGGATGCTCCATATATAATGCTGCTGCAATAAAAAAAAATCACATACTCGCCTCTCTTGCTCAGGACGCCGGCGCTTTCAATATTTACCTGCTCCTCGTGCGACTCCGTCTCCAGCACTGACGCTCAGCAGAGGACGCGCACTGACTACGTCACCGCACCCTCTAACCTGAGCGTCACTGCCAGAGGACGCTGGAGACGGAGCCACACGAGGAGCAGGTAAATATTGAAAGCGCCGGCGTCCTGAGCAAGAGAGACGAGTATGTGATTTTTTTTTTATTGCAGCAGCAGCATTATATATGGAGCATCCATGGGGCCATAATCAACGGTGCAGAGTACAGGAAGAATCTGCAGCGCCGGGAGAAGCAGGGACCTGCAGGGACCGCGCCGGGAGTAGGTAAGTATAACTACACAGCCCCCCCTCCCCTGCCGACCCCCGGGTATGACTCGAGTATAAGCCGAGAGGGGGACTTTCAGCCCAAAAAAATGGGCTGAAAATCTCGGCTTATACTCGAGTATATACGGTATATTATTATTATCCTTCTATATTATTTCAAAACACTCTTTTTCAGTGATTACTTTGTATCTCGGTTCATACTGCACCGACACACACAAATGATACACCATTTGAAAGGTAAACTTACCCCCTTCAGCAAGAAAATAGCCAAACCACACATCCACATTGTTATCACAAAATACATTTTTCATAAATATGCCGTAAGGAAAAATGACCTGCAGGTGGCACCACACTATCCCGAAGTATACTATTACAAAGCTGAAACAAATCCTAACATTTGCCTTGGGGGATTTCCAGCTTGCCGAACTCCTTGCCCAGCGGATTTCAGGCAGGTACATATAAAATATTTGCTAGAAAATATAAATGAATGCAGCCTAAAAGGAACCGGACAGGTTCTGAACCATCAGATTTTCCGTATTATTGGACAGTCATTAAAAAGTCTATCTTCCTTCTAAGGTTGCAGCTTATTGGTAACCTGGAGTCACCTCTGGTTCAAAGAAATAAAAATGCAGACTGTACATTGTTTCCCGATGGGAGAGATTGATGGAAACAGCCTTGCAAAAATTGAAAGAAAATAAATAAATAATAATCCAACCGTAGGGAAAAAAGGTAAAATAATCTGCAGATATAACTTTTTTTTTTTTTAAGCGATATTCCCAATTATTATAAAATGGTGTAAATAAGCTCAGTTATGGGGTCAATTCTCCTTCATCATTTTTACTGTCAAAATGGCACTGCTGTACAGGCAGCTGCTCCGTTCACATACATAGGGCTGCGTTGCACTTTCCTACACTGCAGATAGATGGCAGTGCTGCTGTGGAGGGGAAAAAAATGCTGCTGCCCCTGTTGTTTTTGCAAGGTCCTGACAATCAGACCCCTTCTGATCAGTAAGTAAAATACCATAATGTTTAATGTTGGGGGATCTCCTTTAGGCTGGAGTCACACACAACATTTCACACGAGATTTGCAGAAATGTTTCCTGAACAGTGATCCGTATGTCATCCGTGTGCAGTGCGAGGATGCGATGTTCTCACATATAAGCATCCGTATGGTGAGATTTCCTCGCTGGTTTGCAAATTGGACACACAATGGATCCATGGGCTCAAATATTCGTGAAAACATATATACAATGTATGTGCTGCATATATATAATATCTCCTCTGTGTTCATCTCATTGAATACATTTACATTTGACCAGCTTGATTTTCCTGAAATTGCCCGTGCCCCCGACAACCATTGTGCGAAAATTTAGCATGGGCCCACTAGTTATTGTTGTTGTTATTAGGTTAGTACATGTACAGTGAACTACACACGCATGGCACGAATGATATATCTCACATCTAATCTAACATACCAAAGGGACACAATCACATAAAAAAAAACCCGCGTGCTGCAAAAACTCAAGTGAGCTGAGGTGCAGGATTCATGCGGATATTCATCTGCGTGAAAGCCTGAACAAACACTGATCGTGGGAACCCTTACAGCACCGCTTCTGGTAGAGCGACTGATATATGTGCATGATATCTACAGTATATAGTAAAATTCTATAGACTCCTGCCAACCTCTCTCCACACTGAAATGGCTACTAACAGAGAACAGCAGATTGAATTTACCTGTAGTGCAATTACAGAGCCTTTAGAGACTCTGTTGCTTTATGAGGAATGATAGTTTTATGGTCATTGCAGTAGGTGTTTATATACTGGTTGTACTGGAAATGCAGCTTTTATCACCCTTTTTTATTACACAATTGTATTTCAGGGAGAAGCGTCTTATAGGTGGGGCAGAACTGCCAGGGAAATCCTAGTTGATATAGCTCCTTGCCTTACTCTTACTGTTGGATCCTCTGTGAAAGTTCATGTACAGGTTTTTATGATGGTTTTGTGATCACCATGCTGTTGCTGCTGTAGGGCTGAGCTTCACACATCATTTATGTGCCGATTCATGTGACAGATGTAGCAGCTCTTGTACATGATGTAGGACACGACACAGGTACATGGTGGTCACTGATGGATGGATGCGAGCATCATATGGCCGCTCCCTGTCATATATACATGTGCTTGCTGAGAACACTGCATGACCCCTTCCTTCTGTGTGTGTGTGTGTATGCATGTATGCATGTATGTATGTATGTATGCGCACACATATACAGAGGTGGAAATAAGTGGTTGATCCCTTGCTGATTTTGTAGGTTTGCCCACTCACAAGGACATTTAAGGTATGAGCACACGTCAGGATTTCTTGCAGAAATTTTCCTGACAAAAACCGGACATTTCTGCCAGAAATCCGCATGCGTTTTTACCGCGATTTTGAGGCGTTTTTGACGCGTTTTTTGTGCGTTTTTTCCCAAATGCATAGAATTGCGGGAAAAACGCAGAAAATCCGCAAAAATAATGAACATGCTCATTTTTTTACCGCGATGCGTTTTTTTCGCGGAAAAAACGCATCCATGTGCACATAACATGCAGAATGCATTCTAAATGATAGAATGCATAATGTATGCGTTTTTATAGCATTTTTACCGTGAAAAAAACGCGAAAAAACCTGAACGCGTGCACATAGCCTAACAGTCTATAATTTTAAGGGTAGGTTGATTTTAACATTGAGAGGTAGAATATCAAAAATAAAATCCAGAAAATCACATTGTATAAATATATTTGCATTTTGCAGTGAGAAATAAGTATTTGATCCCTCTGGCAAACAAGACTTAATACTTGGTGGTAAAACCCTTGTTGGCAAGCACAGCAGTCAGACGCTTTTTGTATTTGATGATGTTTGCGCACTTGTCAGGAGGAATTTTGGTCCACTCCTCTTTGCAGATAATCTCTAAATCATTAAGATTTGAGGCTGTCGCTTGGCAACTCCCTTCATTAGTTTCCTATGGGATTAAGGTCTGCAGGCTGGCTAGGCCACTCCATGACCTTAATGTGTTTCTTTTTGAGCCACTCCTGTATGTTTTGGGTTATTGTCTTGCTGGAAGACCCAGCCATGATCCATTTTTAATGTCCTGGCAGAGGGAATGAGGTTGTCACTCAGGATATTACAGTAGATGGCTCCATCCATTCCCCCATTGATGTGGTGAAGTAGTCCTGTGCCCTCAGTAGAGAAACACCCCCAAAACATAATGTTTCCACCTCCATGCTTGACAGTGGGGACGGTGTTCTTTGGGTCATAGGCAGCATTTCTCTTCCTCCTAACACGGCGAGTTGGGTTAATGCCAAAGACCTCAATTTTTGTCTCATCTGACCACAGCACCTTCTCCAATCACTCACAGAATCATCCAGGTGTTCATTGGCAAACTTCATACGGGCCTGCACATGGGCCTTCTTGAGCAGGGGAACCTTGCGGGCACTGCAGGATTTTAAACCTTTAGGCCATGTGCACACGTTCAGTATTTTTCGCATTTTTTTCGCGTTTTTTCGCTATAAAAACGTGAAAAAAACGCTTACATATGCCTCCTATTAATTACGGTGTATTCCGCATTTCTAGTGCAAATGTTGCTTTTTTTCCCGCGAAAAAATCGCATTGCGGAAAAAAAAGCAACATGTTCATTAAAAATGCGGAATTGCGGGGATTCCGCACACCTAGGAGTGCATTGATCTGCTTACTTTCCGCATGGGGCTGTGCACACCATGTGGGAAGTAAGCAGATTATGTGCGGTTGGTACCCAGGGTGGAGGAGAGGAGACTCTCCTCCACGGACTGGGCACCATATAATTAGTTAAAAAAAAAAGAATTAAAATAAAAAATAGTCATATACTTACCCTCTGATGGCCCCGGCGTCTTCCCGCCTCTCTGCGCTGCATGCTGCCGCTTCTGTTCCTAGATAAATAGCACAGTCCACCCACGATTGGTGTACAAAAATTCACCAATACACTATCAGCAAGTGATATATATATATATATATATATATATATATATATATATATATATATATATATATATATATATATATATATATATCCACCACCAGGGTGCGCTGTGCCCAATTGCAGTGAAACCACTGCTCAAGAAGGTAAAAAACAAGGCAATATTACAAGGACTAAAAAAAGAAAAACATGCAAGGCAGAGAGCTATCAGAAATATGGCTTTATTAAAGGGAATGCCAATAATTACACAATCATAAAAAATACAAATAAAAACAGAAAAAACCACATCCGCATAGCACAGGATTACAGAGCTGTATATATATATATACAAGCAATATGGCCCCCACAATATCAGGAAATTAACAGATTGTGCACCAAACAATATAACATGTAGGAATAAAAGAGAAAAAAAGAAAGGAAAAGGAGGGGAATATTTTCCCAGTGTAAATATATAAAAAATATTAAAATTGTATATATATTATTGCTATATGTGTAGTAAACATAATATAAAATCTCAGTGCAAAATATCAAATATAAATAGTCACCTGACTACAAATCCCCATATAACTATAATATATATATAGCTATCTGTTAAACAAAGGTGATGAGAAAAAATTTTTCCCAAAGGGTTAATAAAACGGGGGGTTAGAAAAACCCACTAATAAAGCCACTAGAACTTTAAAAAGTGCAAGAAATGTTTAAAGTGAAAATGTGCCCACACAATCCAAATCATTCAGGTGTCTTCCTACAGGTTACACAGGCTTAATGGTAACGCCTGTCTAAAGGTGCATAGTAAAAAGTGCAGCTGTGCAATCCAAATTGTAAAATTCTCTCTACCTGGGGGGGCTCTCTCCTGTGCCAGCGTGTACCGAAACGCGCGTCGGGTACACGCTGGCACAGGAGAGAGCCCCCCCAGGTAGAGAGAATTTTACAATTTGGATTGCACAGCTGCAATTTTTACTATGCACCTTTAGACAGGCGTTACCATTAAGCCTGTGTAACCTGTAGGAAGACACCTGAATGATTTGGATTGTGTGGGCACATTTTCACTTTAAAAATTTCTTGCACTTTTTAAAGTTCTAGTGGCTATATTAGTGGGTTTTTCTAACCCCCCGTTTTATTAACCCTTTGGGAAAAAATTTTTCTCATCACCTTTGTTTAACAGATAGCTATATATATTATAGTTATATGGGGATTTGTAGTCAGGTGACTATTTATATTTGATATTTTGCACTGAGATTTTATATTATGCTTACTACACATATAGCAA